>NC_069798.1:36375468-36680695 GCF_027406575.1 Nycticebus coucang
CTCACATTGAGTTCATTTTGTGTGCTTGATGTAGGCTATATTTATTTGGTTATACCCAACCAAGTTTATTTGGAAGACTTAAATTCAGGTGAATGAGATAAATTAAAACCAATGTTATTGCTCCCCGTCTCTTGGAAATAATGGCATCTTGACATTTTATCAGTCACTCAAGCGGTCATTCTCAGGGGTATCAGTCAGAGCTTGAAGGATAGAGCTATAAAGAAAGTACTGTCAGCCATAAACATTCCTCAAAACCATGAAACCCACAAATGAGAGCTTAAGTAACAGAGGATGGAATACCCTTGATATTACAACAATTACCTGCAACAACAGGCTTTGTTCAGAACCGTGGTCATTTTTTTCAAAAGCTGTATTTGTCAAGCCCAGTCTGGGTGGCAGGAAAGAGACAGATAGGAAAGAAAAAAAAAAGAAAGAAAGAAATGGGGAGAGAAGAAAAAGGAGGAAGGACAGGTCTCAGGTGCCCCAGGTTAAAATGTGGACTTGGGTACAAATTTAGGAAAGCTTATGAAAAATTTTCAACAATAACAATAGCAAAAAATCCACTAAAGATTGATCCACAGACATTAATATTATTAGGCTTGAAGTGAAGCTTTGAGATAGCTAGAAAGACATTTACTCTGCGCAGTTATTTCCCAGGAAAAATAGCAGAGTATGCATTGCAGGGAAGAAAAAGTGGTAATGGGTAAGAATGTAAGTGGCAGAAAGCAAAATGAATTTAACTTCATTACACCTCAGGAACATATTGCTATGTTGTGGAAAGAGAAAGACTAATTTTAAAAGGATGTGGTGCTATATTATCTTGGTAATTGGGATTTAAGAAAAGTGAATGAAATTGAGTAAACACCACAACCAAGTCACCCAAACTCAAGAGACAGTGATCGTGGAAAGGTTAAACGCCCTAGAAATTGCATTTGTGGAGTTTCTGAATGGACGAGATTAATGGATACTCAAAGCAATGGATAAATATTAGCTGAAGACTATTCACTGAAGAAAACACATCAGTGCATCACTGTTCCAGGGCTTATCAGATCAATTTTAAATAGGTTTATCTTGGAGTTTTCTAACATTTAATGAGGAGCAATTTTTTTTTCCTGTTTCCTCTATCCATGTTGACTTTTTGATATTACCTAGGACAGAACAATTAAAATAAATGGGTCTGTGACAAAGTGTTAATTTGGTTGTCACTGAAGCAATTCCAAGAGGATCATTTTACTTCTATTATTTTAAGTGTTTAGATGAATAGTGAATTTTATAGACAAGAGAGCAAGGCTCGTCTTAGGCTTGGCACAGCACCTACCTGAGTAATCTCAGGTTTGCTATACTCTTCCTCAATACTTTTAAATTCATGCCAATCAGTTTGACAACTGTCGGTTCATTCTATTTATATTTAAAATAACGAATAAAAATAATAACAAAATATCAATTTTTGAGTGTCTATCTGGTGCCAGTTACTAAGCCATTTGTGTGTGGGGGGGGGGATTCTAAAAATCAAATGAAGTCCCAATATTTATCCTCAAGAAGATTCACACCTGGTAAGCTTAACTATGTTCATATAATACAAACCCATTTTTTCCGTGTCTAGAAAAAAATGAGAAAAAAAGAAGTTATTTTTTATCCATAGTTTCTTTATTATATATAAGAACTACTAAGATTCAAAGTTGATAATAGGCAAAGAAGAAAAAAAAAGGATAGGGAAGTAAATAGCTGTCTATGGTCTTGAATTCTGCCTGAATCAGTCCTTCTTGTCTATACCTTGCCCCCAAGTTGTAACTTGGTTCCTTCACTACGGATCTTGCTCAACAATTTTGAAGTCATAAAGACTCAAGATGTAAATCTGTCTCTTAAAATTTACTTCTATATGTACACACACACACACACACACATATATATATACCTACAAATTCAGCTCAGGATTTTTGAATATCTATCTAAACTTTTCAATAGGCAACAAATAAAGTAACACAAATGTTCAGTCAAATGGTCCAATTTTGAAAGTAGCAAGTGACATTTCTGCTTCCTTCAATGAACCACGCATCTTGTCTTCATTAAAAGAATTGTTTCTTTTTATTCTACGTTGGAGTCTCATAATAAGGCATCAGTAGAGTACTGCTTATATACGATGGCTTGTCTGACCTATAAAACAATTTCTCATGACCCCAATATTTCCTGTTGTGAAGAATACAGCATGAAATAGCCTAAATCCACCCATATAGAATGCAGTGTCACAACAAACAACATAGCACAGTAGATGACCATGTTCATTTTTCATATATTGAGGACAGTTCTTAGATTTGAATCTGTGTACATCTGTCATCGAAAACACAGGTCATGAGTAAAGGACCTTCTGAGGAGACTATTTCATGAGAGCACCAAAGCTAAATCCCCTCCAGTGGTCAAAAAGAGAAAAAAAGTAGAATATCTATTTATCTATTTAAATAGATACTCTGAGATTTAGCAAAAGTGACATTGTTCTGAATAGTAGATGCTCTACATAAGGGAATTTGATTGAGGTAGGCCGATTCTGACATAAGGAAGGATTTTTTACTCTATATATTCCTCCCGTTCTTTCCCTCTCCCCCCTCTTAGCCCCGCCATGCACACACTGATAGTTTGTCTATCTATATCATGTTTTTACAATAAATATGCATAATTTTATGTCTTTTAAAGTTAAAAGCCTCACATTGCTTCTAGTACAAACGTTTTTAGTAAACATTTTTAAAACTGTACACTTTTAAAGGAAGAATGATCAGTATCTATAATTCTCTGTCCCCTTTTAGCTAAAAACATGTATCTTCTTTGTCTTGCTCATAACCATAACATACAAAAATAATAAAATACAATGGTATCCAAAAATGTACACACAATGTCCATTTTCCCTGCCACTCAGGTCATCTAAATTACATTTCCTTGTTTATCTCTTGTCCTGATTCCCAGCTCCATAATCTGATTCAAAACTTGTGTCTGATCCATTTTGTTACAGTTGACCCTCTGGCCTGTGCCTGTATTTTCCTATCTCCACTTTTTCACATTAGTTTTGGGTTTTTTTTCCTTGTGATTTTTCGGGGGGGAGGGGTTGTTGTTTCTTTGTACATTTATTTTGTCTTGGAATTTTTAATTATCCAGACCAGAACTCACAGTTCTATTCCCGAACCCTACAGAACCCATTACCAAATGACTTAATTCCTCAAATTTTCCAATTGGAGAAACATAAATCTAGCTACCTGGAAAGAAAATCAGTAAAAATAATAATAAATGTTTAGGTTTTCTTAAAGAAAAAGAGAAATTCACGTGTCAAGTACAGTTATAAGAAAGAATATCAAGAACTAATCAGAAAAGGAAAGAATGCAACAGAGAAGCAGAAAGTAAGAACTCCTTTGAACCAGAGAGGTGAAGTAATGAACTCACTGGGTGTCACCCCTCACTAGGACACTACTGGACAGAACCTCCAAGTACACAGTATTTCTAGACCCACCCAAGTAACAGGTGAGGTGATGGGACAATTTCATGTTTATACCTATTCCTCTCTCTTCTCCATTTATCCAGTTAAGCAAGAATGAATGAAGCAGCTCTTACATTATCAGCTTTATGCTATCTATAGTGGTGGCCGAGAAGAAAGAGAATTCTAAACTTAATAGTCTTAAGGGTGCCTATAGGTAAAGAGATGAGACATGCACATGTATATATATGTATAAACAATTTCAAAAGAAATCTCCGATTTATCTAGAAGAGTCTGATAATTAAGAAGCTTTGCAACATGTTAGTGGTTCCAAAGAAAGACCAAGTTTGAAGACAGGACAAGAGAGAGCTGAATTTTTTGCATAAGAAAATGGGGGGGAAATATGGCATGTTATTAAGATGGGGGCACGAGAATAAAAAAGAAGGGAATGATGTAGCAATACAGAGAAGATAGAAGGGCATTTTATGACAAATAGGACTGATGTTAACATGTGATTATGATTTTGGTAGAACATAGACTCCTTTATTCTCCCCAAACTTTCAGTAGAACATTCAAAATCCAAAACCTAATATTTTTGTGGAAATCAGAGAAATAAGCTGAGATCCATGTGTATAGGATAAACAATCTAGTAGAAATAAACAGGAAGAAAATGCAGAATAAAAAATTTAGAATTCAAATGAGACAATCTTGGAGCCAAATACTAATCTTGATAACATAACCCACCTGTGGAAATCTTGGAAGTCTCTGAAATCTTGGGGAGTGAAGTGAACTTTACATAGGTTATGCAACAAGAGTTTAGGCCAAACTATATTTTCAGAAGAAAGGAGATCAAAGCTGACGTTAAGATTCTCCATGTAACTAGACATATAATCTAATGTGCCTATCAAGTATGCAATTAACACCCCAAAATGCTAATGAGAATGGAAAAATCAGAACAGCGGGTTAGAAAATGATTGTAGAGAAGGTAGAGTTCAAAGCACAAGCTTGGTCTTGATTTCACAAGGTAATTTGAAATATCCCTGCTTAATTATAATGTTGATCAGCATCATCTGAAAGCTGTATCCTGGCCTCAAAGGCTTTGTAATGGCCTTCAAAGCTTATAGGAATTTCATAGGGACTATGTGCAAGTCCAAAGCAAAAAACTGGGGGGGATAAAATTTCTTCAATCACCCAGAAGAGTTCTAGTTTTCTTGATTTTTTTTTTTTTTTTTTGAGATAGAGCCTCAAGCTGTCGCCCTAGGTAGAGTGCCATGGTGTTATAGCTCACAGCAACCTCCAACTTCTGGGTTCAAGTGATTCTCCTGCCTCTGCCTCCCAAGTAGCTGGGACTACAGGCAACCATCACAAAGTCCGGCTATTTTTTTGGTTGCAGCTGTCATTGTTGTTTAGTGGGCCCGGGCTGGATTCCAACTCGCCAGCTCAGGTGTATGTGGCTGGTGCCTTAGCCACTTGAGCCACAGACAATGAGCCAAGTTTTCTTGATTTTTTTTCACCAAAGATCTAAAGCTAAGGTCTCTCCTATGAATTTCCACATAGGAAATGGAGTGTGCAATCTTAGTACTGCCTGTTTATCTGGAAAAGAGAATAGCGCAATTGTCACATGTCTCTGGGCCTCACTTCTGACATCGACTTTCACAAGAAAGTAACTTAACCTCTGAGCCCAGATCTGTAAATCAGCATGACAGCAATTGCATCATAATGTCAAGAAGTGCATGAGCTCTTGTAAGGAAAACATTTAGCACAGTGCCTTCTTGCTGTAAATCATTCTCACATAAGATTGATTTCTATCAGATGTATATTCATTAGGCTCTACAAATATTTGAACAATATGCTGGGTGTTAAAGAAACTGCCAAAAACCTAGTTTTCAGGAGGTGCACTATGGAGCTGACACATACACTGAGGCAGGCAGGTTTTAAGCTGGCCTCAGCCAGCTGAAACAATGACAACTGCAACAACAACAACAACAACAAAAGAACAAAAATATAGTTTTCCTACTCTAAAGAACTTGTCATCTGGTTGGGGATACAAAATATACACACAAAATAATTTTTTTTATAAACAAAAGAATGATATTAGGAGGGGAGACAAGATGGTGGACTGAAGCCAGCTTTCCACAGAGGCTCCCATCCAGAAGGAGAGTTAAGGGACAAAAATTTAGTAAGTAACCTGGTGGATTTGAGCTGCACCAAGAGAGAAGGTTGAAGAACGCACAACACCGCTGAGGCAAGCTGCGACCACAAGGACGCAAACAAAAGCAAAACGGCTCACTTCTGGATATTCTGAAGCCACACCCCCTGTCTCCTTGGGCAACCAGAGGAGGCCACCAGTGAGTAAAGGATTTGCCTGACTCTGCTCACAGACCCGGAAGCTTCCAGGGCAGGGCCGACTCAGAGAGGTAATCAGACACAAACCTCCAGCAGCAAAGACGTTTGAACTCAGAACAGCCCGTCTTCTGCAGGTGATTTTAGCAGAAACAGAGACAGAATCCCGCAAAGTTGTCTGTTCTGTTCTGTTCTGTTCTGTTAGCAACATCAATCAGGGACAGGGCTAAGCCTGAGTGAACACCTCCCCCCACCACCTGCATCAAGCACTCAAAGATGTCAGGCCCCACCTCCTCCTGCTAGATAGCAGCAGACTGCTGGGGCCTAGCAGATTTCCTTGCAATTCAGGCAGGTGCAAACCCCTGGAGTATCTGTTCCCAGACTGATCTATTTGCTAGGTCCCACCCAAGACAGGTGCTGATTGAGACAATCTATTTGGACCTTAGACTGAGGACTTCTCAGGCGGTGCCCTGGGGTATCTGTTCACTACAGGCAACTGGGTTAGCCATCTGCAGAGATACCAGTGACTGGGTCCGACGGAGGGGCAAAGTGGGGAAGGAGACATCAACCTTCCCAGACTGATCTATTTGCCAGGTGGCTCCTCCTGACTCCACACAGCACTGGAGTAAGCCATATCAGAGTAGTCACCAGACCCCTGTGATCCAGTTCCCAGAGACCTCTTGAACTCTCCCACCCAAGACAGGTGCCTGCCGATTGAGACAATTTATTTGGACCTTTTGAACTGAACCAATAGACTGAGGACTTTTCAGGCGGTGCCCTGGGTGTGCAGTTGTAGGAATGTTTAATTTTCCTTTTCCAATTGGTGTCAGAGGTGGGTGGGCGGGGTGACTTAATTGCTGGTTTTTCCACACAGCTGAGACTTCAATCCAGAGTAAATGTTACACTAGGGTCGAGCAGAAACCAGCTGAAAACAAGACAGAAACACTTAGCCCCACCACACAAGACAGGGCCCCAGTTTCTCAAGCCACAACACTGTACAGGCCGTTGATAAAGCCCCAGGGAAAAATCAAAGGGAGTAAAATAACCATGGGGCAGAATCAGCAGAAAAACTCTGGTGACATGAATAACCAGAATAGATCAACACCCCCCCCCAAGAAAAGATACAGCAGATGTAATTGAAGATCCCATTCATAAACAACTGGCTGAGATATCAGAAATCGAATTCAGAATTTGGATTGCAGACAAGAGTAATAAAATGGAATTAGGAATTCGAGGAGAAATTCAAAAGTTGTCTCAAGAATTTAATGAATTTAAAGAAAAAAACCACCAAAGACTTAGACACACTGAAGCAAGAATTTACGGCCCTCAAAGATATGAAAAATATAGTAGAATCCCTCAGCAACAGAATGGAGCAAGCAGAAGAAAGGATTTCTGACGTGGAAGATAAAGCCTTTGAATGCTCCCAAACTCTCAAAGAGGAAGAGAAATGGAGAGCAAAAACGGAACATTCTCTCAGAGAACTCTGGGATAATTCAAAGAAGACCAAAATACGAATAAACGGAATTTCTGAAAATGATGTAATAGCCTCAATGGGCAGAGAGGCCCTTCTGCATGAAATTATGAAAGAAAACTTTCCAGACATGCCTAGAGATTCTGAAATTCAGATAGCAGACAGCTTCAGAACACCAGGACGATTCAACCCCAATAAGTCATCACCCAGGCATATCATAATTAGCTTCACTAAAGTTAATATGAAGGAGAAGATTCTCAAAGCAGCCCGGCAAAAGAAAACCATTACGTACAAAGGGAAGAATATTAGAATAACTGCAGATCTCTCTGCTGAAACTTTTCAAGCCAGAAAAGGGTGGTCATCGACTTTTAATCTCCTAAAGCAAAATAACTTTCAACCCAGGATCTTGTATCCAGCTAAACTGAGTTTCATTTATGATGGAGAAATTAAATACTTTAATGACATTCATATGTTGAAGAAATTTGCCATAACCAAACGAGCTCTTCAGGATATTCTCAGACCTCTCCCCCACAATGACCAACCCAATCCTATACCACAAAAACTCACTCAGAAACTTCGGATCAAACTCCAACTTCCACACTGGTGAAAGGATTAAAAATGTCCACTGGACCTTTGAAAAACTTGATACCCAAAATTCCACCAGACTTATCAATATTCTCCATTAATGTGAACGGCATAAACTGTCCTCTAAAGAAGCATAGGTTAGCTGACTGGATACAAAAACTCAGGCCAGATATTTGTTGCATACAAGAGTCACATTTGAAAGTAAAAGACAAATACAGACTCAGGGTCAAAGGATGGTCATCCATATTTCAGGCAAATGGTAAGCAGAAAAAAGCAGGTGTTTCAATTTTATTTGCCAATACCAAAGGCTTTAAACCAACAAAAGTAAGGAAGGACAAGAATGGTCACTTCATATTTGTTAAGGGTAATACTCATTATGATGAGATTTCAATTATTAATATCTATGCACCTCAATTTATAAGAGAAACTCTAGCTGACATGAGCGACTTGATTTCCACCAGCTCCATAATAGTCGGAGATTTTAACACTCCTTTGGCAGTGTTGGATTGATTCTCCAGCAAGAAGCTGAGCAAAGAAATTTTAGATTTAAGCCTAACCATCCAACATTTGGATTTAGCAGACATCTACAGAACATTTCATCCCAACAAAACTGAATACACATACTTCTCATCAGCCCACAGAACTTCTTACAAAATCGACCACATCTTAGGTCACAAGTCTAACCTCAGTAAATTTAAAGGAATAGAAATTATTCCTTGCATCTTCTCGGACCACCATGGAATAAAACTTGAGCTGAGTAACAACAGGAATCTGCATACTCATACAAAAACATGGAAGTTAAATAACCTTATGCTGAATGATAGCTGGATCAGAGACGAGATTAAGAAAGAAATTGCCAAATTTTTGGAACAAAATGACAATGAAGACACAAACTATCAGAACCTCTGGGACACCGCAAAGGCAGTTCTAAGAGGGAAATTTATAGCACTGCAAGCCTTCCTCCAGAGAATGGAAAGAGAGGAAGTTGACAACTTAATGGGACATCTCAAGCAACTGGAAAAGGAAGAACATTCCAACCCCAAACCCAGTAGAAGAAAAGAAATAACCAAAATTAGAGCAGAATTAAATGAAATTGAAAACAAAAGAATAATATAACAGATCAATAAATCAAAAAGCTGGTTTTTTGAAAAGGTCAATAAAATAGATAAACCTCTGGCCAACCTAATCAGAAAAAAAAAGAGTAAAATCTCTAATCTCATCGATCAGAAACGACAAAGACGAAATAACAACAGACTCGTCAGAAATCAAAAAAATCCATAATGAATATTAAAGAAACTTTATTCTCAGAAATATGAAAATCTGAAGGAAATTGACCGATACTTGGAAGAACATCACCTTCCAAGTCTTAGCCAGCATCAAGAGGAAATACTGAACAGGCCCGTATCAAGTTCGGAAATAGCATCAACTATACAAAACCTCCCTAAAAAGAAAAGCCCAGGACCAGATGGTTTCACGTCACAAGTACCTATATTACTCAACCTGTTCCAAAAGGTAGAAAAAGAAGGAAGACTACCCAACACGTTCCATGAAGCAAACATCACCCTGATCCCCAAACCAGGAAAAGACCCAACAAGAAAAGAAAATTATAGACCAATATCACTAATGAATATAGATGCAAAAATATTAAACAAGATCCTAACAAACAGAATCCAGCAATCCACCTATGGTGTATCTTAGAATGGGTACAGGCGAAACTTACTAAATGCAGAATACAAATGCCTACATACAGTAACTAAGAATATGCCCTGAAGGCTACGTTGAACAGTTTGATGAGAATATTTCAGATTGTATATGAAATCAGCACATTGAACCCTGTGATTGCACTGATGTATGATATAACAATAAAAATAAATAAATTAGTAAAAACAAAAAAAAAGAAAAGAAAGAAAAAGATCCTAACTAACAGAATTCAGCGACACATCAAACAAATTATACATCACGACCAAGTCGGTTTTATCTAGGGGTCTCAAGGCTGGTTCAATATACGTAAATATATAAATATAATTCAGCACATAAACAAATTAAAAAACAAAGACCATATGATTCTCTCGATTGATGCAGAAAAACTTTTGATAATATCCAGCATCCCTTCATGATCAGAACACTTAAGAAATTGGTATAGAAGGGACATTTCTTAAACTGATAGAGGCCTTCTACAGCAAACCCATGGGCAATATCGTATTGAATGGAGTTAAATTGAAATCATTTGCACTCAGATCAGGAACCAGACAAAGTTGCCCATCGTCTCCACTGCTTTTTAACATTGTAATGGAAGTTTTAGCCATTGTAATTAGGGAAGAAAAGGCAATCAAGTGTATTCATATTGGGTCAGAAGAGATCAAACTTTCACTCTTCGCAGATGATATGATTGTACGTGTGGAAAACACCAGGGATAGACTACAAAACTCTTAGAGTGATCAAGGTATACAGCAGCGTTTCAGGTTACAAAATCAACATTCATAAATCGGTAGCCTTTATATATACCAACAATAATCAAGCTGAAAAAACAGTTGAGGACTCTATTTCATTCACAGTAGTGCCAAAGAAGATGAAATGTTGGGGAGTTTATCTAACAAAGGACCTGAAAGATCTCTATAAAGAGAACTATGAAACTCCAAGAAAAGAAGTGGCTGAAAATGTTAACAAATGGAAAAATATACCATGCCCATGGCTGGGAAGAATCAACATTGTTAAAATGTCCATATTACCCAAAGCAATGTACAATTTTAATGCAGTCCCTATTAAAGCTTCACTGTCATACTTTAAAGATCTTGAAAAAATAATACTTCATTTTATTTGGAATTAGAAAATACCTTGAATAGCCAAGATTACTCAGAAATAAAAACAAAGTAGGAGGAATCACGCTACCAGACCTCAGACTATACTATAATTCGACAGTGATCAAAACAGAGCATGGTAGTGGCACAAAAACAGAGAGGTAGGGACCCAGTTACTTACCGTTATTTGATCTTTGACAATTCAATTAAAAACATTCAGTGGGGAAAAGATTCCCTATTTAACAAATGGTGCTGGGTGTATTGGCTGGCAACCTGTAGGAGACTGAAACTGGATCCACACCTTTCACCAATAACTAAGATGACTCTCCCTGGATTAAAGATTTAAATTAAGACATGGAACTATAAAAATACTGGAAGAGAGTGCAGGGAAAACTCTTGAAGAAATCTGTCTGGGCGAATATTTTATGAGGAGGACCTCCCCACGGCAATTCAAGCAGCTTCAAAAATACACTACTGGGACCTGATCAAACTAAAAAGCTTCTGCACAGCCAAGAACACAGTAAATATAGCAAGCAGACAGCTCTCAGAATGGGAGAAGATATTTGTAGGTTATAACTCCGATAAAGATCTAATAACCAGAATCCACGGAGAACTCAAGCGTATAAGCAAGAAAAGAACAAGTGATCCCATCTCAGGCTGGGAAGGAAGTGCTCAGCCTACAGACAGATGAAAAAATGCTCATCATCCTTAATCATCAGAGATATGCAAATCAATCCGCTATTCAATCCCATAATTCCTCTACTAGGTATATACCCAGAAGTCCAAAAATCACATTATAACAAAGATATTTGTAGCAGAATGTTTATTACAGCCCAATTCATAATTGCTAAGTCTTGGAAAAAGCCCAAGTGCCCATCGACTCACCAATGGATTAATAAATTGTGGTATATGTACATCATGGAATATTATGCAGCCTTAAAGAAAGATGGAGACTTTACCTCTTTCTTGTTTACATGGATGGAGCTGGAACATATTTCTCTTAGTAAAGTGTCTCAAGAATGGAAGAAAAAGTACCCAATGTACTCACCCCTACTGTGAAAGTAATTTATGGCTTTTATATGAAAACTATAACCCAGTTATAACCTAAGAATATGGGGAAAGGGCAGAGGGAGTGGAGGGAAGGGGAGGATGGGTGGACGGATGCTGATTGTTTGGATTACACCTACGGTGCATCTTACATGGGTACATGTGCTACTTAGTAAATGTAGAATATAAATGTCTTAACACAATAACTAAGAAAATGCTGGGAAGGCTATGTTAACCAGTGTGATAAAATATGTCGAATGGTCTATAATAACAGTGTACGCTGCCCCCATGATCACATTAATGTACACAGCTGTGATTTAATAATAAAATAAAATAAAAGAAGAAGAGATTCTGCCTGTTTCAACTTGCTGACCATCCAAAAACAATGATCAGCAATCACCAAAAATCCTTTTTGCCAGGCATTATGCAATACATGTTGCATTTATTATCTCATTTATCTTTTCAAAAAACATTATAAAGAGTCTATTATTCCTCTTTCACAGATAAAGAAACAGCCATTAGAGGCTAAATAACTTCAAGATCACGTCAACTAGTTAATCTATAGCAGAGCTAGGAGTTGGGCTAGTGTAGGGCCTAAAATCTTCACTTTCACTTTTCTTCATCCCTTTATACTATTTACATAGGGAAAAAAACTACATTACTTCTAAAGTAATATATTAATCTCGTGTTTATTTAATGTGCTTACAGCTGAAAACCCTGAACAACTCCCTCCTGATCACTAGGGAAGGACAAGACACAGATGAGATAAGATTCCACCACTTCGGAGAAGATCTCCTACCTAAATAGCCAGGCTTCTGGGTCACTCACTAACACCCACTATCCATTAGTCATCATCAGTTGACTCTGCTCTTGTTTTTCCCATTCCTGTCCACTATACTTGTCACCCCAGAGCATCCACTGGGTCAGAAACTGTTTTGTATCCATGCTGAGTTAGGGCCGGCCCGGTTTCCAGGCAACACCATCCATCCCAAAACTACATTTCTCTCCCCAACCAAAAAGGACGTGCCAACATTGAGCCAGATTATGAGCCACGAAAATAAATTCAGGCTTATAAATTTGTAGTGAGGAACAGCTTTAACAAATCAGAGGTCATTTTGCTTAGGTGATCCCCTTCTCCGATTTGTACCCATAAAAGAGAAACTGAAATGGTCAAATCAGTGGAATATGTTACCTGCTTTTGCACACAGATAATTTAAGACTTCTCATGCCTTTGGGGTTCTCGTTTCTGAGTCACAAATGATAACGCACACAAAATTTTATTCATTTCTATCATGGCCCTGGGGGTGTTAAAAATCACATTCTGCTTGTAATAGCTTCTCTATCAATACAGGTCGTAACCTCTTACCCAGACTCACATTTCTAACTACTTTTCATACCAGTCTGTCTTAACCGTGGAAGCAATTCTCTTGTGTGAGTCTCATTTATTAAGTGCCAACTACAGCTAAGTGCTTTGCAGAATGCATGCAGCATTAGCTCTTTGTGGGATTCGCTTTAGTTTTGTAAACTGATGAGAATAATAATGTCTTACATTTGTGTAGCTTTTTATATATTCTTTAAGGGCATTTTGTGTTCATTATCTCATTTGGGGCTTCCCTGGTGGTCTAGTGGTCAGAATTCGGTGCTCCCATTATCTTATTTGATCCAAAACTATCTTTCAAAGGAAGTAAAATAAGTATTATGCTACCTACTTCATACATTTTAAACATTGAGAATCAGAGGTTAAATTCTTTGTTCTGAGTTAGACAAGTTTTTTCAGATGATATTGAAACTGGGATTCCCCTACCTCGTTGTGTTCCCATTTTCTTTTTCTTTTTCTTTTTTTTTGTTGAGACAGGGTCCCACTCTATGCCCCTGAGCAGAGTGCAGTGGGCATGGTAGCTCACCACAACCTCAGATTCGGGCTGCGGGCACCCAGCTGCCTCAGCCTGCGGAAGCTGCTGGGATTACAGGCAGCCCGGCTGGGTTTTTCCATTTTTTTCATGAGTCGGGGGTCTCACTGTTGCTCAGGCGAGTCTCGAACTCCTGAGCTCAAGCAATTCTCCCTCCTCAGCCTCCCACAGTGCTGGGATAACAGGCGTGAGCCACAGCTCCCGGCCCCATTTTCTTGAATACAGAAAAAAATTAAAAACTGCATTCTAACTATCTGCCATTATTAAATGTTATGAGTTATGGGAAAAAAGAAAAGAAAAGGAGGAAGGAAGAAGAGAAATGAAGAGGAAGAGAAGAAATCGTATTTCTGCTTAGTTGGTTCACAAAAAAATGAGAAAATGGAATTTTATCTCTTGAAGGCTAGACAGAATGATAATGGCTAGTAAGAGAAGGAATTGGCCTGGACAGAAGTATGGGTGTATGACTACCCGTAAGCTTGTAGATTGACTTCATGAAACACTGGGTACAGAAGTTTGACAGGACCAGAAGACTCAAGTAGGAGAGCTAGTAAGAAGTGAGCCAAAATCAGGTGGTATAGAGTTTTGAATATAAGGCTAAGAAGTTTAAAGCTATTCCTATAATTCAATACTACTATTTATATGGTGGTTATTACATTTTCTATCAATCTATTAATCTCAACAATAGCTATGAAGTTCAGAGCTGGGCAACGTACAAAGTGTATTGGCAGGGTGATATTTGCATCTGAGGTTCTGTACAAGTTATTAAACACATCTTATCTAACCTCTGATCTGAATGTTCATAGTTGTACACAAACGGTCTAATTTGAGGGTCACAAATTTCAGTGTTTGACCATCTTTTACTGAAAAATGTTTTCAAGAAACCTATGATGATGATACCACAAATAATTAAAATCCATTTCACTGGTTCCTTCAATTAGCCAGAATGTTGTCATATTGCAATCAAGAGTGTGTATTTATTTATTTTTTTACATTTATCCCTACTCCAGCACCTTCTTGTTCCCCATCCCCCATTCTTAGTGATGGGAATTCAAGTTGAGAAAAAAAGGTGAGTTTCTGTAGAAATGCCTTGGTAAAATTGAATTGAAATACTTTCCCAGGAGCCTACCGATTGCAGCCATGTTTGTCAACCTTAAGACTACTCACATTCTAGGGTAATTCTTATGGGGCAGGGAAGTGTCCAGTGCATCAGGACATGTAGATGCCAGCAGCAACCCCCTAGTTCTGATGACCAAAAATGTCTCCAGACAATGCCAAATGTCCTCCTGGCTGTAAAAATCACCTCTACTTGAGAACCACTTGGCTATAGCACAAAAAGAAACTGTAGTTAGAAAGAATCCTAACAATTGGTTTGAAACAAAATTAAGAAAAATAAATTAACTAGGCTATTTCACTGAGCTTCCCATTTCATCAGACTTTGCCATTTAATCTCATTTATTCAGGTAAAACTTATCCAAACCCATCATAGGTAAGTTTAAAACAAAAACAAAACAAAAATATCCCAGATAACAGAAAATAAATTCCAGTCATGAACCAGTTAACTAATATTCTGCACGAAGTTATAGACAATTTCCCCCAAGAAATTAAATTCCTTTGCAAAAGTACCCTGAAGACTTTAACACAAATCATTCCTCTTACTTTAGACTATTTATCATTTTTTAGAGCTTATAAATTATACACACCAAGCAGCAATTTTATACACCAACAACCATAATAATACAAAGCAGAGCAGTTGAAGTTGACTCTCTCCCGTGGGATAAAATCAGAGGACTTTTGAACTCTGCTAGCTTGTTTGTATGGGTATAGTGCGAGCTTTCTCATGGGGGAGAGGACTCCTATTCACTTGGTGATGGATTTTGTATCTTTTGTTTGTATCCTTGAGGTCAAAGCTCACCTTAGCAGTGTTGATGTGTGTACTTCAACCTTCTCTCTTGGCTCAGCTCCAAACCATTGGCTTACTTGCTAAACTGTCCTAATTAACTCTCCTTCTGGATGGGAGCCTCTGAAAGCTCAGCAGTTCAAATGGAAGTGCCTGGAAATCCCAACACAACTCTTGTTAGAAACATACCTCTTCGTGGAGACACATAGATTAGAGGGACCACATTCCACTCACACATCTGCCTTCCCAAACTCAGCATCCCTGGGCTCTAGTACATGTGCTATGTTTACTTTTTCTTCATCTCAGTTTCATAGCTGGGAAATCCAAAATAGGTTTTCCCGGGCTAGAATCAAGGTGTCAGCAGGCACTTCCCTTCTGGAGGCTGTCAATGTTTTTTTCAATTAAACTGAGCAGAATCTGACAATTTTATTTTTAAAATTTATTTATTCTATAAAACCAGTGTATGGTGCCCCATGATCGCATTAATGTACACAGCTATGATTTAATAATAATAAAAAAAAGAATAAATTGTCAAATACTCCCCCTACCACCAAAAAATAATAATAAAATAAAATTTATTTATTATTAAATCATAGCTGTGTACATTAGTGCAATCATGGGGCACCATACACTGGTTTATATACCATTTGACATATTTTCATCACACTGGTTAACATAGCCTTCCTGGCATTTTCTTAATTATTGTGTTAAGACATTTATATTCTACATTTAGTAAGTTTCACATGTACCCTTGTAAGATGCACCATAGGTGTGGTCCCACCAATTACCTTCCCTCCACCTATCCTTTTCCCTCCCCTCCCCTCCCTTTCTCCAGTTTGTTTTTTAATACCTGAGTCATGCTAACTCTTTCTTGCATGTATTGAAATTGTTTTCTTTAGGCACTACTGCATCTCTTCTGAAATGTTCTTTGTCCTTTAGCTTCAAGTCTGTTTCTTCTCTGTTAAACTGATTGTGTCTGTCATGCCCTGCCAAGATGACCTTTGCCTGGCACAGAAAGCCATCCAACAGGCCATTTGTCACACCTCATCTCTTCCTTTTGTGAAAGGGATGAAAGGCTTTCTTTGAGCCCCCTTTGGAAGTGTTTTCATGCGAATCTAAGAACTCCTGTTGTGTTTGTTTCCTGGCTGGTGCAGTGTGAAGCCATTCAGGGGGCCGCATGGACCTTGTCTAGTAATATTCCAGGGCATTCTTGGAACATTTTGGGGAAATGCATTATCGCTCTGCTGGTGGGAGACAAGTCTGTGTCCCTGCCTGAGGCTGGCAGCCAATGCATCTCTGTCCTTGGTTGCACATGGAAACATCTCCCACCATCTCTGCCAGGCAGCCCACTATACACATCCAGGGAGGGGGAAGAGCAAAATTAAATGTTCATCCAAAAAAGACCAAAACCAGGAAGAAAACAGCCTCTTAAATATGTCTCTTTCTGAGAAAGAAGGAAAGAAAGTGGGCTGAGCTCTTTAGTCAAGCAAACTCAGGCTTTTTTCAAACAACCTAAGTTGTTATGGTATAACAGAAATAGACCCAGAACAGGAATCAGGAAACCTTAATACTAATTTCGATTCTGTTGCTACTAGCTACAAGACTTTGGGCTTACGACTTTATTGTGCCTCATATTATCCCCTGTAAAACAGGGCTAATATTTCAAATACCATAGGATGCGATAAAAATGAGAGAAAATCCTGTCCCTCAATACATTTGGTAAACAACAAACAACAAATAATAGTCACTGCTATTGTTGCTGCCTTCCGTATGTCAGTCTTTTCCTCTGTAAAATGAAGATACCAGGATAGGGTGGCGCCCATGGCTCAAAAGGGTAGGGCACCGGCCCCATATGCTGGAGGTGGCGGGTTCAAACCCAGCCCTGGCCAAAAAAAAAACAGACGATACCAGGATAAACCCATGTTGGCAAAACCAGCTCTGCATCAAAAACACCCCAGGGAGCATTTTAAAAATCAAAATTAAGGGTGTCACTAAAATCTTGAGAATTAAAACCAAAAAGTATGTTTTGGTTTAATTTCCCAGATTATTTGGATACAGTCTTCCCAGGACTGGTGTTCGGGTGCTCCTCAAACTGTCCACTGAAGGCTAATAGCCCAACATTTGGTGATTCTCAATGAAGACAAAACAGCAAACAGGAGCTGAGGTTGCCTTTGATTTCACTATCAATGATAAAGTTCTGAATTATTAAAGGCTGATTTTCAAGAGTCCTTTACTAAAGAAAATATACTCTAAAGAGGGGAAATTTCCCAATTCAAGACTTAAGACAACAATTTTTTTTTTTTTTGAGACAGGGTCTGGCTCTGTCTCACAGGCTAGAGTGTCATGGCATCATCATAACTCTCTGCAGCCACAGACTCCAGGGCTCAAGCAATTCTCGGACCTCATCCTCCTGAGTAACTGGAACTACAGGTGCATAGCATCAGGCCCAGCTAATTTTTGTATTTTTTGTAGAGAGGAGGTTTCAATCTTGCTCAGGCTGGCCTTGAATTCCAGACCACAAGCCTCACCCACCTTGGCCTCACATAGTGCTAGGACTACAGGCATGAGCCAACAACAGCTTATTTGTTAATTTTGACCACTATACTAACCGTTGAAAAGTGTACTTAACACAACATAACCCAAGAAATATTTCTGTATCTTGATGGTAGGATTTTCTACAACAATCTCCTTATTTTAAATATGGAAATTATGCTCCAGAGAACTTAAAAACAGAGAGACCACATAATTTTTACCCAAAACAGAATACTTTTGAGAGAAGAGGGGTATTATCGATAGTTACTTTAAACATAAATCAGAACTCCCGAGGGTACACAAGAATAAATGTAGACCACGGTTAAAAGTAACATGTCTACATTAAAAATAAAGTTAATATTGAAAAGAGAGGGTCTGAATGGGATATCAATGAACTTCAGCCTTCCAATTTCTTTATCAACTGAAGTTGTATCCTGTGTTATTCAAATTCACTTCACTGTTATTTCTCAGAAACAACCTAACAGTATTTATCTCTCTCCTGCACTTTTTTCCTGGCTCTATATTCTTCTAGATGGTCAATCTTGGGTTTGTACCTGACCACATGTGTGACAGTCTATTGATTCAGAGGGTCCTCTAACTGGTCAAGGGTTGTTTTTCTTGCCACAGGCAGAGATGGCTGCTGTTCAGGATTAAGCGAAGCTCAATGAATATCAGAGACTACAAGAGGACCCTGAGAACACCAGCCCAGCTGAAGATGAGTGTTCCTGAGGTTATTTTGTGACCCTCACAGTCCTGTAGTTAACCATAATGAGACTGCACTTTCTCCCTCTGATTTCTATCAGCAGTCCCATGACTAAATCCAAGCTGACAGTCTGTCAGTACCCACCAGGCAGCAGGAAAAATGTTCTTCCCAATATCAGATTTTCTAATATTGCTTGTCTGACTAAAGTTATTGTATTCTGGCTTTTTTTCTGAGATATGACTCCTGGGTTGATAATGAGCCTTTTTCTAGCCCCCTATTCTTGGCCAGCCATATTAAAAGATACCAAACACCAGGCTGGGGACTTTTTCAAAAATAACCTGGTTTCTAATTCCCTCTCTTGCTTGAAAGGAAATTTGTAAATTATCAACTTGACTTAATTTTTCCTCTGGACTCACACCTATTTGCTGTAATAAGTATTTCCCCCCTGGGTTTCACTCATCCGCAGCATGTGGCAGGAACAGGGGATTAGAATTGTATTTGCCATCTTTTTGGAGCAGATTTTCTTTGAGTAAGTCTGCTATCAATTCTGTCTGCCAAAATAGCATTTTCATGTGTTACCCGCCAGTCAAGTGTGTTCTGTTGACTTTTGCCTCTGATGTGTTTTCTGGTGTTGTTTATCATTATTCCCCCCCCCCCCATTTTTAACCACATTTATTATTTTTAATGCAAAAATGGATTTTTCTATTTTGAACATGTGTCTAGTTCTGCAAAACATTAGCTTAAAACAAGAAAGAGAAGGATATGGGAAGGGGCTTCCTCTTGCTGGTAAGACTATTTTAATCAGTTTTATTCTGTAGTTGGGAGATACTCTTAACCTTCTTGGCCCAGTAAGGTGTGATTTCTTGACACTGAACGTATTGAAAATGCATTTTTATCAGTACTGGGTAAGATGGACAGCAAGGGGATTTCTCCAGTATTTGACGAAGCCATTTATTTGCAAAAAAAAAATAACACTTTGTTTACCCTTCCTCTTTGTCCTGGGCATGGTATTATTCCAGAGGCATTGCTTCTCCCTTGCAAACTGTCAGTGGCCAAAGGTATTTTTCAGCATGTTTGGGATCATAATTGGCAAAAATGTCTGCTCAGTATTGAGGAGGTAAAGGTCAGACAAGACCTGGTGGGGGCTTTTCTCCAGTTTGCCCGTTCTCCAAAGTTCACAGACCCTTCCCTGTATTCCATGGACACAGCCTTTCCTTCCTTCCAGATAATTAGCAGCAATGCCAAGCGCAGCTGACTCATCATTGGGCGCTCAATGGTGCACCTTTCCTGCAAAGTCTTTTCGTTGGAAGGTGAGAGCCATTATCGTAAGAGGGATATTGTAAAATTCTGTTCCCTCTGCTACACCATGGCTCTGAGCAAAGAAATTTGTGTTTTCTGCCAGGGAGAAGAATAACATTTATTTAATGGATGCTGAGCAAAAGGTATTCACATTTCATGCTTCGAGGCTTAAGCTGCTCCTAGATCAGGAGGAAACTTTTCCAGTCTCTGAATTGTACAACCAGGTAAGTGCTTAATGCTAATAACTCTTCTATCCCCATCCAGGCATGGTCTGAGGTCACCATTGCTGGGATGCCTTCACATCCCCTCTGCTCCTAAATTTTTCCACAAACCATGTTTTGTATCTCTCTCCCTCCAGCTTCCTCTACAACTTAAACCTAGTAGTGCTTCTTATAGACAACTCTGCCCCCCTGAATTCCAGTTCTGCTTCACAGGCATCCCAGCCCCTTCAAGATAATTCTCTATGGTGTTATATCTGTGATGCATAAGTGGTTCCTCACTTAGCAATGAAGACTGAGTACACTATGGTGATAGAGGAAGCCTGGGACAGTAAAAAAGAATATACATTCCGTGCTGGAAAGATTTATCCAGATTTGCAACCTTCTGTCATCTATAAGTAATAATAATAAGGCTTACTTTACAGCACTGTTGTGAAGGCCAACTAAAGTCACATGTCAAATGTGTGTTCTATAAGAGACAGAGCTGCATCACACCTCTCTTCTCTCAGGCAGGATTCCAGTCTGTAACACTAACTCATTAAGTAACTTCTGATAAGGCGTTCAGACTTTCCGTGAGTTCATCAACAGAATGAGGAAAAAGACATCTATCCTGCCTGTCCTCCTGGATTAAAAGCTATGTTCATTAAGCAGAAATTTCACAATGCAAAAACATATGGAAGCGTTGCCAAAAATAAGGTGATGCTTATTGTTACTATTATGCTGATGCTTACTCTTATAAATTCTAGAAACTGTCTTTTAAAATATTATTCATAATTAATTAAGCTTATCAAAAATACAATGGTACCTTTCAGTGACCTGTAGATTCCAGCCATAATGCTCTGATGGTGGAAAAGCTAACACAGTCTCATAACCCAACCATGTATCTAACAAAAAGGTTTATTCTTACAGCTGGGACAGGAAGATTCCGGTGGCTTGGGGTGTTTATGTGTGTGAGTGTATACACACACACACACATACACATATATATACACACATATCTCATATACTTGGAAATTTGATTGTATCGTAATTAAGCCAAAGCCATGCATATAGATGTGTCAAGCATATAACAGTTATAACATTTATAACATACCAATATAAATGTGGGAGGACTGCTTGCTAAATGTCAGAAGTACCCCTACATTTGATGATTTGTGATTTCAGCTATTCATGGTGTGCCCATCAGCCTCGGTCTTCCTCCTCACCCTCTACTGATGGCCTTTGACCCTTTCTACCTTTCACTCTCATTCACTCAGCTCCACCCAGTCACCAGGTCATCTGGACTTGAGAAAGGCAATAAGCATTTCTAGTTGCTGCTATACTGGCCTGGATTTTAAATTTGCAGTGTCCTAGTTAAGGCTTTGCTCAAATTCTTTGATTTTACTTGGCCGGTGGGTGCACTGCTTTTGTTCAGGAATCCCTGTGTCTGCTGTGGCTGTTGTTCCATTGGCCACACCCCTCACCCGGCACTTTTACTGTCACAATAGTAAACTGTTTTACAAGCCAAAGCACTTGGCATGTTAGGGGAAAGGGTCTAGAAAGAGAAGGAAAGCTTCTAGGCTTCCACTCTTTTCCTGTGTGTAAGTCTGTCACGAGGGTTTCAAATTCAGGCTTCTTGTGCTTCGTGTGCTTCATATGAGCTTAAAGGGGAACCCCCTTCTCTGTGTTTAATTTGTGGCCCCCAGCATCATTTCAAACATGAGGCTTTGCCACTCAGTCAAAGTCATCTAGGCATCCTGCTCCTTCTTCTCTTTACGTAAGTTGGGTAGACGTAGACCTGGAAGAATTTAATCTCATACAGGGATCTTGCTATTATCAGAATTAAAGAGAAATAACTGGACTTATCATGAAACTAAAGTTTAAAGTTAAGATTTTCTTTATGATAAGATTTATTTTGATTCCCACTCTTACTCAATTTCATTATCTGGTCAACATTGTTTTTATGCGCTGTCTCTGACAGGAAGTAGTACCTAAATGACTTAAATTTTTTTTAATACTTCACATCGATCTGTCAGACATTATAGTAAGTTTTAAAGTTGTTATTTTTTCACTTTTTTCCCTGGGAAAAGACAATTCCTGGATATTTCTGGGGCAAAGGAAGATGGTGGTGAGGCCAGCACAGAAAGGAGGGAGAAGCTGGAGTTGAGGAGCTGCAGTAAAACACTATAAACTGCTTGTATCACCTCAGCGCCTCATTCTGAGCACCTTCTCCCTGAGTTACCTGGAAGAACTGACAGCTGCCTGGCCTTTACAAAATGAAATTGACTTAGGTTCAACAGAAACTTAAGGGGCGGGGGTGCTGTAGGCAAGGCCTGAGCCCAGTTCCCTGGATCCAGGGCAGCAAGCCCATAACTCTGCTGTGAGTGATCGGTCAATATCCAATAACTCTAAGTCAAAAGCTGAAGTCTTCTTGAGTCAGCAGAGCTGAAACCGCCTTCAAGGGATAAGAATACGGCACTAGCCCTTCTGCCAGAGCTGGAGTAGCCAGCAGCCTTTAATCTAAGGAAATGACCGGCAAAGCAAACTTGGCATATGATGTCTCCTAAATTAATTAGCACCCTTGTGTTTAAAGAGGGGGGAAATAATAATACTCTTGGGAGAGCAGCTAAAACTCAAATTCCACTCATTTGGATTCTACACACAAAGGCTGGGTAGCAGGGTGATTGGGCGGAGAACAAAGCACAGCCATAGAGAAGGAGAATAGATTATTTTCAAGTCAACTGAAAAGTGGTTCTCAAAAGCAGGCTATTACTTGAATTGTTTTATGATATTGATTAGAAATCATCCTCAGTAGTTCTTCACCTTTTTGTACAAGCACTACCTGTCCTACTGGAATTGGGAGGCAGTGTGTCCTGGAGCTGTGCTCAATACATTCTTAAATGTAACATGCCCGTTTGGGAGCACAAAGTCAGACGTGGTTTTAAAATGTATTTTAAATGGGTCATTGTCCAGTTGAGTTAAATTAGCTAAATATTTATATTCATGCCAACTAAAAATAAAAAGCACATCAGTGAGTAAAGAAAAAAATGACAAACCAATATATATTGTGTACTATTTATGTGAATGTTAAAGATATATAAAGCAAGTGATTTTATTTATTTATTTATTTTTGCAGTTTTTGGCTGGGGCTGGGTTTGAACCCGCCACCTCTGGCATATGGGCTGGTGCCCTACTCCTTTGAGTCACAGGCACCACCTGCAAGTGATTTTTAAAAAATAAGCTGAGGACATGTACATCAAGCATGGTGATTCCCCCTGGTAAGGAGGAAGAAGGATAAGAATTGAAATTGGAGGTCAAAGATGAGAGTAGTTTTCGTGGCTAACCCACCCAGACCAGTGGTGGCCCAAACCAAGAAACCCATTCAACTGGAATGGTAATCCCAGGAGTTGAAGCAAAGCGATTTCCATACTTCTAGAATGATTTCCACATTCTTATACTTTTGTCCCTCATTTAGCCAATTAGCAAATCTAGTTACCTAATCCCCTGCCCATCAAAAGATCCTTAAAACCTTGTCTCTCCAATTCTCAGGGAGGTGGATTTGAGAAATTCCTTAGTGCTATGTGGAATAAACTTTCTCTGCTGTAAACCCTGCTGTCAAGGATCTTGGCTACCTCTTGGGCAGTGAGCAGATGAACTTGTGTGGGCAGCAATAGGGCCATAAGTGTAGTTAAAACCTTCCAGTTCTCAACTGTCCATCCATCCGTATCTCCAGTTTTTTGTTTTTTGTTTTTTGTTTTTTTTTGCAGTTTTTGGCTGGGGCTGGGTTTGAACCGACAACATCCCTGGGCCGGCACCCTACCAATGTCCATCCATCCCTATCTCAATTCTTTTCTCGCCCCTCTGATAATTGTTTCCAGCACTCTTTAGTCTTCCATTATAAGCTACCATTATAGACTATATTTATTACTGTTTCATTTTGCAGGCTTTATCCTTCACACTACCTGCTCAAGTCAATGAATTATAAAGTCCTTGACCAGTTCTTGTAGTTCCAAGACATGAATTTTTCTCACATCCTGCAGTTCTGGGTACTGCACAAAATCACTATTTCTTGCTTAACCAATTTACTAATGATTATTCTATAGATACAAAATTCTATATTAAAGATAGAGCTCCAATTATGGTAAAGCAATAGATCCATACATCTTATATGTTCTGTAAGCTTCAGAAATGAATGTGAAGCAGGTAGTAGAAGTCAAGAGCCAGGCAGAAACTTCAGAGAATGTTCTCAGTATTTTATACGTGAGTGACTACAAAAGTTTTGAGACAGACTGTGTTATGGTCCATTATTTCGCTTTCAAGAAACACAGTCAATCGTGTCCTTTCTGATTCACCTGTGTAAGTTTCAACTTGCTTGGCTTAGAGGCGTTGCTAAGAGAGCATCACTTGTCCCTGTTCATGTGTATTTTACATTTCTTGATTTGTGTGTATCTCAAAATGACCCATGTGTTACCCTGGGAAATGTTGGAAACTCCTCAGTTCCATTCCTAACTTAGAGCTTGTTTTTATAATACTAAGAACACAATCAGACAAGACTTTTAGATTAGTAAAAAGAGTTAAATAGCACATAATACATGCACAATGCATTAGATGACATTATGAATAAACAAAGTGGAGTGCGTGAACACCTTTCTTCTCAATGTAAATTATACTTTACAGTGTATATGTTATCTCATTTCAAACTTTACAGTCCAACCTGGCAGTTATAGGCTTGAGTTCTGAATTAGACATTCTAAATTTAAAACCTGGTGACATCCGGCAATTTGCTTAATCTTGTGGAGCCTCAATTTCTTCATTTGTACAATAATGATAATAGGGTTCCCCAGGAAAATTAAAAGAGATAATTCATGTAAAGCACTTAGCACAGTGTCTGGCACAGAGTAAGCCCTCCACAAATGTTAGCTATTCCTATTATCATCTTTACTACTACCCCACGAGGTAGCACACATTATTTATACATTAAAGAGAAATCATATTAGTTGCAAAGAGTAAGGGAACTAGTAAAGGCCATCAACTTCAGACATTCCTGCTTGCTTGGTGCCAGGCCCATATCACACTATACCCTAAGAGTATAAGAGAGGAAAAAACACAGAAAGAAAGAGGAATATAGATCGAATGGCATGTCTATTTTTAGGTCTCTAGGTATTCTCCAAACATCCTTCCAGAAGGAATGTATTAGTGTGCATTCCCACCAGCAGTGTAGAAGTGTGCCCTTTTCTCCACATCCACGCCAACATGTCTGGTTTTGGGATTTTATTATGTGGGCTACTCTTACTGGGGTTAGGTGGTATCTCAAAGTAGTTTTTCTTTTTTTTTTTTGTAGAGACAGTCTCACTTTACTGCCCTCAGTAGAGTGCCGTGGCGTCACACGCTCACAGCAACCTCCAGCTGTTGGACTTACGTGATTCTCTTGCCTCAGCCTCCCGAGTAGCTGGGACTACAGACGCCCGCCACAACGCCCGGCTATTTTTTTGTTGCAGTTTGACTGGGGCTGGGTTTGAACCCGCCACCCTCCATATATGGGGCTGGGGCCCTACTCACTGAGCCACAGGTGCCTCCCTCAAAGTAGTTTTGATTTGCATTTCTCTGATGATTAAGGATGATGAGCTTTTTCTGCGTGTTTGCAGATCGTGCGTCTGTTTCTTTAGAGAAGTTTCTCTTCAAGTCTCTTTCCCACCCTGAGATGGGATCACGTGTTCTTTTCTTGCTAATACGTTTGAGTTCTCTGTGGATTCTGGTTATTAGACCTTTATCGGAGGTATAACCTGCAAATATTTTCTCCCATTCTGAGGGCTGTCTGCTTGCTTTACTTACTATGTTCTTGGCTGTGCAGAAGCTTTTTAGTTTGATCAGGTCCCAGTAGTGTATTCTTGACACTGCTTCAATTGCCTGGGAGTCGTCCTCATAAAAGATTCACCCAGGCCGATTCCTTCAAGAGTTTTCCCTGCACTTTCTTCAAGTATTTTTATAGTTTCATGTCTTAAGTTTAAATCTTTTATCCAGTGAGAGTCTATCTTAGTTAATGGTGAAAGGTGTGGGTCCAGTTTCAATCTTCTACAGGTTGCCAGCCAGTTTACCCAGCACCATTTGTTAAATAGGGAATCTTTCCCCCACTGAATGTTTTCGATTGGCTTGTCAAAGGTTAGATAACAGTAAGTAGCTGGATTCATCTCTTGATTCTCTATTCTGTTCCAGACATCTACTTCTCTGCTTTTGTGCCAGTACCATGCTGTTTTGATCACTATCGATTTATAGTACAGTCTCAGGTCTGGTAGTGTGACTCCTCCTGCTTTTTTTTATTGCTGAGTACTGTTTTGGCTATTCGAGTTTTTTTCTGATTCCATATAAAACGAAGTATTATTTTTTCACGATCTTTAAAATATGACAATGGAGCTTTAATAGGAATTGCATTAAAATTGTATATTGCTTTGGGTAGTATGGACATTTTAACAATGTTGATTCTTCCCAGCCATGAGCATGTTATGTTTTTCCATCTGTTAACATCTTCAGCTACTTCTTTTTTAAGGTTTCATAGTTCTCTTTGTATAGATCTTTCACATCCTTTGTTAGAGATACTCCCAAATATTTCATCTTTTTTTGGCACTACTGTGAAAGGAATAGAGTCCTTGACTGTTTTTTCGGCATGGTTATTGTTGGTATGTATAAAGGCTACAGATTTACGGGTGTTGATTTTGTAGCCTGAGACATTGCTGTATTCCTTGATCACTTCTAAAAGTTTTTTTTTTTTATTAAATCATAGCTGTGTACATGATATGATCATGGGGCATCATACACTCGATTCATAGACCATTTCACACATTTTCATCACAATGGTTAACATAGCCTTCCTGACTTTATCTCAGTTACTGTGCCAAGACATTTACATTCTACATTTACCAAGTTTCCACAAATACCCCTGTAAGATGCACCACAGGTATAATCCCACCAATCCCCCTCCCTCTACCCACCACCCCCCTCCCTCCCCTCCCTTTCCCACTTCCCCCTATTGTTAGGTTGTAACTGGGTTATACCTTTCATATGAAAGCCCCAATTTAGTTTCATAGTAGGGCTGAGTACATTGGGTACTTTTTCTTCCATTCTTGAGATAGTTTACTAAGAAGAAGATGTTCCAGCTCCATCCATGTAAACATGAAAGAGGTAAAGTCTCCATCTTTCTTTAAGGCTGCATAATATTTCATGGTGTACATATACCACAGTTTATTAATCCATTCGTGGATCGATGGGCACTTGGGCTTTTTCCATGACTTAGCAATTATGAATTGGGCTGCAATAAACATTCTGGTACAAATATGTTTGTTGTGTTGTGATTTTTGGTTTTCTGGGTATATGCCCAGCAGAGGAATTACAGGATTGAATGGCAGATCTATTTTTAAATCTGAGTGTTCTTCATATATCTTTCCAAAAGGAATGTATTAATTTGCATTCCCACCAGCAGTGCAGAAGTGTTCCCTTTTCTCCACATCCACGCCAACATCTCTGGTCTTGAGATTTTGTGATATAGGCTAGTCTCACTGGAGTTAGATGATATCTCAAAGTAGTTTTGATTTGCATTTCTATGATGATTAAAGATGATGAGCGTTTTTTCAGATGTCTGAAGGCCACGCGCCTGTCTTCTTCAGAGAAGTTTCTCTTCAAATCCCTTGCCCAGCCTGCGATGGGATCCCTTGTTTTTTTCTTGCTGATGCGTTTGAGTTCTCTGTGGATTCTGGTTATTAAACATTTGTCAGAGATATAACCTGCAAATATCTTCTCCCATTCTGAGGGCTGTTTGCTTGCTTTACTTACTGTGTTGTTGGCTGTGCAGAAGCTTTTTAGTTTGATCAAGTCCCAGTAGTGTATTTTTGAAGCTGCTTCAATTGCCCAGGGGGTCCTCCTCATAAAATACTCGCCCAGACCGATTTCTTCAAGGGTTTTCCCTGCACTCTCCTCTAGTATTTTTATACTTTCATTTCTTAAGTTTAAATCTTTAATCCAATGAGAGTCTATTTTAGTTAATGGTGAAAGGTGTGGGTCCATTCCCAGTCTTCTGCAGGTTGCCAGCCAGTTCACCCAGCACCATTTGTTAAATAGGGAATCTTTTCCACACTGAATGTTTTTAATTGGCTTGTCAAAGATTAAATAACGGTAAGTAGCTGGATTCATCTCTTGGTTCTCTATTCTGTTGCAGACATCTACTTCTCTGTTTTTGCGCCAATACCACTACTATTGATTTGTAGTAAATCTGAGATATGGTAGTGTGATTCCTCTTGTTTTGTTTTTATCTCTGAGTAATGTCTTGGCTATTCGAGTTTTTTTCTGATTCCATATAAAACAAAGTATTGTTTTTTCAAGATCTTTAAAGTGTGACAGTGGTGCTTTAATAGGGAGTGTGTTGAAATTATATATTGCTTTGGGTAGTATGGACATTTTAATAATGTTGATTCTTCCCAGCCATGAGCATGGTATGTTTTTCCATTTGTTAACATTTTCAGCTATTTCTTTTCTTAGAGTTTCATAGTTCTCTTTATAGAGATCTTTCACGTCTTTTGTTAGGTAAATTCCCAAATATTTCATCTTCTTTGGCACTACTGTGAATGGGATAGAGTCCTTAACTGCTTCTTCAACTTGACTATTGTTGGTGTATAAAGGCTACCGATTTATGGATGTTGATTTTGTAACCTGAGACGCTACTGTATTTCTTGATTACTTCTAGGAGTTTTGTGGTAGAGTCCCTAGTGTTTTCCAGATACACAATCATATCATCTGCAAAGAGCGAAAGTTTGATCTCTTCTGACCCTATATGGATACCCTTGATCGCCTTCTCTTCCCTAATTGCGGTGGCTAAAACTTCCATTACAATGTTAAAAAGCAATGGAGACAATGGGCAGCCTTGTCTGGTTCCTGATCTGAGTGGAAATGATTCCAATTTAACTCCATTCAATATGATACTGGCTGTGGGTTTGCTGTAGATGGCCTCTATCAGTTTAAGAAAAGTCCCTTCTAGACCAATTTTCTTGAGTGTTCTGATCATGAAGGGATGCTGGATATTATCAAAAGCTTTTTCTGCATCGATTGAGAGAATCATATGGTCTTTGTTTTTTAATTTGTTTATGTGCCGAATTGCATTTACAGATTTACGGATATTGAACCAGCCTTGAGACCCTGGGATAAAACCAACTTGGTCATGGTGTATAATTTGTTTGAAGTGTTGCTGGATTCTGTTTGTTACGATCTTGTTTAATATTTTTGCATCCATATTCATTCGTGATATTGGTCTATAATTTTCTTTTCTTGGGTCTTTTCCTGGTTTGGGGATCAGGGTGATGTTTGCTTCATAGAACGTGTTGGGTAGTCTTCCTTCTTTTTCTACCTTTTGGAACAGGTTGAGTAATATAGGTACTAATTCCTCTTTAAAGGTTTGGTAGAATTCTGACGTGAAATCTTCTGGTCCCGGGCTTTTCTTTTTAGGGAGGTTTTGTATAGTTGATGCTATTTCTGAACTTGATATGGGCCTGTTCAATATTTCCACTTGATTCTGGCTAAGTCTTGGAAGGTGACGTGCTTCCAAGTAGCGGTCAATTTTCCTTCGGATAAAATTTCTTGTAATATTCATTAAGGATTTTTTTGATTTCTGACAAGTCTGTTGTTATTTTGTCTTTGTTGTTTCTGATTGATGATATTAGAGATTTTACTCTTTTTTTTCTGATTAGGTTGGCCAGAGGTTTATCTATTTTATTGACCTTTTCAAAAAACCAGCTTTTTGATTTATTGATCTGTTGTATTATTCTTTTGTTTTCAATTTCATTTAATTCTGCTCTAATTTTGGTTATTTCTTTTCTTCTACTGGGTTTGGGGTTGGAATGTTCTTCCTTTTCCAGTTGCTTGAGATGTCCCATTAAGTTGTTAACTTCCTCTCTTTCTGTTCTCTTGAGGAAGGCTTGCAGTGCTATAAATGTCCCTCTTAGAACAGCCTTTGCGGTGTCTCAGAGGTTCTGATAGTTTGTGTCTTCATTGTCGTTTTGTTCCAAAAGATTGGCAATTTCTTCTTAATCTCGTCTCTGATCCAGCTATCATTCAGCACAAGGTTATTTAACTTCTATGTTTTTGTATGAGTATGCAGATTCCAGTTGTTACTCAATTCAAGTTTTATTCCATGATGGTCCGAGAAGATGCAAGGAATAATTTCTATTCCTTTAAATTTACTGAGGTTAGACTTGTGACCTAAAATGTGGTCAATTTTGGAGTAAGATCCGCGGGCTGATGAGAAGTATGTGTATTCAGTTTTGTTGGGATGAAATATTCTGTAGATGTCTGCTAAATCTAAATATTGGATGGTTAGGTTTAAATCTAAGATTTCTTTGCTCAGCTTCTTGCTGAAGGATCGATCCAACACTGCCAAAGGAGTTTTGAAATCTCCGACGATTATGGAGCCAGAGGAAATCAAGTTACTCATGTCTGTTAGAGTTTCTCTTATAAATTGAGGTGCATTCTGGTTGGGTGCATAGATATTAATAATTGAGATCTCATCATATTGAGTGTTACCCTTAACAAATATGAAGTGACGATTCTTGTCCTTCCTTACTTTTGTTGGTTTAAAGCCTACTGTTTCTGCAAATAAAATTGCAACACCTGCTTTTTTCTGATTATCATTTGCCTGAAATATGGATGACCATCCTTTCACCCTGAGTCTGTATTTGTCTTTTAAGTTAAGATGTGACTCTTGTATGCAACAAATATCTAGCTTGAGTTTTTGTATCCAGTCAGCTAACCTATGCCTCTTTAGAGTGCAGTTTAAGCCGTTCACATTAATGGAGAGTATTGATAACTCTGGTGGAATTTGGGTATCGAGTTTTTCAAAGGTCCAGTGGACATTTTTAATCCTTTCACCAGTGTGGAAATTGGAGTTTGATCCGAAGTTTCTGAGTGAATTTACTTTTGTGGTATAGGATTGGGTTGGTCATTGTGGAGGATAGGTCTGAGAATATCCTGAAGAGCTGGTTTACTTGTGGCAAATTTTTTCAACATATGAATGTCATTGAAGTATTTAATTTCTCCATCATAAATGAAACTCAGTTTAGCTGGATACAAGATGTGGGGTTGAAAGTTATTTTGCTTTAGGAGGTTAAAAGTCGATGACCACCCTCTTCTGGCTTGAAAATTTTCAGCAGAGAGATCTGCAGTTATTCTAATATTCTTTCATTTGTATGTAATGGTTTTCTTTTGCCAGGCTGCTTTGAGAATCTTCTCTTTCATATTAACTTTAGTGAAGCTAATTATGATATGCCTGGGGGATGACTTATTGGGGTTGAATCGTGCTGGGGTTCTGAAGCTGTCTGCTTCTAGGCATGTCTGGAAAATTTTCTTTCATAATTTCCTGCAGAAGGGCCACTGTGCCCATCGAGGCCACTTCATCATTCTCAGAAATCCCAATTATTTGTATATTGCTTTTCTTCGAATTATCCCAGAGTTCTCTGAGTAAATAATCCGTTTTTGCTCTCCATTTCTCTTCCTCTTTGAGAGATTGGGAGCGTTCGAAGACTTTATCTTCAATGTCAGAAATCCTCTCTTCTGCTTGCTCCATTCTGTTAATGAGGGATTCTACTGTATTTTTCATATCTTTGAGGGCTGAAAATTCTTGCTTCAGTGTGTCTAAGTCTTTGGTTGTTTTGTCTTTAAATTCGTTAAATTCTTGAGACAACTTTTGAATTTCTCCTTGAACTCCTAATTCCATTTTATTAATCTTGTCTGCAATCCAAATTCTGAATTCGATTTCTGATATCTCAGCCAGTTGTTTATGAATGGGATCTTCAATTACATCTGCCTTATCTTTCCTTGGGGGGGTTGATCTATTCATGTTACCAGAGTTTTTCCGCTGATTCCGCCCCATGGTTATTTTACTCCCTTTGATTTTTCCCCTGGGGCTTTATCGAGGGCCCATAGTACAGTGTTGTGGCCTGAGAAACTGGGGCCCTGTCTTGTGTGGTGGGACAAATTGGTTCTGTCTTGTTTTCAGCTGGTTTCTGTTCGATCCTATTGTAACATTTACTCTGGCTTGAAGTCTCAGCTGTATGGAAAAACCAGCAATTAAGTCACCCCGCCCGCCCACCTCTGGCACCAATTGGGAAAGGAAAATCAAACCTTCCTACAACCGCATACCCAGGGCACCGCCTGAAAAGTCCTCAGTCTAAGGTCCAAATCGATTGTCTCAATCGGCACCTGTCTTGGGTGGGAGAGTTCAAGAGGTCTCTGGGAACTGAATCACAGGGGTCTGGTGACTACTCTGATATGGCTTACTCCAGTGCTGTGTGGAGTCAGGAGGAGCCACCTAGCAAATAGATCAGTCTGGGAAGGTTGATGTCTTCTTCCCCACTTTGCCCCTCTGTCGGACCCAGTCACTGGTATCTCTGCAGATGGCTAACCCAGTTGCCTGTAGTGAACAGATACTCCAGGGGTTTACACCTGCCTGAATTGCAAGGAAATCTGCCAGGCCCCTGCAGTCTGCTGCTATCTAGCAGGAGGAGGTAGGGCCTGACATCTTTGAGTGTTTGATGCAGGTGGTGGGGGGCAGGTGTTCACTCAGGCTTAGCCCCGTCCCTGATTGATGTTGCTAACAGAACAGAACAGACAACTTTGTGGGATTCTGTCTCTGTTTCCGCTAAAATCTCCTGTGGAAGACGGGCTGTTCTGAGTTCAAACGACTTTGCTGCTGGAGGTTTGTGTCCTATTACCTCTCTGAGTTGGCCCTGCCCTGGAAGCTTCCCAGGTTTGTGAGCAGTGTCAGGCAAATCCTTTGCTCACTGGTGGCCTCCTCTGGTTGCCCAGGGAGACAGGGGGTGTGGTTTCAGAATATCCAGAAGTGAGCTGTTTTGCTTTTGTTTGTGTCCTTGTGATCACAGCTTGCCTCAGCGGTGTTGGTGTGCATTCTTCAACCTTCTCTCTTGGTGCAGCTCAAATCCACCAGGTTACTTACTAAATTTTTGTCCCTTAACTCTCCTTCTGGACGGGAGCCTCTGTGGAAAGCTGGCTTCCACTTCTAAAATTTTTGTAGTAGAATCCCTAGTGTTTTCCAGATATACGATCATATCATCTGCGAAGAGTGAAAGTTTGATCTCTTCTGACCTTATGTGGATACCCTTGATTGCCTTTTCTTCCCTAATTGCAATGGCTAAAACTTCCATTACAATGTTAAAGAGCAATGGAGACAATGGGCAACCTTGCCTGGTTCCCGATCTAAGTGGAAATGATTTCAATTTAACTCCATTCAATATGATATTGGCTGTCGGTTTGCTGTAGATGGCCTCTATTAGTTTAAGAAGTGTCCATTCTACACCAATTTTCTTAAGTGTTCTGGTCATGAAGGGATGCTGGATATTATCAAAAGCTTTTTCTGCATCAACTGAAAGAATCATATGATCTGTATTTTTAAGTTTGTTTATGTGTTGAATTACATTTATAGATTTACGTATATCGAACCAGCCTTGAGACCCTGGGATAAATCCGACTTGGTCATGGTGTATAATTTTTTTGATGTGTGGTTGCAATCTGTTTGTTAGGATCTTACTGAGTATTTTAGCATCAATATACATTAGTGATATTGGTCTATAATTTTCTTTTCTTGTTGGGTCTTTCCCTGGTTTGGGGATCAAGGTGATGTTTGCTTCGTAGAATGTGTTGGGTAATATTCCTTCTTTTTCTATATTTTGGAAGAGGTTTAGTTGTATAGGTACTAGTTCTTCTTTAAAGGTTTATTAGAATTCTGACATAAAGCCATCTGGTCCTGGGCTCTTCTTTTTAGGGAGATTTTGTATAGTTGATGCTATTTCAGAACTTGATATAAGCCTGTTCAACATTTCCACTTCGTTCTGGCTAAGTCTTGGTAGGTGGCGTACTTCCAGGTATTGGTCTATTTCTTTCAGATTTTCATATTTCTGAGAGTAGAGTTTCTTGTAGTATTCGTTAAGGATTTTTTTGAATTTCTGAGGGGGTCTGTTGTTATTTCATTATTACCATTTCTGATTGATGTTCACTAAGCTTCTGAATCACAGTTTATTGGGTTCATAGGTTCTACTCGACAGAGCTAAGGCGGATCCTGAATAATTTGCATTTCTAACATGTTTCCAGATGTTGTTGGTCTAGAGGACATACTCTGAGTACTCAATGTCTCTGAAAACACAGTCTCCGAAAATATATCCTCATATATACCCCAATATATCCTGATTACCAAAGTAAAGCTTCCTACATCACATTCTAGACTTGTTAAATATGATTCTCTTTGGATGGGTCCTAGTAATCTACATCATCTCAAGTATCTCAGGTGAGATTTAAGCCTGTAAAATCTGAGAGCCACTAATTTAAATTTCAATTATTTCCATGATCCAAATCTTATTGCTGTATGCCCAAGCTTAATCTGTAGGAGCTACCCAATAAATGCTTTTGTTTAAAATATATCTTCCTTTTTTTCTGTCCTGTTGCTTCTCACCTAGAGGTCTTCTTCCCTCCCCCTCTGCCCTTTTGGAAGTCTTGCAGAAACTTTCCTCTCTCAGGAGGAACTCAGATATCTGCTCATTCAACCTCAGACAATACATCATCTTAAAACAGCTTTCTAATTGTCATTTTAATTACTTTCTCATGTTATTATTAAACCTTGTACAAACCCATTGAATTAATGGAAATACATATAATCTCCCTGAGAAGAGTGAGCAGATTCTTTGTCTCTTTCATCCACACCACGCCAATCTCAATCAATGAATTGTCATTTAACTCCAAAATAAAATATTCATTTCGTTATATGAGATTAGAAATCCGTGTATTTATTCATATTTTAGTTTAATTCAGCACTGACTAGGTGTCAGATAGCAAGAAACCAGTCTTTTAATTAACATCTATAGAAATAATCAGTCAATGAACAAGAGACTATTTAGCAAATATTAATCCTCCTTTAATTTCCCAGTTTCTCCTCTACCACAAAACACACAGTTCTAGGTGCTGAGAATATTCAGTGGCAGCTGAATGGGGGCAAAACTCTGATAACAAAGTGATTACACAGGAAAAACCAGAGAGCTTAGCTCAGTGAATATCTATAAGATTATCATACCTACCTCACCCCAGAGAAAGAAGAAAGTTACCCTTTTTGCCCCCTTCAATCTGATGGCAGACACTTCTGTGTCCCCCACCCCCACATTCAATCAAGGCTTTATCATATCACACTACATTGTTTTTTCACTGTGTGGCAGGGAAATGCTATAATCAGTTTTATAGAAGGCTCTCCCAGAATCAAGTAGCTGTAAGCGAGATTGGCTGGCAGCATGATTTAGACATTTACAGATGTAGATCTAACTGTGTGGAGGAAAAAATCAATTTAGAGACATTGTCAAGTTTGAGAAGTCTAAATATTTCATCTTTAGCTTAGTAATTAGCAGGTTGAAAAGTACCCGGTAAGAAATATTTTCATGAACTTCTTAAAGATTGAAGCAAAAACTTGTCTTTTTTTCTTGTCTGTAAAATTATTTCCACAATGATAAAGTCAGGGGAAGTTGAAAGAAAAATTAACAATTACTTCTAAAAAATATAATTTTATTACTGGAGGAGCCTATGAAGATCAAGTCAGCAGCTCCTTCCCCTGGGAATAAAACTGAGGCTCCAACTGAGGCTCCCCGGCTACCACTTCATATGTCACACTGACCAGCTAAAATTTTCATTCCAGGAACTCTTAGAAGCCTCAGAAAGAGAATGTATTTTATAGCTGGAAGCACTGGTACAAAATAATAACCCAAGATCACCCAGGCAGATCTCCCGTCTTGCTGCCTTGTCTTTTCCTGCTTTTTATCACCTCCCAGAAGAGACTGTAAAATGATATATTATTATTTATTTTTTTTGTAGAGACCGAGTTTCACTTTATGGCCCTAGGTAGAGTGCCATGGCATCACACAGCTCACAGCAACCTCCAACTCCTGGGCTTAAGCGATTCTCTTGCCTCAGCCTCCCAAGCAGTTGGGACTACAGGCGCCTGCCACAACACCCGGCTATTTTTTGGTTGCAGTTCAGCCGGGGCCGGGTTTGAACCCGCCACCCTTGGTATATGGGGCCAGCACCCTACCAACTGAGCCACAATTATATTATATTAAATATAATTATATATTATAATATATAATGTATGTATTATATATAATTATACATTATAATATATATAATGTAGACTGTATACAACCCCCCTCGTTTCCCTAGATAAATATGGCTACATAGAGTTTCTCACCCTACATCCCTTCTCTTTCTCTTTAAAAGGCAGCAATGGTAGCACCATATTTGTCCTTTGTCAGATGCTGATGATGACTTTGAAAGCATAATATTGCCTTGAAATCTTCCTACCACTTGCCTGTTGGGATAGCCAAAGTTCTCACCATTAAAAAAATATGCTCAAACATGATTGCAAGAGGGACTTTACCTAACAATTACAATCAGTGTAACCTGGCTTATTGTACCCTCAATGAATCCCCAACAATAAAAAAAAAAAAGAAAGAAAGAAAGAAAGAAATTCAAAGCACAGTAAAAAAAAATATATATATATATGCTCAAAACACTAAAATTTAAAGCATGATATCTTTAGAAACCCCAGGTACAAAGCTGCTACTTCTATAAAGGTGAACTCATCAAATAGCAGTCATTAACACAGCAGGACTGCAAGAGAATGAAGGAGACACAGAGCCCAGATGTGGAGGACCAAGTCCTAAGCTATGAGAGCTGCCCAAGGAGGGCGAACGTAAAGGTGGCGTAAAGGCGACGGATGCTAATTAGGGCATATTACAATTTGAGAAGATGAAGAGGCTGAATTACTAATGGGAGGGGAGGCAAGGAAGAAAGGAAGGGAGAGAAGAAAAATGAGCTACCTATTTTATAATTTGAACTGTAATTGACTTTGAATGGTCCACAAAAAAAGCATAGGATAAAACGAGTTTAATTATTCATTCAGCATGTATTTATCATAAACCTACTCTGTGTTAAGATTACAGAGGGAACCTGAGGTATGTGTTTCTTCACAATAGTGGAGGATGATATAAAAAGAAACTTTTTGCTTTTTTTGTTCATTTTCTTAGATTAAAGAGACAAGATTGGCAGGAACCTAACAAGAGAAGAAATACAATGGCTATTCCCTAACATTCACTGAATCCTAACGTGATCAAGGCTATGTGTTAGGCATATTGTGGGTCTTGGGACCCTCATGGTCTGTGGAGAAGACCCATGTACACAAATAGCTCTAGTAGTATGGGAGATAAGGTCCGGGCCAGAGGTGTAAGCAAAACCTAACCTGTAAGCATATGTGTTTGGGAGGAAGAGGAAAGTGGGTTGTTTTTTTCTACTGCAGAAACTCTTCATTGAAAATGTGTCACTAAGCCTGAACCTGAACGTAAAGGAAAGGTGGACCTCAGTAATCTAAGATCAGAAATGCTGCATTATAGAAGGACACAGAAGTGGACTTATTCCAGAACTGTGAGCAGTCATATTGACTGATATAAAGAAATGGGTATGTCTGGGTAAGGTGGCACATTCTATAATCCCAGCATTTTGGGAAGTTTGAGGTGGGAATATTGCTTGAGCCCAGGAGTTCAAGACCAGCCTGGGCAAAACTGTGACACTTGGTCTCTTTAAAAAAATTTTTTTTTACTCGGGAGGCTGAGGCAAGAGAATCACTTAAGCCCAGGAGTTGGAGGTTGCTGTGAGCCGTGTGAGGCCACGGCACTCTACCGAGGGCCATAAAGTGAGACTCTGTCTCTACAAAAAAAAAAAAAAAAATTTTTTTTAATATTAGCCAGGTGTAGTGGCTTGTACCTATAGTCTAGCTATTTAAAATCTTGAGCCAGGAGGCTCTCTTGAACGGAGGGGTTCACGGTTGCAGTGAGCTGTGATCACACCACTACACCTCAAACCAAGCTACAGACCAAGACCCTGTCACACAAGGAAAGAAAAATGACAGAGGGAGAGAGAGAGGAAGGGAGGGAGAGAAGAAGGAAAAGAGGCAGGGAGAGATAAAGGAAAAGAAAAAAGAAATGAGAACTCAGGAAGTAATTCTTGCACAAGGTCTGCCCAATGACCTTGGAAAGCTTGTCCTTTTTCCTCTGTTAAAAACCATTTTTTTTTTTTTGAGATAGAGTCTCAAGCTGTCACCCTGGGTAAAGTGCTGTGGCATCACAGCTCACAGTAACCTCCAACTCCTGGGCTCAAGCGATTCTCCTGCCTCTGCCTCCCAAGTAGCTGGGACTACAGGTGCCCGCAACAAAGCCTGGCTATTTTTTTTTTTTTTTTTTTTTTTTTTGGTTACAGCCATCATTGTTGTTTGGCAGGCCCAGGCTAGATTCAAACCCGCCTTTTTCCACTGTTCAGACATCAGGATTTAGGGAGAAAATTTGAGACTCTTAAAGCCTTGTTTTATTTCTCTAAAGTAGCAGAGTGAATTAGATCCAAATTCAATTCCCAATTTAACATGTGAGTGACTTGAGCAAATCATGTAACCACCCTCAGCTTGTTTTCTTATCTATAAAACGGGAAAGATTTTACTACTGATTTATTAGGGTTATGAGAGCCAAATAAGGCAAATCAGACAAACAAAATTCTATGCAGAGCTATACAAATATTGGTTGTCATTGTTATCATAGAAATATGCCCAGCACACTTGGAGAAAGCCATCCAGGGCCAGTGTAGGACACAGGGTTAAATTAGTAAGTAAATATCTAACTTAAAATTAGAAATCTTCCTAGAGTATATGTAAGATATATGTGACTTCCTGTGTCTTACTTTCAAACAGTGGAAAAGTTAGTGCATGACATGGCGTTCACCCTGATTTTTCTAGAAGCCAGAATTCAACATGTTTAAAAGGAAAAAATGCTGCAAATGCTTTTAGAGAAAACAACAGAGAAATATTTTTCTGTACATCTAGTTGATAACAACTCACACATATGTCATAATGTTCAAACCACAATGTAAATACAATGAAGAATGTGTTATATTTTCCTTTACACCTTCTTCACGGACCTGACCTGTGGCTCCAAAACGTCTTAGAGGATCTTAAAGCTAGCTAGCCATGGTGTACATATACCACTATTTATTAATCCATTCATGGATCGATGGGCACTTGGGCTTCTTACATGACTTAGCAATTATGAATTGGGCTGCAATAAACATTCTGGTACAAATATCTTTGTTATAATGTGATTTTTGGTCTTCTGGGTATATACCTAGTAGAGGAATTAATTATAGGATTGAATAGCAGGTCTATTTTTAGATCTCTAAGTGTTCTTCAAACATCTTTCCAAAAGGAATGTATTATTTTGCACTCCCACCAGCAGTATAGAAGTGTTCCTCTTTCTCCACATCCACGCCAACATCTCTGGTCTTGGGATTTTGTGATATGGACTAATCTCACTGGAGTTAGATGGTATCTCAAAGTAGTTTTGATTTGCATTTCTCTGATGATTAAGGATGATGAGTATTTTTTCAAATGTCTGTAGGCCGTGCGCCTGTCTTCTTCAGAGAAGTTTCTCTTCAAGTCCCTTGCCCAGCCTGAGATAAGATCACTTGTTCTTTTCTTGCTAATACGTTTGAGTTCTCTGTTGATTCTAGTTATTAAACCTTTGTCGGAGACATAACCTGCAAATATCTTCTCCCATTCTGAGGGCTGGCTGCTTGCTTTACTTACTGTGTTCTTGGTTGTGCAGAAGCTTTTTAGTTTGATCAGGTATACTACATCAGTAGTGTATTTTTGATGCTGCTTCAATTGCCTGGAGGGTTCTCCTCATAAAATATTTGCAAGGCTGATTTCTTCAAGAGTTTTCCCTGCATTTTCTTCTAGTATTTTTATAGTTTCATGTCTTAAGTTTAATGGATTGAGTTCAGTCTTCTACAGGTCTCCAGCCAGTACACACAGCACCATTTTTTAAATAGGGAATCTTTTCCCCACTGAATGTTTTTAATTGGCTTGTCAAAGATCAAATAATGGTAAGTAGCTGGGTTCATCTCTTGGTTCTCTATTCTGTTCCATACATCTACCTCTCTGTTTTTGTGCCAGTACCATGCTGTTTTGATTACTATCAATTTATATTATAGTCTGAGGTCCGGTAGCATGATTCCTCCTGCTTTGTCTTTATTTCTGAGTAATGTTTTGGGTATTCAAGGTTTTTTCTGATTCCATATAAAATGAAGTATTATTTTTTCAAGATCTTTAAAGTATGACAGTGGAGCTTTAATAAGAATTGCATTACAATCGTATATTGCTTTGGGTAGTATGGACATTTTAACAATGTTCCTTCTACCCAGCCATGAGCATGGTATGCTTTTCCATTTGTTAACATTTTCAGCTATTTCTTTTCTTAGAGTTTCATAGTTCTCTTTATAGAGATCTTTCACGTCCTTTGTTAAACTCCCAAATATTTCATCTTCTTTGGCACTACTGTGAATGGAATAGAGTCCTTAACTGTTTTTTCACCTTGACTATTGTTGGTATATATAAAGGCTACCGATTTATGAATGTTGATTTTGTAACCTGAGATGCTGCTGTATTCCTTGATCACTTCTAAGAGTTCTGTAGTAGAATCCTTGATCTTTTCCAGATATACAATCATATCATCTGCCCTTTTCTGAGGAACAGGTGAGGATTCCCTCCAGATGATCCACTCCCCTCATCTCTTTCCTAAGATATTGTTGTTTTAGGCCTCTCTCCTCATTTACAACTTCTCCCACTTTGTTGGTTCTTTGTCTTTATCCTATAAATATGCTTAAGCCTCCTCTATCTTATAAAACAAAAACTCTCAGACCAACTTCTCTGTACTCCATGCCCCCTTCTGGAAACCATCTTTCCTGTTTCCCCTGGATGAGAGTTGTTTGCTGACTTCACATCCAGTACTCAACCTACAGCCTTCTGATTCCCATCCCTGCACTACATTTCAACATTTCTGAAGGAAGGAACATCTGAGAGAGTTTGAAGGAAAATCTGAAACTCAATCTAGCAGACTCTTCAGGCCTCATCTTACTTGATGTCTCAGAAATGTTTGATTTTATTAAATACGCCTGATGGCAAATGGCCAGATTTCATCAATTTCCTTATAAAGCCTCACTGAAGATTATGGACTTGGACTGTTAATAGGAGAGACGTGCAAAATGTGCTTCAGTGTGAAGATGGGCTAAGATTGTACAGCTGTTTTAAAAGGCTACCCTTTGAGCTTGTCTTGAGATGTGATACTGCTTACTCCCTAGATGTTGCTGGTCCATTACATTACAGTAAGTGCTCAGTAAGTATTGGCTGAATAAAGAAACTAGGTCAGCAGAGAATCTAAGTAATCTATAGACTCAGTGGACTCCTACCTTCATGATCTTAACTCTGATAGTTTCCAGAGACTAGGAATACTGAATGTGGAGTGGTAAGTGTGGAACCTGGCATCACTAAAAAAGGAAAACTATATAACTCAGACTGGTGGTTCCTGGCACTGCAGCCAAACATAAGTGAACAAGTGGAAATCACTCAAAAGAGGTGTTGAGAGCATTTCAAAAGTAAAAATATCATGGGCAGAAGGCATGGCTCATGTGACATTACTGGATATAACACAAGATTAGATTCCATTCTCATAGTTCTCTCCCTTCTCAGTCTTTGAAGTTCAACCAGCTACCTGAACAAATAACATTTAAATGTTATAATAAACACAGTGACACTGATATACTCCTCATCGTATGACTTGCAAGCATTATAGAATTTAATCATCATAACATTAATCTGTTGTGCAGATATTAATCATCAGCCACAGATCTGGCATTGGTTTTGGTTCTGTAGCAAAAATATGGGAAGCCATAGTCCCTGCTGTAGCCAGCTCATGATCTGAAACATAGGCATGCAAACGTGCCATTATGACTCAGATGATTTGATGCCTAGAACATAGTAGGTACTCTAAGTTTGGTAACTAATAAAATCATTCAACTATAAAAATTATAAAACTGGCCTCCATTCCTCATCCTAATCCTTACCCCTATTGCAGGCTCATTTCTCTCTGGCAGTGACATATTTATTTGTAAATATGAATTCCACAATAATAAACAAACACTATATTTGTATAAAGAGGTTTCGCCATGGTCAGGCATAGTTGAATCTTTGCCTTTGCCCTTCCAATACTCAGAAGGTGGCTCAAATTCTTCTCCAATGGCCTGAGTAGGCAATAGACCTCTACACAATAAGATGACAGAACTCTTTCCTACTTATCAATTCTCTCAATAAATGCAAACAGCCTGAATTCTCCATTACTGTCGCTGGTGTACTCTAAAATTGCCTAACAGAAAATATTCCATGTTCCTGGGGGATTTAATTCTAGTGAAAGCCATGGCTTACTTAGCAGTTATTACAGAACTAAAAGAAGTACAGTTTGACCAGGAGTTGTTGGAAAAGGAGTGCTTAGTACAAAACAGTACAATGGCCTTGGTGATTGATCAGGTTGAGGATGTTCTCATCTCTGTCTCCACCTATACCTAGATATCTGCATATTGAAATCCATACCCATATTCAAATCTGTATCCTTATCTATCTAAATATATCCCTGTTAATGTTGCTTACAAAAATCTGTCTCCAATTTTCGCTCTTTGCAGATGATATGATTGTATATCTGGAAAAGAGATTCTACTACAAAACTCTTGGAAGTGAATCAAGGAATACAGCAGCGTCTCAGGTTACAAAATCAACATTCATAAATCGGTAGCCTTTATATATACCAACAATAGTCAAGGTGAAAAAACAGTTAGGGACTCTATTCCATTCACAGTAGTGCCAAGGAAGATGAAATATTTGGGAGTTTATCTAACAAAAGGCGTGAAAGATCTCTATAAAGAGAACTATGAAACTCTAAGAAAAGAAAAAGCTGAAAATGTTAACAAATGGAAAAGCATACCATGCTCATGGCTGGGAAGAATCAACATTGTTAAAATGTCCATACTACCCAAAGCAATATATAATTTTAATGCAATCCTTATTAAAGCTCCACTGTCATACTTTAAAGATCTTCAAAAAACAATACTTCGTTTTATATGGAATCAGAAAAAAACCTCGAATAGCCAAGACATTACACAGAAATAAAAACAAAGCCAGTTTGTGTACACCAATAACAGTCAAGATGAGAAGCTAATTAAGGACACAACTCCCTTCACCATAGTTTCAAAGAAAATGAAATACCTAGGAATATACCTAATGAAGGAGGTGAAGGACCTCTATAAAGAAAACTATGAAATCCTCAGAAAGGAAATAGCAGAGGATATTAACAAATGGAAGAACATACCATGCTCATGGATGGGAAGAATCAACATTGTTAAAATGTCTATACTTCCCAAAGAAATCTACCTATTCAATGCCATTCCTATCAAAATACCAACATCGTACTTTCAAGATTTGGAGAAAATGATTCTGCGTTTTGTATGGAACCGGAAAAAACCCCGTATAGCTAAGGCAGTTCTCTGTAACAAAAATAAAGCTGGGGGCATCAGCACACCAGATTTTAGTCTGTACTACAAAGCCATAGTGCTCAAGACAGCATGCTACTGGCACAAAAACAGAGACATAGACACTTGGAATCGAATTGAAAACCAAGAAATGAAACTAACATCTTACAACCACCTAATCTTCGATAAACCAAACAAGAACATACCTTGGGGGAAAGACTCCCTATTCAATAAATGGTGTTGGGAGAACTGGATGTCTACATGTAAAAGACTGAAACTGGACCCACACCTTTCCCCACTCACAAAACTTGATTCAACATGGATAAAGGACTTAAATTGAAGGCATGAAACAATAAAAATCCTCCAAGAAAGCATAGGAAAAACACAGGAAGATATTGGCCTGGGGAAAGACTTCATGAAGAAGACTGCCGTGGCAATTGCAACAACAACAAAAATAAACAAATGGGACTTCATTAAACTGAAAAGCTTCTGTACAGCTAAGGAGACAATAAACAAAGCAAAGAGACAACCTACACAATGGGAAAGGATATTTGCATATTTTCAATCAGACAAAAGCTTGATAACTAGGATCTATAGAGAACTCAAATTAATCCACATGAAAAAAGCCAACAATCTCATATATCAATGGGCAAGAGACATGAATAGAACTTTCTCTAAAGGTGACAGACGAATGGCCAACAAACACATGAAAAAATGTTCATCATCTCTATATATTAGAGAAATGCAAATCAAAACAACCCTGAGATATCATCTAACCCCAGTGAGAATGGCCCACATCACAAAATCTCAAAACTGCCGATGCTGGCATGGATGTGGAGAGAAGGGAACACTTTTACACTGCTGGTGGGACTGCAAACTAGTACAACCTTTCTGGAAGGAAGTATGGAGAAACCTCAAAGCACTCAAGCTAGACCTCCCATTTGATCCTGCAATCCCATTACTGGGCATCTACCCAGAAGGAAAGAAATCCTTTTATCATAAGGACACTTGTACTAGACTGTTTATTGCAGCTCAATTTACCATTGCCAAAATGTGGAAACAGCCTAAATGCCCACCAACCCAGGAATGGATTAACAAGCTGTGGTATATGTATACCATGGAATAATATTCAGCCATTAAAAAAAATGGAGACTTTACATCCTTCGTATTAACCTGGACGGAAGTGGAAGACATTATTCTTAGTAAAGCATCACAAGAATGGAGAAGCATGAATCCTATGCACTCAATTTTGATATGAGGACAATTAATGACAATTATGGTTATGGGGGGGGGAAGCAGAAAGAGGGAAGGAGGGAGGTGGGTGGGGCCTTGTTGTGTGTCACACTTTATGGAGTCAAGACATGATTGCAAGAGGGACTTTACCTAACAATTGCAATCAGTGTAACCTGGCTTATTGTACCCTCAATGAATCCCCAACAATAAAAAAAAAAATAAATAAAAAGCCGGAGGAATCACGCTACCAGATCTGAGACTATACTAGAAATCGATAGTGATCAAAACAGCATGGTATTGGCACAAAAACTGAGAAGTGGATGTCTGGAACAGAATAGAGAACCAAGAGATGACTCCAGCTACTTCTGTTATTTAATCTTTGACAAGCCAATTAAAAACATTCAGTGGGGGGCGGCTCCTGTGGCTCAGTGAGTAGGGTGCCGGCCCCATATGCCGATTGTGGCGGGTTCAAACCCAGCCCCGGCCAAACTGCAACAACAACAAAAAAAATAGCCGGGCATTTTGGCGGGCGCCTGTAGTCCCAGCTGCTCGGGAGGCTGAGGCAAGAGAATCGCGTAAGCCCAAGAGTTAGAGGTTGCTGTGAGCCGTGTGACGCCACGGCACTCTACCCCAGGGCGGTACAGTGAGACTCTGTCTCTACAAAAAAAAAAAAAAAAAAAAAAAAAATTCAGTGGGGAAAAGATTCCCTATTTAACAAATGGTGCTGAGTGAACTGCCTGGCAACCTGCAGAAGACTGAAACTGGACCCACACCTTTCACCATTAACTAAGATAGACTCTCGCTGGATTAAAGATTTAAACTTAAGACATGAAACTATAAAAATACTAGAAGAGAATGCAGGGAAAACCCTTGAAGAAATTGGTCTGGGCGAATATTTTATGAGGAGGACCCCCAGGCAATTGAAGCAGCTTCAAAAATACACTATTGGGCCCTGATCAAACTAAAAAGTTTCTGCACAGCCAAGAACACGGTAAGTAGAGCAAGCAAACAGCCCACAGAATGGGAGAAGATATTTGCTGGTTATGTCTCTGACAAAGGTTTAATAACCAGCATCCACAGAGAACTCAAACGTATAAGCAAAAAAAGAACAAGTGATCCCATCGCAAGGGATCTGAGGAGAAACTTCTCTGAAGATGACAGGCGCATGGCCTATAGACATATGAAAAAATGATTATCATCTTTAAGCATCAGAGAAATGCAAATCAAAACTACTTTGAGATATCATCTAACTCCAGTGAGACTAGCCTATATCACAAAATCCCAAGACCAGAGATGTTGGCGTGGATGTGGAGAAAAGGGAACACTTCTACACTGCTGGTGAAAATGCAAATTAATACATTTCTTTTGGAAAGATGTTTGAAGAACTCTTAGAGATCTGAAAATAGACCTGCCATTCAATCCTATAATTAGGCATATACCCAGAAGACCAAAAATCACATCATAACAAAGATATTTGTACCAGAATGTTTATTGCAGCCCTATTCATAACTGCTAAATCATGGAAAAAGCCCAAGTGCCCATCGATCCACAAATGGATGAATAAATTGTGGTATATGTACACCATGGAATATTATGCAGCCTTAAAGAAACATGGAGACTTTACCTCTTTCATGTTTACGTGGATGGAGCTGGAACATATTCTTCTTCGTAAAGTATCTCCAGAATGGAAGAAAAAGTATCCAATGTATTCAGCCCTATTATGAAACTAATTTATGGCTTTCACATGAAAGCTATAACCCAGTTATAACCTAAGAATATGGGGAAAGGGGAAAGGGAGGGGCGGGAAGGGGGGAGGATAGGCAGAGGGTGGGTGATACGTGGCATCACACCTACAGTGCATCTCACAAGAGTACGTGTGAAACTTACTAAATGTAGAATATAAATGTCTTAACACAATAACTAAGAAAATGCCAGGAAGGCTATGTTAACCAGTGTGATGAAAATTTGTCAAATGGTATATATAACCAGTGTATGGTGCCCCATGATGGCATTAATGTACACAGCTATGATTTAATAATAAAAGAAAAAAAATCCAGATACCTGCAGAGAGGTTGGCACTCAGAAGGTGGGAGCTAAACTTCCCTGGAGGACCAATGTAGGAAGTGGTGCAGCCACTACCCCCATGACTTGAAGGGTGTTTCCTTTGTCACTCACCAGGGAGTGTGGAGCACTTCTGGCAAGCTCCTATTATCCCATCAGTCTCTCAGATGGTGGGCAGTGGAATCTATATTCCCAAGGCTTTCAAAAGCTCCCAAATCATAACCTGGCTTATTGTACCCTCAATGAATCCCCAACAATAAAAAAAAAAAAAGCTCCCAAATCTTGTGCTGCCATTTATTCGACAACAGAGGGAGAAATAAGGAGGAAAAGAACTGATGTTGGCTTCTTATTTTGCTTATGTTGTTAAAAGCTTCTCCGATGCTGCAGTTGTGGAGTGGGTCCTCTCGTTCTTTGAATGCATGCTGTGTGATAGACTGTCATTTGTCCCCTGCCTCCAGAAGAGCCAGCTGGCAGCTAAGTGCTAAAGCCAGTGACTTGCATGTGTTTTTCTGACATTTAACAAATGGGAACAGCTTGCAAATCTGCATTAACTCACTCTGTCTCACAAATAATCAGGGCCTATGCAGTGTAGATGCTGGGAACATTAGCTCTGACACAAAGAGTTAGATGCTACAGGGGTGTGGGGTGTGCAGAAAACAAGTCAGCAAATAACGAATGTTTTAACAAAGTAATGAACGATATCTTCTGGTTCAGAGGGAAGAGTTTTAAAGTCATTTTTGTTTTGCAACAAGCCACTGCTAGTGGTGCTAAATACGTCTGCCAAGGCCCAGCTCTGCAACTTGAAGTCATCTTGCCTGCACCACGCAAATGCTGATCTGTTGTTTGCTTTCATCCTGCAAATACCATTTCAACTTCCTTACGCTTCAGAGCCAAGGATGTCTCAAAGGGGCTGTGTTTGACCACAAGTAGACTTTCGCAAAGCCACACCACATATTTGCTGTCCCTACACTGATGTTAAGTGAAACAAAGAAAAGATATCACATTTAAAAGGGCACACACAGATATGCATCTTGACTTCTTTACTCACACATAACCCATAAATAAGGGCACAGTTCCAGCTAGTGCTGACAGTGTGGATTTAGAATAAATTGAAGAGCATATCTCATTCAGGATTATTTGGCACTTGGGACTAAGCATTATCAAGCCCTATCAAGCCCTAAAGGTTTTGTTCCATTTAGAAGATAACTGTGTTTGTGATGTTTCAACTCCTAGACTCAAATCTCCAAAGAAAATAAGTCCCTAAACATGAATAAACAGAGAAATAGGTACACTGGGGAATGTATTTGGCACAGGGCTTGGAAAATCTGTCTTGCAACTGAGACAAAATAAACTTGTAGTTTCCTTAAACTTTCGGTGTGGAGGACGATGGAACAGCATAATCACCACCTTCATTTGAGACTGGCCATATGATTCTCTGGAGGAAGTCAAGAAGAGAATTTGGGGGTTCATAATTAGGTCACTAATCCTCAAGAGTAAGACATTTCCACAGGATAGGAGTATAAATGTCCCCAAGCACAGGTATGAATGCCCAGGAAATTTTCTTATAGAGCATGGCCCTGCCTAGGGCTGGAGTCACTCAGAATTCTTTTTTTTTTTTTTTGTAGAGACAGAGTCTCACTTTACTGCCCTCGGTAGCGTGCCATGATGTCACAGGACTCACAGCAACCTCTAGCTCTTGGGCTTTCGCCATTCTCCTGCCTCAGCCTCCCGAGCAGCTGGGACTACAGGCGCCCGCCACAATGCCCTGCTATATTTTGGTTGCAGTTCAGTGGGCTGGGTTTGAACCTGCCACTCTCGGTATATGGGGCCGGTGCCCTACTCACTGAGCCACAGGTGCCACCCACTCAGAATTCTTGAAGTGACATCTCTGCACTACCCAAGGACATGGAGGTTCCCAAGGAGGTCTTACTTACTTCTGAGAAGACTGGATAGAAGGAGCAATATCCCTGAAACCAGCCTTCAGGGATCAAAATAGCTATAATTAAATACAAACTGGCAACTGGCTTTTACTGTCAGCAGGGCAGAGGGCAGAGATTGGGATATTTTGGCAACAGTTCAGCAAGGAAGCAGAGGAGAGGGATCCAGCTCAGATTTGAGGTTCAGTAGTATGAGCCCCATTACTCTCTGCTGCCTTGAGACTCTTCAGCCTGGTCCATGACATTAATTGAGTTGCTTGTAACAATGAAAATTAAAAAGCAAAAGAAAGATGCACTCCAGCACAAGGCATCACATGAAGCCACTGTCAGAATGGACAGGACTCAGAGGCCTATCTGCAAATCACACGAATCCTAATTTAGCCCATGGAAGGATGTAAAGAAACGAAGAGTCACAGACAATTTTAAACACAAAGAAAATTCCCACTGTCTGGAATGTGAGAGTGCTAAGGAATGTGTCTCCACACCAGGATCAAGCAGCATTCAGCAACATAATCCGACATTTCAACATCAGAATATCCTAAATAAGTAATTCTGGGTCCACATTCTTTGTTTCTTCCTCTTTGCTCTTATCTCCAAACGCAGGTTTTGATGGATTGTCTCCTAAATCCTACTCAACTTTATGTCTCCCTCTTAGCTTTCAGTCACACTACCCTAGAATCATTTTTACCCTCCATGCTGCAACAGCTCCTGAATTATCTCCCTCAATTTCTTTTCTGCTTCAATCCAATCCACAGGCCTGAGTGGACATGATCTAGTTATGTGAATCCCCTGCTTCAAGCCCTTCAATTTGCAAGTTTTCAACGCGTACATTGAGGTTCCCCAGGCCTCCATTCAAACTCACAGGAGCACCCTGGACTGTTTGTAATTTTTGAGGAAAACAGTAACGCCCCATGATGGGCCCCACTGATGTAGCCAGCCACTGTACGGTTTCATCTTGAGATTGCCCTACATTTCTTTCAAGGATGTCATATCTTTGTGAAGCTTGGTTTTCAATGATTTCTGTGATATTAAAAAGAAAGCAATGTTGCACACTAATCATTATGGAATAGGAAGTCGCATCTGATTCCAAGGTTTGAGAAATTGCACAATGTCCAACTGGCATTGGTGTCCAATTAGTAATTAATTATAATTTAAGAAAAAACTACAAATATTTTCTTTTCACTTATGGATATCTTTTAAAAAGAACCTCTAAATTATTAGATAATAAATGCTTATTGTGCTACTTGGATCTATCTTCTTAATAATTAGAAATTTAAGAAGTTTTACCTTGGATATTTTCTGATTGCTCTCAGGATAACATCTAAAATCCTCAGTCATGACTTGCAAGGCTCTGGCAGCTTTCTCCACCTTGGTTTTGTGCTCCTGTTCATGTTATGATCTGAGACACTAAAACAGATGCCTCTTTATCAGCAGACAGACTCTGAGGTTAGTTACCTAGGGACCCTGAGCGTTTAGGGATCTGCTGGCCTAGCAACTTCCTAAATTCTATGGTTACAAGAAAAACCCAGAGTCTAGCTAAATTCCCTGTCAGACCCTTCCTAACTCTGATTTACAACCCAAATCACTACAAATTTACAACCCAAATCTGATTGAACAGGGGTCAGGCCTTATAAACATTCTTTCCTGATAAGCAACTTTTAGATCTCAAGCCAGCTTCAGCAGTTTATAGCGGCTGCAAATGAACTCTCTGTCCTGCCCAGTTCACCTTTTGAAATAAAGAGCCAAATTCCATCTCATTTGAATCACAAAGCCCCACCCTATAGTGAACATTGGATGTATGTTACATCTATGTTTGCCTATTGCACATGCACTCTGCCCTCCTCATAAATACATATAGCTTTTCTGGAAACCTGCCGAATATGTATGACAGAGGCACAAAAATCCAACCTGCCCTTTTCCCTTTGGAAAAGAGTGCACTTTTGGTCCACTCCATAAACTATATCTTCCCAGTTTGCAATTAATGCCACCAATAAAGTTCTCCTTTCTACTATTTAGCCACCCCTGTGGCCTTCTGCATGGCAATGGGATCTCCAGCCATCTTAGGGCCTCTTTTATTTCCCCAATATGCCTTATTCATTCTTTACTCAGTTAAGGCCTTTGTACACTGTTCTCTTTGTCCACAGGGATCTTCTCTCCCTGTCCTATCCCCCAGACCCCACTGAGAACACTCACTTCCTTAGTTAACATCCTTTCAGCCATAGCTCTTTCTGTCTGAAACCTACTTTGCCATATAAAATAGATTAATTATATGTTCTCTTTCCATGCTATACTCTTTCCTCAAAACAAATTTGCACAAGAGTCAAATTGAGTCAAAATGGTAAATAACACAAATCCTTGTGCCACAAGTCCAAGTTCAAATTCCAGTAGTCTCTGATAGTGCCTACCTCACAGAGATGTTATAAGATTAAGTGACTAAATACATACAAAGTATTTAGAATAGTATACATGGTAAAAGTTTTTTCCCACTGCCTACTCTAGTGGACAATGAACTTCATGAAAACAAAAACCAAATCTGTTTTAATAACCCTCATGTCACTAGTATCACACAATATCTAGCACAGGAGACAGGCAGTATGCATTTATGAATAGAGGAAAGAAGCAATAGGCTCTCTGGCTTCCTTAAAATGACAACACCCAGCCGTGGTGCACCTGATGTGAGATAACAGAATCCTAGAGGTTGAGATGAAACAGTGTCCAACCTATTACCTTACTTTTCTTTCCCTTATCCAAGGAGGCTGATTTTGGAACAGTAAAATGGTGCAAGAATTACTACCAAGGTTCCTGTTAACTCTTTCTTCTATGTCTAATATTTTATTAAAATTGAGAATAAAATAGACAGAACACTGGTCCTCAAGACAGGACACCAAGGTTGCAATGCCCACGCCATAGTTCTCCCAGAGTGTCACAGACTATAGCACAGTATGTGGTCTCTTCCCTAGCATGTGAAGGTACAACCAATATGGAGAAGCTATAAAACATAGTACTGGAAGAGGGACCCAGGGGTTAGGACTGACCTCATGTCCTGGACAAAAAGTACTTAGAGACCTGAACACCCAGCCAACCCACGGAAAACCTAATTTGAAAACAGTAAGCCTTATAAATGAATATGATGTTAACTTTCTAGTTTTACTAATTGTTCCATGGTTATGCAAGATTTAACATTTGGGAAAGTGGTATGATATGAGAATAATTTGTGCTGTATTTGAAACTCTCTGTGTTTTTATTTAAATATCAACAATAAAATAAAAATATATTTAAATAAAACATAAATGTTATTTAAATGTATAAATGCCATACTAGAGTTCTAACTACTGTGTTCAGGGATGAGAAATAAATTACTACCTACAGAGAAATCATAAAAGCAAGTACCAATGGGGCTGAATTTGGGAGGACAGAGATCCTTGTGTGTATAGAGGTGAGTGGGGAGGAACGTGTGTGAACAAAGCATCTTCACTAACAGAAGCTTGTCCAAGTTGTTGGGGGTAGGGGATGAGTGAGGCAGGGTAAGGAGAGGAAAATGAAAAGCTAACTACACAAGGTTAAATAACTTTCTCAAGGCTACACAACAAAAATGGGATTTGACTTCCATGCCTGATTGCAAAGCCCTGCCTTTCACTACCCAAAATACAAGCTTGGAAGAAAGAATGGTTAGGGCCCATATCATAAAGAAAATAGTATTGATATTTGAGTCCCCAGCACCTAGCACAAGGTGACATACAGTGAGCAGGTGCTTTAAAATGTACTAGTAAAAGAATAATGAAATGGCATAACATGAAAAGCCAGTTGAAATACATCCTTGGTGATACGCAGAAAAAAATCCCTTAAAAGGAGTACCACCCCTCTATTAGGATGCCTGTCCCAGCAACAACTAAAAATATCTTCTACTGCCACTACCATCTAATTCCAAGTCAAGTAATTCTACCAAATCTTTTCTACTAATCAACAGGCAAAATCAAATCTCAATTTGGAAAACCCTTTACAAAGCATTTCGGTAATCACCATTTCTGTGCTGTCCTGCACTATATCATGAAGAGGCGTACGCTTGGCACTTGGGCCAGGCTTTTGAGCCTAAAGTCTCCTGCTGGGGAGAGTGGAACATGACATGTGACAGGCCTGTGTACAAACTCCCACCTCTAAGGCTCATTTGAACGAGTCTTGCCTTCTAATAAGCCTGTCCAATATGGTGATTTCGTGCAGCCAAACGTAAATTTGTCCCAGGTCAGAGACTTATGTATGTATGCATTTCTGCTTATTTATACAGCTTCTTCCTGGTTCCCAGACCACCATTTCTGATGCTGGCAAGATCATTTATTCTCTGTGATTTTTTTCATTGTACCTATTTCACTTTTAATCAATTATCAGGCTGGAGAAATGAGCTTTTGATTTACTCTTGTCATTTCCCTAAGCGTTTGTTTTCTGATTTTCTTGGCCCCCCCAATGGCCACTTTTTACCAACAATTCATACATATGCTAACATATTTACAGTGCCCCTGCTGTGTTCCAGGATGCTGGCTGCCAGTCAGATTGTCAGCATCCCAGGTAAACAAATGATCAACACAAAGCCCAGAAAATACTGATGTGAAAAACTCACTGGCCTCAGTTGGAGGGGCAGCCTGCTGGGCTGATTCCAGGGGCCGAGGTTCTAAATTTGGCTATGCTATTAAAAATCTGTCTATATTTTTATTTTTCATACAAAAATTAAGGAACAAGAGTGAATGAGTAACATTCCTTGAGCTGTAAAATTATAAATTTAGAGGAGGAGGGATTAAAAATGGTGGCCGAGTAACAGCTTCCCTGCAACTGGGCATGGTGAGTCTGGGGAAATAGGACTCCAGGCATCTCTGGCTGGTGGGATCTGCCTATAATCATCCCTTTGAGGATACAGGGAGTCATCAAGGGACTTCTGGACCCCAAGAGGAGGACAAAAACAGTGGAAAACTGGCAAGTGATTGCATGTGTTCAATCGACCTAATCCCACTGGCAACTGTAAGTACAAGCAGCAGTGAGACTGCAAACCATAAAGGCCTAACCTGTGAACTGTTTTGGTGTTTTTGGACTTGGCACTCAGTTGAACTGCCTAGGGGAGAGCATGACCAGAAGTGCAGAGAACTTTGGGCATTCTCTAGGGCCCCAGACTGAGCCACTGAGCAGTAGAGAACTGCCCCTCAGGGTACCAGAGCAAGGATCAGGTGGGACCTAGTAACCTAGTGACTGAGCAGCCCAAAGGTGGGGACTGAGCTGCCTTATGGCCTTAACCATTAGGGGCAGAGTGAGACGGTTTGGGCACACTGGAGACTTGGGCTGTTGCCATGGGTAGAGTGCCATGACGTCACAGCTCATAGCAACCTCAAACTCCTGGGCCTGGCACCACCTGGACCTCCATAAGAGCTGTGCCATGAACCCCGACCCGTAACCCGCATCCACTGGGCCTCCACATGCCCTGACCAGGAACTGCAGAAGCTGCACAACCCTGCATCCACCCTCCTGTGTCCTCCAGGCCTCCACACTGGCCCGCTCATCTGGCCAGGGATACTGGTAGCCGCGTGCCCTCTGGAGCCCTCCCTGCCTCTGCACAGAGCCCTTCTCCTGACGAGAGAATGCTGAAGCCTTGGGCTCTCTGTGCCAAAGTCAATGGGTGCCAGGCACTCCCAGAACCATGCGCACCACCTCCTGCCAGTTGCTGGATCTGGGTGTGTCACACGCCGGAGCTGCTTCCGCAACCAGAAGTCCCCAGCTGGGGCAGCCCTGGAGGAACTACACAGGGTCACTCCCTACAAAGATCCAACAACAATAGAGTGATCCCCCTGGGGTCTAATCTTGGAGAGACACCACCCCAACTCTGAGGATGGCCAGAGGCAATGGAGAAAAACAATCATGAGGCAAAATCAACAGAAAAACTCTGGCAATATGAATAATCAGAGTAGATCAACTCCCCCAAGGATAAATGGGGCAGACACAGCACAAGATCCCATGTACAAACAAATAGCTGAGGTGTCAGAAATCAAATTCAGAATATGGATAGCAAATAAGATCAAAATAGAACTCCTAACAGGAAGCCAAAAGATATCTCAAGAATTCAACAAATTCAAAGACCAAATGACCAAAGATTTTGACACATTGAGACAAGAAGTTGCTTCCCTCAAAGATCTGAGGAACACAGTAGAATCGCTCAATAACAGAATGCAGCAAGCAGAAGAAAGGATTTCTGACATTGAAGACAAAGCTTTCGAACACTCCCAAATGCTAAAAGAGGAAGAGAAATGGAGGGCAAAAACAGATCACTCTCTCAGAGAGCTCTGGGACAATTTGAAGAAAAGCAATATTCATCTAATAGGGATCCCCAAAAGCGATGAAGTAGCTTCACAAGACACAGAGTCTCTTCTCCATGAGATTATGAAGAACTTTTCAGACAAGCCAAGAGATTCTGAAATTCACAAGGCAGACAGTTTCAGAACTCCAGCACGACTCAACCTGAATAAGACATCCCCCAGACACATCATCATCAATTTCACTAAAGTTAATATGAAGGAGAAAATTCTGACAGCTGCCAGACGAAAGAAAGCCATTACCTACAAGGGGAAGAATATTAGAATAACTGCAGATCTCTCTGCTGAAACCTTTCAAGCTAGAAGAGGATGGTCATCGATTCTTAATCTCCTAAAACAAAATAACTTTCAACCAAGGATCCTATACCCAGCTAAACTGAGTTTCATTTACGATGGAGAAATTAAATACTTCAATGACATTCACGTGTTGAAGAAATTTGCCATAACTAAACCAGCTCTCCAGGATATTCTCAGATCTATCCTCCATAAAGACCAGCACAATCCTCCAGCACAAAAGTAAACTCACCCAGAAAATTTTGATCAAATTCCAACTTCCACAGTCGCAAAAGGATTACAAATGTCCACCGGACCCTTGAAAAGCTTATCAATATTCTCAATTAATGTGAATGGTTTAAACTGTTCTCTAAAGAGGCACAGGTTGGCTGACTGGATACAAAAACTCAAGCCAGATATCTGCTGCATACAAGAATCTCATCGTACATTAAAAGACAAATATAGACTCAAGGTGAAGGGATGGTCATCTATATTCCAGGGAAATGGAAAGCAGAAAAAAGCAGGCATTGCAATCCTGTTCGCAGATGCAATAGGCTTTAAACCAACCAAAATAAGGAAGGATAAGGATGGACGCTTCATATTTGTTAAAGGTAATACTCAATATGATGAGATCCGATTATTAATATTTATGCACCCAATCAGATCACACCTCAATTTATAAGAGAAACTCTAACAGACGTAAGCAACTCAATTTCCTCCAGTTCCATAGTAGTTGGAGATTTTAACACCCCTATAGCAGTGCTGGATAGATCCTCCAAAAAGAAGCTAACGAAAGAAATTTTAGATTTAAGCTCAACCATGACTTAACAGACACCTACAGAACATTTCATCCCAACAAAACTGAATACACATTCTTCTCATCAGCCAATCAAACATACTCCAAAACCGACCACATCCACAAATCTAACCTCAGCAAATTCTAAAAAATAGAAATTATTCCTTGCATCCTCTCAGACTATCATGGAATAAAAGTTGAACTTTTACAAAAACATGGAAGCTAAACAACCTTATGCTGAAGGATAGATGGGTTATAGATGAGATTAAGAAGGAAATCACCAAATTTTGGAAACAAAACAACAATCAAGACACGAATTACCAGAACCTCTGGGATACTGCAAAGGCAGTCCTAAGAGGGAAATTTAAAGCACTGCAAACCTTCCTCAACAAAACAAAAAGAGAGGAAGTTAATAACTTAATGAGACATCTCAAGCAATGGGAGAAGGAAGAACACTCCAACCCCAAACCCAGCAGAAGAAAAGAAATAACCAAAATCAGAGGAGAACTAAATGAAATTGAAAACAAAAGAATTATACAACAGATCAATAAATCCAAAAGTTGGTTTTTTGAAAAGATCAATAAAATAGATAAACTTTTGGTCAGCCTAACCAGGAAAAAAAGAGTAAAATCTCTAATTTCATCAATCAGAAATGGTAATGATGAAATTACAACAGACCCTCAGAAATTCAAAAAATCCTTAACGAATACAACAAGAAACTCTACTCTCAGAAATATGAAAATCTGAAAGAAATCAACCAATACCTGGAAGTATGCTACCTACCAAAACTTAGACAGAATGAAGTGGAAATGTTGAACAGGCCTATATCAAGTTCTGAAATAGCATCAACTATGTAAAAAATCTCCCTAAAAAGAAAAGCCCAGGACCAGATGGCTTTACGTCAGAATTCTACGAAACCAGTACCTATATTTCTAAACCTCTTCCAAAATATGGGGAAAAAAGGAATAGTACCCAACACATTCTATGTAGCAAAGATCACCTTGATCCCCAAACCAGGGAAAGACTCAACAAGCAAGATGGCAGCTGAGTAACAGCTTCCTTGCATCTGGGCACCGTGAGTCTGTGAGATAAGACTCCAGGCATCTATGGCTGGTGGGATCTGCCTATAATAATCCCTTTGAGGCTACAGGGAGTCAGCAAGAGACTTCTGGACCCCAAGAGGAGGACAAAAACAGTGGAAAACTGGCAAGTAATTGCATGTGTTCGATCAGTCTAATCCCGCCGACAGCTGTAAGTGCAGTAGCAGCAAGACTGCAATCTGGAAAGGCCTTACCTGTGAACTGTTTTGGTGTTTTTGGACTTGGCACTCAGTTGAACTGCCTTGGGGAGAGCTTGAGCGGGAGTGCAGAGAACTTTGGGTGGTATCTGTGACCCTAGACTGAGCCACTGAGCTGGATAGACGGAGCTAATGGTGTTTGGCTGTGGGCCGCAGGGAGCCATTGTGAAATAACTGCCCCAACAAGGTCCACCCTAGGGGTTGCAGAACAAGGATTGGGCTGGATCTAGTAACCTAGTGACTGAGCAGCCTAAAGGTGGGGTCTGAGCTGCCTTACAGCCCTAACCCTCAGGGGGCAGCGTGAGACCAGTTTTAGCACACTGGGTAAGTGGATAGCCACTTCACCAGTGATTCCAGCGACAAGCACTTTCCTGGGAAAGCTTCTGCTTAGCAAGTTTAGAAGCTTAAAGTGCCTTTTAAGAGGGCTGAAGAGAGACTTAGGGTGTCTACACCGTGGGGTTTGAGAAATCAGCGTAGGGAGGCGGAGCATGATGGCGGACAGGATGGACGTGTAGCCCACCTCTCCCAAGCCACCAGGTGAGAGGAAAGGCGGTCTGGACCTTCCCTGTGTGTGGATTATTGGAGCGGACAGACAGCTGGAGACGCCCAGCGAACTGGCGTTTGCTATATATGAGGGGTAATTTAAAAATCACAGACTCTGTTGTAGAGATTCATCCCTGCTCGGCCGGGCCGGCCAGCAGGCCCCTCCCCCACGGAGGTCAGCAGCTTGTAAATGCTGACAAAATCCAATTGACAAGTAATTAATCCTGAACTGAGGGAGGCATCCAAAAGGAGAGCTACTCAAAACCACAGAGAGCTGGGCAAACTGTGGGACAATTGAAGGGAAGGGATCCTGCCCGGGAAACAGACATTTTGAACTACCCAAAAGGGCGGGCACCTTTCCCCCAGGTGTTGGAGGGGGCTGGCGGTTCAGGCTGTGCAGCGAACTGGCGGACGCCCATCCAAAACTCTAAACCATAAAACTGAGAATAAATCCCACGAGCGCTCCAACCACGGGAACGGCTTGAAGCCTAGGATCTGGCTTTGGTTTCTGGGGCCGCAGAGCAACTGAAGCCGTGGACTGGCTTTGGCTGCTGAAGCCCCGGGAACCAGCTACAGGAGATACTGCACGAACTCAGCACCACTCCCCTTATGGCCAATTGCAGTCGCCAGTTTGCGGGGGAACCTCGGAACAGAGTGGAGGGACTTAGGAAGCGTGGACACCTGCACTGAGTGGGAAGGTCGGTCACAAGTGCTGTCCGGAAAAGAACAGCCGAGGTTGCACAATTCTTAGGCGACAAACTTTTACAGAAACTCCAAAATGGCGATCGGCCATGGAAGGTGGTTACCATGGTAACGGTATAAACTGTAAACCAGGTATAAGTCTCAAAACCACTCACAGCGCCACCTGGTGTCCAGAAAGTATATTGCAGTATGAATATATTCCTACGAAAGTTGATCCCTACAGCAGACATATGGACATTTATACGTATATTTCTACCACAAGAATATTTTTGCAGTTGGTGCCTTTTTTTTTTTCATTTTGTTTTGTTTGGTTTGGTTTGGTTTGGTTTTCTGTTTTTTTTTTTTTTTTTGCTGTTGTTTTCTTTTTGTCTGATTTTTCCTCACCATTTTCTTAGAGGAGATTTCGATAATTTTTTATTATTACATTTTATATAGATATATTTTTTATTTCTATGTCTTCTAATTTTAATTTCTTCTTTCTTCTCACTTAACATTCCTTCTAACACCACTTTTTTCTCTTTTTTCCCTTTCTTTCAATTATTTTACGATTACAACTATTTTTATTGCAGTTGTTCTTATATTGCTGTTGTCGTGGCTATTGCTTGTATGTTTATGTGTTTCTGTCTATCTCTGTATCTATGGGCCCATGTGCCTGGTAACCTTTGTATCTGTTTATTTGTTCATTTGGTCTCAATGAGCTTGGTGCTACGACCTGTAACCCTGAGCTCCTAACACCCCCCCTCCACTCTCACTCCGTGATCTGGAGACCTGCCCCCTCAGGAGTCCAGATTCTTGGGTGAACTCTCAAGAGGTATAGACAGGACCTGGACTACAGCTGGCCAGTGCTGACTCTGTAGCAAAGGAGCGAGAAGACAACGGTCGGCTGAGAGGGAATTACACTGGAGCGGTGGTGCCCCGAGGTGCAGAGCAACAGCCATCTTCAGCAATAACAAGGCCCACTCCCAGATATCCCATAGCCTCTCCTCCTGTCTTCCTGGGCAACCAGATGAGGCCGAGCATCTTCTCAGATGGCAACCACCATGGAACAGACCTGGGACTGAAACACAGGCCCCGTGAGTAAAGGGTTTTCCTGAGACGGTACCGACCTGGGTGGAACACGGGGACTAGAAAACACACCCGCAGAGCCGGGAAACTCCTAGGGTGGGGCTGATCCAGAGAACCGCTCTACTGAGCCTAAGACGCACCTGGCCCTTAGGGGATCACCAGCCTATAGACAAAGGAGGCCAAGAAGCTACAGCCAACAACTGATCGTGCTGCGAATACAAACCTGCAGGACGAAAGACAGGGCCTGAGACACAGGTTCTGGGAACTCAAATCAGCCTCTCCTCTGCAGAGGAATCTGGCAAGGTTAGAAACAAACTCCCACAGGGTTGTTCCCTTCACCCAGTAACATAAACTAAGGGTGGGGCTGGAACTGAGTGAACACCTCCAGCCTCCATCAAATGCCCGAGGTTGACAGGCCACACCACTCCCTACTGGATAAAGACAGAGAATAGCGGCCTAGTTGAGCAGACACAGACTACCCTGTGACTTAGGCAGGTGCAAACCCCTGGAGTATCTGCTTACTGCGAACAACTGACTGGGTCACAGCCCTGTGGGGCTAGCAGCGACTGGGTGTGACAGAGCAGCAAGGTGGGGAAGGAGGCATCATTCTTCCCAGAATGATCTATTTACTGGTGGCTCTTCCTGACTCCACGCAGCACTGGAGCAAGCCATTTTAGAGCAGTCACCAGACCACTGTGACCCAGTTCCCAGGGACCTCTTGAACTCTCCCACCCGAGGCAGCTGCTGACTGAGACAATTGACTTGGACCTTTTGAACTGAGTCACTCACCTGGGGACTATCCAGGTGGTGCCCTGGGTGTGTGGTTGTAGGAAGGTTTGATTTTCCTTTTCCGTTTGTTGCCTGTGGTGGGTGGGGTGACTTAATTGCTGGTATTTCTCCACAGCTGAGACTTCAACCCAGAGTAACTGTTTCACTAGGGTCACATAGAAACCAGCAGAAAACAAGTCAGAACCACTTAGGCCCTCTACACCAAACAGGGCCCCAGTTTCTCAGGCCACAGCACTGTACGGGTCCTCGACAAAACACCAGAGGAAAATCAAAGGGAGTAAAACAATCATGGGGTGGAATCAGCGAAAAAACTCTGGTAACATGAATAAACAGAATAGATCAACCCCCCCAAGGAAAGATACGGCAGATGTAATTGAAGATCCCATTCACAAACAACTGGCTGAGACGTCAGAAATTGAATTCAGAATTTGGATGGCAAACAAGATTAACAAAATGGAATTAGGAATTCATGGAGAAACTCAAAAGCTGTCTCAAGAATTTAACGAATTTGGGCGGCGCCTGTGGCTCAGTCGGTGGGGCGCCGGCCCCATGTACTCAGGGTGGTGGGTTCGGGCCCGGCCCTGGCTGAACTGCAACCAAGAAATAGCTGGGCATTGTGGCGGGCGCCTGTAGTCCAAGCTGCTTGGGAGGCTGAGGCAGGAGAATCGCTTGAGCCCGGGAGTTGGAGGTTGCTGTGAGCTGTGTGATGCTACAGCACTCTGAAGAGGGCCATAAAGTGAGACTCTGTCTCTACAAAAAAAAAAAAAAAAAAGAATTTAACGAATTTAAAGACAAAACCACCAAAGACTTAGACACACTGAAACAAGAATTTGCAGCCCTCAAAGATATGAAAAATACAGTGGAATCCCTTCGCAACAGAATGGACCAAGCAGAAGAAAGGACCTCTGACATCGAAGATAAAGCCTTTGAACGCTCCCAAACTCTCAAAGAGGAAGAGAAATGGAGAGCAAAAATGGATCACTCACTCAGAGAGCTCTGGGATAACTCGAAGAAGACAAATATCCATCTCATAGAAACTCCTGAAACAGATGAAGGGCCTCACTGGGCGCAGAGGCCCTTCCGCATGAAACTATGAAAGAGAATTTTCCAGACATGCCTAGAGAACCTGAAATTCAGATAGCAGATAGCTTCAGAACCCCAGCACGACTGAACCCCAATAAGACATCCCCCAGGCATATCATAATTAACTTCACTAAAGTTAATATGAAGGAGAAAATTCTCAAAGCGGCCAGGAGAAAGAAATCTATTACCTTCAAAGGGAAGAACATTAGAATGACTGCAGATCTCTCTGCTGAAACTTTTCAAGCCAGAAGAGGGTGGTCATCAACGTTTAATCTCCTCAAGCAAAATAACTTTCAACCCCGGATCTTGTACCCAGCTAAACTGAGTTTCATTTACGATGGAGAAATTAAATACTTTAATGACATACATATGCTAAAGAAATTTGCCATAACTAAACCAGCTCTTCAGGATATTCTCAGACCTACCCACCATAATAACCAACCCAATCCTCTACTACAAAAGTAAACTAACTCAGAAACTTCTGATCAAACTCTAACTTCCACAATGGCAAAAGGATTAAAAATGCCCACTGGACTTTCAAAAAACTCAATACCCCAAATTTCACCAAACTTATCAATGCTCTCCATTAATGTGAATGGCTTAAATTGTCCTCTAAAGAGACATAGGTTAGGTGACTGGATACAAAAACTCAGGCCAGACATTTGTTGCATACAAGAGTCACATCTTAACTTAAAAGACAAATACAGACTCAGGGTGAAAGGATGGTCATCCATATTTCAGGCAAATGGTATCTAGAAAAAAGCAGGAGTTGCAATTTTATTTGCGGACAAATAGGCTTTAAACCAACAAAGTAAGGAAGGACAAAAATGGTCACTTCATATTTGTTAAGGGTAAGACTCAATATGATGAGATTTCAATTATTAATATCTATGCACCCAACCAGAATGTACCTCAATTTATAAGAGAAATTCTAACAGACATGAGCAACTTGATTTCCTCCAACTCTATGATAGTCGGAGATTTTAACACTCCTTTGGCAGTGATGGATAGATCCTCCAACAAAAAGCTGAGTAAAGAAATTCTAGATTTAAATCTAACCATCCAGCATTTAGATTTAGCAGACATCTACAGAACATTTCATTCCAACAAAACTGAATACACATACTTCTCATCAGCCCACGGAACTTACTCCAGAATCGATCACATCTTAGGTCACAAGTCTAACCTCAGCAAATTTAAAGGAATAGAAATTATTCCATGCATCTTCTCGGACCATCATGGAATAAAACTTGAGATGAGTAACAACAGGAAATCTGCATACACATACAAAAACATGGAAGTTAAATAACCTTATGATGAATGATAGCTGGGTCAGAGATGAGATCAAGAAGGAAATTGCCAAATTTCTGGAACAAAACGACAATGAAGACATGAACTATCAGAACCTCTGGGACACAGCAAAGGCAGTTCTCAGAGGGAAATTTATAGCACTGCAAGCCTTCCTCAGGAGAACGGAAAAAGAGGAAGTAAGCAACTTAATGGGACATCTCAAGAGACTGGAAATGGAAGAACAATCCAACCCCAAATCCAGTAAAAGAAAAGAAATAACCAAAATCAGAGCAGAAATAAATGAAATTGAAAACAAAAGAATAATACTACAGATCAATAAATCAAAAAGCTGGTTTTTTGAAAAGATCAACAAAATAGATAAACCTTTGGCCAACCTAATCAGGAAAAAAAGAGTAAAATCTCTAATCTCATCAATGAGAAATAACAAAGACGAAATAACAACAGACTCCTCAGAAATCCAAACACTCCTTAAGGAATATTACAAGAAACTATACTCTCAGAAATACGAAAATCCGAAGGAAATCGACCGTTACTTGGAAACACGTCACCTTCCAAGACTCAATCAAAAACAAGTGGAAATGTTGAACAGGCCCATTTCAAGTTCAGAAATATCATCAACCATACAAAACCTCCCCAAAAAGAAAAGCCCGGGACCAGATGGTTTCACGTCAGAATTCTACTAAACCTTTAAAGAGGATTTATTACCTTTATTACTCAACCTGTTCCAAAAGGTAGAAAAAGAAGGAAGATTACCCAACACATTCTATGAAGCAAACTTCACCCTGATACCCAAACCAGGAAAAGACCCAACAAGAAAAGAAAATTATAGACCAATATCACTAATGAATATAGACGCAAAAATATTCAACAAGATTCTAACAAACAGAATCCAGCAACATATCAAACAAATCATACATCATGACCAAGTGGGTTTTATCCCAGGGTCTCAAGGCTGGTTCAATATACGTAAATCTGTAAATGTAATACAGCACATAAACAAATTAAAAAACAAAGACCATATGATTCTCTCAATCGATGCAGAAAAAGCTTTAGATAACATCCAACATCCATTCATGATTAGAACACTTAACTAAATTGGTATAGAAGGGACATTTTTTAAACTGATAGAGGACATCTACAGCAAACCCACAGCTCATATCGTATTGAATGGAGTTAAATTGGAATCATTTCCACTTAGATCTGGAACCAGACAAGGCTGCCCATTGTCTCCATTGCTCTTTAACATTGTAATGGAAGTTTTAGCCACCGCAATTAGGGAAGAAAAGGCGATCAAGGGTATCCACATAGGGTCAGAAGAGATCAAACTTTCGCTCTTTGCAGATGATATGACTGTATATCTGGAAAATGCTAGGCACTCTACTACAAAACTCTTAGAAGTGATTAAGGAATACAGCAGTGTCTCAGGTTACAAAATCAACATTCATAAATCTGTAGCCTTTATATATACCAACAGTAGTCAAGTTGAAAAAACAGTTAAGGACTCTATCCCATTCACAGTAGTGCCAAAGAAGATGAAATACTTGGGAGTTTATCTAACAAAGGACGTGAAAGATCTATATAAAGAGCACTATGAAACTCTTAGAAAAGAGATAGCTGAGAATGTTAACAAATGGAAAAAATACAATGCTCATGGTTGGGAAGAATCAACATTGTTAAAATGTCCATACTACCCAAAGCAATATATAATTTCAACACAATCCCCATTAAAGCTCCACTGTCATACTTTACAGATCTTGAAAAAATAATACTTCATTTTATATGGAATCAGAAAAAACCTCAAATAGCCAAGACATTACTCAAAAATAAAAACAAAGCAGGAGGAATCACACTACCAGACCTCAGACTATACTACAAATCGATAGTGATCAAAACAGCATGGTACTGGCACAAAAACAGAGAAGTAGATGTCTGGAGCAGAATAGAGAACCAAGGGATGAATCCAGCTACTTACCGTTATTTAATCTTTGACAAGCCAATTAAAAACATTCAGTGGGGAAAAGATTACCTATTTAACAAATGGTGCTGGGTGAACTGGCTGGCAACCTGTAGAAGACTGAAACTGGACCCACACCTCTCACCATTAACCAAGATAGACTCTCACTGGATTAAAGATTTAAACCTAAGACATGAAACTATAAAAATACTAGAAGAGAGTGCAGGGAAAACCCTTGAAGACATTGGGTTGGGCGAGTTTGTTATGAGAAGGACCGCCCGGGCAATTGAAGCTGCTTCAAAAATACACTATTGGGACTTGATCAAACTAAAAGGCTTCTGCACAGCCAAGAACACAGTAAGTAAAGCAAGCAAACAGCCCTCAGAATGGGAGAAGATATCTGCAGGTTATGTCTCTGACAAAGGTTTAATAACCAGAATCCACAGAGAACTCAAACGCATTAGCAAGAAAAGAACAAGGGATCCCATTGCAGGCTGGGCAAGGGACTTGAAGAGAAACTTCTCTGAAGAAGACAGGCGCACGGCCTTCAGACATATGAAAAATGCTCATCATCTTTAATCATCAGAGAAATGCAAATCAAAACTACTTTGAAATATCATCTAACTCCAGTGAGACTAGCCTGTATCACAAAATCCCAAGACCAGAGATGTTGGCGTGGATGTGGAGAAAAGGGAACACTTTTGCACTGCTGGTGGGAATGCAAATTAATACATTCTTTTGGGAAGAGATATGGAGAACACTTAGAGATCTAAAAATAGATCTGCCATTCAATCCTGTAATCCCCCTATTGGGCATACACCCAGAAGACTAAAAATCACACCATAACAAAGATATTTGTATCAGAATATTTATTGCAGCCCTATTCATAATTTCTAAGTCATGGAAAAAGCTCAAGTGCCCATCGATCCACGAATGGATCAATAAATTGTGGTATGGGAGAGGGAGACAAGATGGCGGACTGAAGCCAGCTTTCAACAAAGGCTCCCGTCCAGAAGGAGAGTTAAGGGACAGGAATTTAGTAAGTATCCTGGTGGACTTGAGCCTCACCAAGAGAGAAGGCTGAAGAACGCACATCAACACCGCTGAGGCAAGTTGTGATCACAAGGACGCAAACAAAAGGTACAAAATCCACCACCAAGCGGACGGGAGTCCCCCTCCCCCATGAGACCGGCTCTGGAGCCCCACAATTTAACAAGCGGGCAGAAATTAAAGGCCCTCCCACTACACTCCACAGGAAAGACCTTCTAAAAACTGGACCTACCTCCCCTACTGGGGTGCCGTGGCGTTCTCCTGCCGGACATAGGGCTGAATAAAACTTTGGGAATCCTTTGCCGGCAACCCTGAATCCCCGGCGCTCCCCTCCCGCCCACTGAGGTCTGGAGGCCTGTCCCCCAGGACTTCAGATCCTTGGGTGATTTCTCAAGGGGAGTGGACAGTCCCCGAGTTGCGACTGGTAGCATTGACTCTGAGGCCCGCGAGTGAGGAGAGGGCACCGGGCTGAGGGGGAGTCACGCCTCGCGGCACTTCCCTGCAGTGCAGTGCACCAACTCTCCCCGGGCATACGGGGCCCAAGACTGAATAAGACTCTGGCCTCCCCGCTGAGAGCTGAGAACCCCTACTCTCACTCGGGGTCTGAGGGCCTATCCCCCAGGAGTTCGGCTCCTTGGGTGATTTCTCGAGGGGAGTGCACAGTGCCTGAGCTGCGTCAGGTCAGCGCTGACTCTGGGATACGTGAGCGAGGAGAGGGCACTCCGCTGAGGGGAAATCAAGCCTTGGCGGCACTTCCCTGCGGTGCAGTGCAGGAGCCCTCCCCGGGCACAAGACTGAATAAGACTCTGGCCTCCCCGCTGAGAGCTGAGAGCCCCTACTCTCACTCGGGGTCTGAGGGCCTATCCCTCCGGAGTTCGGCTCCTTGGGTGATTTCTCGAGGGGAGTGCACAGTGCCTGAGCTGCGTCAGGTCAGCGCTGACTCTGGGACACGTGAGCAAGGAGAGGGCACTCCGCTGAGGGGAAATCAAGCCTTGGCGGCACTTCCCTGCGGTGCAGTGCAGGAGCCCTCCCCGGACCGTAGTATTGCGTGAAACTGAATGAAACTCTAGCTTCCCCCCGCCCCACTCCCAATCCGGGTCTGGGGGCCCATCCCCCAAGAGTTCTGATTCTTGGGGGATCTCTTAAGGGGTGTGGACCCAGCACAAACTGCAGCCGCTCAGTGCTGACTCTGGGGCGCGGGACAGAGGAGAAAAGGGTCGCCTGAGTGCCCACACCAGAGCAGCAGTTCCCTGGAGGTAGATCAACAGCCGTTTTTTCTTTAACGGCAGAACGCTCACTTCTGGATATTCTGAGGCCACACCCCCTGTCTCCCTGGGCAACCAGAGGAGGCCACCGGTGTCACGGCTCACAAACCCAGAAGCCTCCAGGGCGGGGCCGACCCAGAGAGGTGTTCAGACGCAATTCTCCAGCAGCAAAGACGTTTGAACTCAAAACAGCCCGTCTCCTGTAGGCGATGACAGGAACAGAGACAGAACCTCACAAAGTTGTCTGTTCTGTTCTGTTCTGTTAGCAGCATCCATCAGGGACGGGGCTAAGCCTGAGTGAACACCTCCTTCCCATCACCTGCATCAAACACTCAAAGATGTCAGGCCCCATCTCCTCCTGCTAGATAGCGGCAGTCTGCGGGGGCCTGGCAGACTTCCTCGCGATTCAGGCAGGTGCAAACCCCTGGAGTGTCTGTTCACTGCAGGCAACTGGGTTAGCCATCTGCAGAGATACCAGTGACTGGGTCCGACGGAGGGGCAAAGTGGGGAAGGAGACGTCAACCTTCCCAGACTGCTCTGTTTGCGGGGTGGCTCCTCCTGATTCCACGCTGCACTGGGGTGAGCTGTCTCAGAGGAGTCACCAGGCCCCTGTGATCCAGTTCCCAGAGACCTCTTGAACCCTTCCACCTGAGACAAGTGCCGATTGAGACAGTTGATTCGGACCTTTTGAAGTGGGCTAATAGACTGAGGACTTTTCAGGTGGTGCCCTGGGTGTGCGATTGTAGGAAGGTTTGATTCTCCTTTTCCAACTGGGGCCAGAGGTGGGCAGGCGGGGTGACTTAATTGCTGATTTTTTCACACAGCTGAGACTTCAAGCCAGAGTAGAAGTTGCAATAGGATCGAACAGAAACCAGCTGAAAACAAGACAGAACCACTTTGCTCCACCACACCAGACAGGGCCCCAGTTTCTCAGGCCACAACACTGTACGGGCCCTCGATAAAACCCCAGGGGAAAAACCAAAGGGAGTAAACCATGGGGCGGAATCAGCGGAAAAACACTGGTAACATGAATAACCAGAATAGATCAACCCCCCCAAGAAAAGATACGGCAGATGTGATTGAAGATCCCATTCATAAACAACTGGCTGAGATGTCAGAAGTCGAATTCAGAATTTGGTTTGTAGACAAGATTAATAAAATGGAATTAGGAATTCGAGGAGAAATTCAAAAGTTGTCTCAAGAATTTAACGAATTTAAAGACAAAACCACCAAAGACTTAGACACACTGAAACAAGAACTTACAGCCCTCAAAGATATGAAAAATACAGTAGAATCCCTCAGTAACAGAATGGAGCAAGCAGAAGAAAGGATTTCTGACATTGAAGATAAAGTCTTCGAACGCTCCCAATCTCTCAAAGAGGAAGAGAAATGGAGAGCAAAAACGGATCACTCACTCAGAGAGCTCTCAGATAATTCGAAAAAACATAACATAAGGGTTATAGGAATTTCGGAGGCTGATGATGTGGCAGCCAAGGGCACAGAGGCCCTTCTACATGAAATTATGAAAGAAAATTTTCCAGACATGCCTAGAGAATCTGAAATTCAGATAGCAGACAGCTTCAGAACCCCAGCACGATTCAACCCCAAAAAGCCATCTCCCAGACATATCATAATTAGCTTCACTAAAGTTAACATGAAAGAGAAGATTCTCAAAGCAGCCCGGCGAAAGAAAACTATAACGTACAAAGGTAAGAATATTAGAATAACTGCAGATCTCTCTGCTGAAACTTTTCAAGCAAGAAGAGGCTGGTCATCAACTTTTAATCTCCTAAAGCAAAAAAACTTTCAACCCAGGATCTTGTATCCAGCTAAACTGAGTTTCATCTATGATGGAGAAATTAAATACTTCAATGACATTCATATGTTGAAAAAATTTGCCATAAGTAAACCAGCTCTTCAGGATGTTCTCAGACCTATCCTCCACAATGACCAACCCAATCCTATACCACAAAAGTAAACTCACTCAGAAACTTCGGATCAAACTCCAACTTCCACACTGGCGAAAGGATTAAAAATGTCCACTGGACCTTTGAAAAACTCGATACCCAAAATTCCACCAGACTTATCCTTACTCTCCATCAATGTGAATGGCTTAAACTGTCCTCTAAAGAGGCATAGGTTAGCTGACTGGATACAAAAACTTAAGCCAGATATTTGTTGCATACAAGAGTCACATCTCAACTTAAAAGACAAATACAGACTCAGGGTGAAAGGATGGTCATCCATATTTCAGGCAAATGGTAATCAGAAAAAAGCAGGTGTTGCAATTTTATTTGCAGATACAGTAGGCTTTAAACCATCAAAAGTAAGGAAGGACAAGAATGGTCACTTCATATTTGTTAAGGGTAATACTCAATATGACGAAATCTCAATTATTAATATCTATGCACCCAACCAGAATGCACCTCAATTTATAAGAGAAACTCTAACAGACATGAGTAACTTGATTTCCTCCAGCTCCATAATCGTTGGAGATTTCAACACTCCCTTGGCAGTGTTGGATCGATCCTCCAGAAAGAAGCTGAGCAAAGAAATCTTAGATTTAAACCTAACCATCCAGTATTTAGATTTAGCAGACATCTACAGAACATTTCATCCCAACAAAACTGAATACACATACTTCTCATCAGCCCACGGAACTTACTCCAAAATTGATCACATTTTAGGTCACAAGTCTAACCTCAGTAAATTTAAAGGAATAGAAATTATTCCATGCATCTTCTCGGACCATCATGGAATAAAACTTGAATTGAGTAACAACAGGAATCTGCATACCCATACAAAAACATGGAAGTTAAATAACCTTATGCTGAATGATAGCTGGGTCAGAGATGAGATTAAGAAAGAAATCACCAATTTTTTGGAACAAAATGACAATGAAGACACAAGCTATCAGAACCTCTGGGACACTGCAAAGGCAGTTCTAAGAGGGAAATTTATAGCACTGCAAGCCTTCCTCAAGAGAACGGAAAGAGAGGAAGTTAACAACTTAATGGGACATCTCACGCAACTGGAAAAGGAAGAACATTCCAACCCCAAACCCAGTAGAAGAAAAGAAATAACCAAAATTAGAGCAGAATTAAATGAAATTGAAAACAAAAGAATAATACAACAGATCAATAAATCAAAAAGCTGGTTTTTTGAAAAGGTCAATAAAATAGATAAACCTCTGGCCAACCTAATCAGGAAAAAAAGAGTAAAATCTCTAATATCATCAATCAGAAACAACAAAGACAAAATAACCACAGACTCATCAGAAATCCAAAAAATCCTTAATGAATATTACAAGAAACTTTATTCTCAGAAATATGAAAATCTGAAGGAAATAGACCGGTACTTGGAAGCACGCCACCTTCCAAGACTTAACCAGAATCAAGTGGAAATGTTGAACAGACCCATAACAAGTTCAGAAATAGCATCAACTATACAAAACCTCCCTAAAAAGAAAAGCCCGGGACCAGATGGTTTCACGTCAGAATTCTACCAAACCTTTAAAGAGGAATTAGTACCTATATTACTCAACCTGTTCCAAAATGTAGAAAAAGAAGGAAGACTACCCAACACGTTCTATGAAGCAAATATCACCCTGATCCCCAAACCAGGAAAAGACCCAACAAGAAAAGAAAATTATATACCAATATCACTAATGAATATAGATGCAAAAATATTCAACAAGATCCTAACAAACAGAATCCAGCAACACATCAAACAAATTATACATCATGACCAAGTTGGTTTTATCCCAGGGTCTCAAGGCTGGTTCAATATACGTAAATCTATAAATGTAATTCAGCACATAAACAAATTAAAAAACAAAGACCATATGATTCTCTCAATTGATGCAGAAAAAGCTTTTGATAATATCCAGCATCCCTTCATGATCAGAACACTCAAGAAAATTGGTCTAGAAGGGACTTTTCTTAAACTGATAGAGGCTATCTACAGCAAACCCACAGCCAATATCACATTGAATGGAGTTAAATTGGAATCATTTCCACTCAGATCAGGAACCAGACAAGGCTGCCCATTGTCTCCATTGCTTTTCAACATTGTAATGGAAGTTTTAGCCACCGCAATTAGGGAAGAAAAGGCGATCAAGGGTATCCATATAGGGTCAGAAGAGATCAAACTCTCGCTCTTCGCAGATGATATGATTGTGTATCTGGAAAACACTAGGGACTCTACTACAAAACTCCTAGAAGTGATCAAGGAATACAGCAGCGTCTCAGGTTACAAAATCAACATTCATAAATCGGTAGCCTTTATATACACCAACAACAGTCAAATTGAAAAAGCAGTTAAGGACTCTATCCCATTCACAGTAGTGCCAAAGAAGATGAAATATTTGGGAATTTACCTAACAAAAGACGTGAAAGATCTCTATAAAGAGAACTATGAAACTCTAAGAAAAGAAATAGCTGAAAATGTTAACAAATGGAAAAACATACCATGCTCATGGCTAGGAAGAATCAACATTATCAAAATGTCCATACTACCCAAAGCAATATATACTTTCAACGCACTCCCTATTAAAGCTCCACTGTCATATTTTAAAGATCTTGAAAAAACATTACTTCATTTTATATGGAATCAGAAAAAACCTCGAATAGCCAAGACATTACTCAGAAATAAAAACAAAACAGGAGGAATCACACTACCAGACCTCAGACTTTACTACAAATCGATAGTGATCAAAACAGCATGGTATTGGCACAAAAACAGAGAAGTAGATATCTGGAATAGAATAGAGAACCAAGAGATGAATCCAGCTACTTACCGCTATTTGATTTTTGACAAGCCAATTAAAAACATTCAGTGGGGAAAAGATTCCCTATTTAACAAATGGTGCTGGGTGAACTGGCTGGCAACCTGCAGAAGACTGAAATTAGACCCACACCTTTCACCATTAACTAAGATAGACTCTCATTGGATTAAAGATTTAAACTTAAGACATGAAACTATAAAAATACTAGAGGAGAATGCAGGGAAAACCCTTGAAGAAATTGGTCTGGGTGAGTATTTCATGAGGAGAACTCCCCGGGCAATTGAAGCAGCTTCAAAAATACACTACTGGGACTTGATCAAACTAAAAAGCTTCTGCACAGCTAAGAACACAGTAAGCAGAGCAAGCAGACAGCCCTCAGAATGGGAGAAAATATTTGCAGGGTATAACTCTGACAAAGGTTTAATAACCAGAATCCACAGAGAACTCAAACGCATCAGCAAGAAAAAAACAAGGGATCCCATCGCAGGCTGGGCAAGGGATTTGAAGAGAAACTTCTCTGAAGAAGACAGGCGCACGGCCTTCAGACATATGAAAAAATGCTCATCATCTTTAATCATCAGAGAAATGCAAATCAAAACTACTTTGAGATATCATCTAACTCCAATGAGACTAGCCTATATCACAAAATCTCAAGACCAGAGATGTTGGCGTGGATGCGGAGAAAAGGGAACACTTCTGCACTGCTGGTGGGAATGCAAATTAATACATTCCTTTTGGAGGGATATATGGAGAACACTCAGAGATCTAAAAATAGATCTGCCATTCAATCCTGTAATTCCTCTGCTGGGCATATACCCAGAAGACCAAAAATCACAACATAACAAAGATATTTGTACCAGAATGTTTATTGCAGCCCAATTCATAATTGCTAAGTCATGGAAAAAGCCGAAGTGCCCATCGATCCACGAATGGATTAATAAATTGTGGTATATGTATACCATGGAATACTATGCAGCCTTAAAGAAAGATGGAGACTTTACCTCTTTCATGTTTACATGGATGGAGCTGGAACATATTCTTCTTAGTAAAGTATCCCAAGAATGGAAGAAAAAATATCCAATGTACACAGCCCTACTATGAAACTAATTTGGGACTCTCACATGAAAGCTATAACCCAACTACAACTTAACAATAGGGGGAAGTGGGAAAGGGGGGGGGTGGGTAGAGGGAGGGGAATCGGTGGGATCACACCTGTGGTGCATATTACAGGGGTATTTGCGAAACTTGGTAAATGTAGAATATAAATGTTTTGGCACAGTAACTGAGATAACGCCGGAAAGGCTATGTTAACCACTGGGATAAAAATGTGTCAAATGGTTTATGAAGTGAGTGTATGATGCCCCATAATCATATCATTGTATACACTTATGATTTAATAAAAAAATTAAAAAAAAAAAATAAAAAAAAAAAATAAATTGTGGTATATGTATGCCATGGAATGTTATGCAGCCTCAAAGAAAGATGGAGACTTTACCTCTTTCATGTTTACGTGGATGGAGCTGGAACATATTCTTCTTAGTAAAGTGTCTCAAGAATGGAAGAAAAAGTACCCAATGTACTCACCCTTATTATGAAACTAATGTTGGACCTTCACATGAAAGCTATATCCCAGTTAGAACCTAAGAATAGGGAGAAAGGGGAAAAGGAGGGAGGGGGGAGGGAAGGGGAAGGAGGGGGTTAATGGGATTACACCTGCGGTGCATCTTACAAGGGTATACGCGAATCCTAGTAAATGTGGAATGTAAAGGTCTTAGCAAAATAACTAAGAAAATGCTACAAAAGCTATGTTAACTAATGTGATGAAAATGTGTCAAACGATCTATGAACCAAGTGTATGGTGCCCCGCGATCATACTAATGTACACAGCTATGGTTTAATAAAAATAAATAAAAAAAGAAAGAAAGAAATCAGCGGAGGCCTCCAGTCGTATCGGCATTGTACTTAACATCTCATACCCCAGAAGACCACCTGTTGACCAGACAATATTCAATAACATATCATACTGCTTTGTTTTTGGTTGTGTTTTTTTTTTGGGGGGGGGGTTGGTTGTTTTTTTTGTTTATTTTGATGTTGTCAATGTTGTTTTGTTTTTTAAGTTCAACCTTTTCCATACAGATCCTTTTTCTTTCTCAATTGTTCTAGTTTAATTATAATTTCCCATTGCTGCCTTTTTCAATAATTAGAACTTCATTTCTGCTAGTGTTTCTACCGCTATTATTTGGTTTTCCACCCAATTTTATCCCGTAAAGTTTCTGTGTGCTTGTTTTGGTTTGATTTATAGCATTTTTGTCTTTCCTCTCTACTTGGTGGAGGTGGGGTACTGTGCCTGATCAGGTTAGCAAAGAGCTGCTGACCTCAAGAGAACCACCCAACTGGGCACCCCCAGAAGGTGGGTTTTTTTAAGGTTGTGTCAAAGTACCTACTGTACACCTACATTGCTCTGTCTCCCTGTTTCTCTGCCTCTCTTCTTTTTGTCAATATTCCTTTTACCCACCCCCTCTCCTTTCTCTATTTTTCTTTGTTTTTCTCATCACTCGGTCCTACTTTCTTTCATCCCTTTCTTCCTCTTCAACCTTCTCACCCTTCTGGTCCTGTAACCCTTAGTCCACATGCACAAGAACTTAAAGAGCAAGAGGAAGTGAAAAGAAAATTAGGGCAATGAAACAGGTAAAAGAAATCACCCATGAGGAAGAATCAGCAGAAAATCCAGGCAACATGAAGAACCAGTCCAGAACAACCCCGCCAAGGGACCATGAGGTACCTACTGCAGACGATTCCACCTATAAAGAAATGTTAGGAATGACAGAAAGGGAATTTAGAATACACATGTTGAAAACAATGAAAGAAATGATGAAAACAATGAAGGAAACTGCTAATAAAGTGGAAAATAACAAAGAGGAAATCCAAAAACAGAAACGAATAAGAGATGAACGATATGAAGAATATAAAAAGGATATAGCAGTCAATTAGGGAACTTGAAGATGCAATGGAAAGTATCAGCAACAGGTTAGACCATGCAGAAGAAAGAATTTCATAGGTAGAAGACAAAGTTCTTGAGATAACTCAGATAGCAAAACAGACAGAAAAGAAGAGAGAGGAAGGAGAACGTTCACTGACAGAATTATGGGACCTTATGAAGCGTTCCAACATACGCATTATTGGAATCCCAGAAGGGGTAGAAGAATGCCCCAAAGGAATAGAAGCCATACTAGACATATTATAAAAGAAAATTTCCCAAATATAACCAAAGATTCTGACACACTGCTTTCAGAGGGATATCGGACCCCAGGTCGCCTCAACTCTAACCGAGCTTCTCCAAGACATATTGTTATGAAATTGTCCAAAGTCAAGACAAAAGAAAAGATTCTTCAAGTTCCCACAAGTAAGCGACAGTTGACCTACAGGAGCAAATACATCAGAGTGACTACATACTTTTCTAATGAAACTTTCCAAGCAAGAAGACAATGGTCATCTACCTTTAATCTACTTAAATAGAACAATTTCCATCCCAGAATTTTGTATCCTGCTAAACTAAGCTTTAAAATTGATGAAGAAATCAAATCATTTATGCATATACAAACATTGAGGAAATTCGCCACCACAAGACCAGCTCTACAGGAAATATTTCAACCTGTTCTACACACTGACCATCACAATGGATCAGCAGCAAAGTAAGAACTCAGAAATTAAAGGACAAAACCAACCTCCACACTGAAGCAAAAGATAAAACTAAGCAATGGACTCTCACAAAATAAGACGAATAGAACACTACCACACTTATCAATTATCTCAATAAATATTAATGGCTTGAATTCCCCACTGAAGAGACATAGATTGGCTGACTGCATTAAAAAACACAAGCCATCTATTTGCTATCTGCAAGAAACACACCTGGCTTCAAAAGACAAATTAAATCTCCGAGTCAAGGGTTGGAAGACAATTTTTCAGGCAAATGGAATTCAGAAGAAAAGGGGAATTGCAATCTTATTTTCAGATACATGTGGATTTAAAGCAACTAAAGTAAAAAAAGACAAAGATGGTCACTTTATATTGGTGAAGGGAAAAATACAACAAGAAGACATTTCAATTCTAAATATTTATGCACCCAATTTAAATGCTCCCAGATTCTTGAAACAGACCTTACTCAGTCTGAGCAATATGATATCTGATAATACCATAATCACAGGGGATTTTAACACTCCTGTTACAGAGGGGGATAGATCCTCTAAACAGAAATTAAACAAAGATATAAGAAATTTAAATGAGACCCTAGAACAACTGTGCTGGATGGATGCATATAGAACACTCCATTCCAAAGATAAAGAATACACATTTTTCTCATCACCCCACCAAACATTCTCCAAAATTGATCATATCCTCGGAAACACAACAAATATCAACAGAATCAAAAGAATTGAAATCTTACCTTATATCTTCTCAGACCATAAGGCACTAAGGGTGGAACTCAACTCTAACAAAAATGTTTGACCCCACAAAAAGACATAGAAACTAAACAATCTTCTGTTGAATAACAGATGGGTGCAGGAATAAATAAAACAGGAAATTATTAACTTTCTTGAGCATAACAACAATGAAGACACAAGCTATCAAAACCTGTGGGATACTGCAAAAGCAGTTTTGAGAGGAAAATTTATCACTTTAGATGTCTACATTCGAAAAACAGAAAGAGAGCGCATCAACAAACTCACAAGCCACCTTATGGAGTTGGAAAAAGAAGAACAATCTAAGCCTAATGTCAGAAGAAGACAAGAAATCTCCAAAATCAAATCAGAGATCGACGAAATTGAAAACAAAAGAATCATTCAGAAAATTAATGAAACAAAGAGTTGGTTTTTTGAAAAAAATTAATAAAATAGATAAACCATTGGCCAGACTAATGAGAAATAGAAAAGTAAAATCTCTAGTAACCTCAATCAGAAATGATAAAGGGGAAATAACAACTGATCCCACAGAGATACAAGAGATCATCTCTGAATACTACCAGAAACTCTATGCCCATAAATTTGACAATGTGAAGGAAATGGATCAATATTTGGATTCACACCCTCTCCCTAGACTTAGCCAGGAAGAAATAGAGCTCCTGAACAGACCAATTTCAAGCACTGAGATCAAAGAAACAATAAAAAGTCTTCCAACCAAAAAATGCCCTGGTCCAGATGGCTTCACACCAGAATTCTATCAAACCTTCAAAGAAGAGTTTATTCCTGTACTGCAGAAATTATTCCAAAAAATTGAGGAAGAAGGGAATCTTCCCCAACACATTCTATGAAGCAAACATCACCCTGATACCAAAACCAGGAAAAGACCCAAGCAAAAAGGAGAATTTCAGACCAAGCACACTCATGAATATAGACGCAAAAATTCTCAACAAAATCCTAGCCAATAGACTACAGCTCATCATCAAAAAACTCATACATCATGATCAAGTAGGTTTCATCCCAGGGATGCAAGGCTGGTTTAATGTACACAAGTCCATAAACCTTATCCACCATATTAACAGAAGCAACAAGAAAGATCATATGATCCTCTCAATAGATGCAGAAAAAGCATTTCATAACATCCAGCATCCTTTTCTAATTAGAACACTGAAGAGTATAGGCACAGGAGGCACATTTCTAAAACTGATTGAAGCTATCTATGACAAACCCACAGCTAATATTTTACTTAATGGAGTGAAACTGAAAGCTTTTCCTCTTAGAACTGGAACCAGACAAGGTTGTCCTCTGTCACCTTTACTATTTAACATAGTGCTGGAAGTTCTAGCCAAAACAGTTAGGCAAGACAAGGAAATAAAGGGAATCCAAATGGGAGCAGAGGAGGTCAAGCTCTCCCTCTTTGCTGACGACATGATCTTATACTTAGAGAACCCCAAAAACTCAACCACAAGACTCCTAGAAGCCATCAAAAAATACAGTAATGTTTCAGGATATAAAATCAATGTCCACAAGTCAGTAGCCTTTGTATACGCCAATAACAGTGAAGATGACAAGCTAATTAAGGACAAAAGTCCCTTCACCATAGTTTCAAAGAAAATTAAATACCTAGGAATATACCTAACGAAGGAGGTGAAGGACCTCTATAAAAAAAAATTATGGGCAATTGAAAATAGTTTAACAAGAGAGAGAGATTAACTATGGCGGCCGTAACATCTTCCCTTGAACTGGGCACAGTGAGTCTGGGGAGATAAGACTCCAGACATCTCTGGCTGGCAGGATCTGCCTATAATCATCCCGTTGAAGATACAGGGGGTGAGAAATGGACTTCTGGACCCCAAGAGGTGGACAAAAACAGTGAGAAACTGGCAAGTGGTTGCATGTGTTCGATTGACCTAATCACGTCGGCAACTCTAAGTACAAGCAGCAGTGAGACTGCAAACCAGAAAGGCCTTACCTGTGAACTGTTTCGGTGTTTTTGAATGTGGCACTCAGTTGAACTGCCTTGGGGAGAGCTTGAGCAGGAGTGCAGCGAACTTTGGGCATTGGCTGGGGTCCTAAAAAGAGCCACTAGCTGGATTGCAAGCAGCCATTGTGAGAGAACTGCCCCGGCAAGCTCCACCATCAGGGTCCCAGAGCAAGGATCTGGTGGGACCTAGTAACCCAATGATTGAGCAGCCTAAAGGCGGGGACTGAGCTGCCTTATAGCCTTAAAGCCCAGGGGCAGAGTGAGACAGTTTTGGCACACTGTAGGCTGGGGCTGTTGCCCTGGGTAGAGTGCCGTGGTATCACAGCTCATAGCAACATGAAACCCCTGGGCTTGGTGCCGCCCAGACCTCCATAAGATCTCACCGCGATCCCGCACCAACGGGGCCTCCACATGCCCTGACCAGGAACTGCGGAAGCCACACAACCCTGCTTCCTCCCTCCTGTGTCCTCCCAGCATCCACACAGGCCCTCTCATCTGGCCAGGGATACTGGTAGCCGCGTGCCCTCTGGAGCCCTCACTGACTCGGCGCAGAACCCTTCTCCTGGCCAGAGAATGCTGAAGCCTTGGGCTCTCTGTGCCAAAGTCACTGGGCAACAGGTACTCCCAGAACCATGCACACCACATCCTGCCCTGTTGCTAGATCCAGGTGTGTCACACGCCAGAGCTGGTCCACAAGCAGAACTCCCTAGCTGGAACAGCTGCAGAAGAACCACACAGGGTCACCCCCTACAAAGATCCAGCAACAATAGAGTGATCCCCCTGGGGTCTAATCTGGGATAGACACCTCCCCAAGTCTGAGGATGGCCAGAGGCAATGGAGAAAAACAATCATGAGGTGAAATCAACAGAAAAACGCTTGCAATATGAATAATCAGAGTAGATCAACTCCCCCAAGGATCAATGGGGCAGACACAGCAAAAGATCCCATAAACAAACAAATAGCTGAGATGACAGAAATCGAATTCAGAATATGGATAGTAAATAAGATTGAATTAGAACTCCAAACAGGAACCCAAAAGATATCTCAAGAATTCAACAAATTCAAAGACCAAATGACCAAAGATTTTGACACATAGAGAAAAGAAGTTGCATCCCTCAAAGATCTGAGAAACACAGTAGAATTCCTCAGCAACAGAATGGAGCAAGCAGAAGAAAGGATTTCTGACATTGAAGACAAAGCTTTTGAATGCTCCCAAACTCTCAAAGAGGATGAGAAATGGAGGGCAAAAACAGATCACTCTCACAGAGAGCTCTGGGATAATTTGAAGAAAATCAATATTCGTCTAATAGGGATCCCCGAAAGCAACAAAGTGGCTTCACAAGACACAGAGTCTCTTCTCCATGAGATTATGCAGGAGAACTTTCCAGACATGCCAAGAGATCTGAAATTCACATAGCAGACAGTTTCAGAACTCCAGCACGACTCAACCTGAATAAGACATCCCCCAGACACATCATAATCAATTTTACTAAAGTTAATATGAAGGAGAAAATTCTGAAAGCTGCCAGATGAAAGAAAGCCATTACCTACAAGGGGAAGAATATTAGAATAAATGCAGATCTCTCTGCTGAAACCTTTCAAGCTAGAAGAGGATGATCATCAACTTTCAAACTCCTAAAACAAAATAACTTTCAACCAAGGATCCTATACCCAGCTAAACTGAGTTTCATTTATGATGGAGAAATTAAATACTTCAATGACATTCACATGTTGAAGAAATTTGCCATAACTAAGCCAGCTCTCCAGGATATTCTCAGGCCTATCCTCCAGAAAGACTAGCATAATCCTCCAGCACAAAAGTAAACTTACCCAGAAATTTTTGATCAAATTCCAACTTCCACAGTCGCAAAAGGATTACAAATGTCCACTGGACTCTCCAAAGGCTTATCAATATTCTCAATTAATGTGAATGGTTTAATCTGTCCTCTAAAGAGGCACAGGTTGGCTGACTGGATACAAAAACTCAAGCCAGATATCTGCTGCATACAAGAATCGCATCTTACATTAAAAGACAAATATAGACTCAAGGTGAAGGTATGGTCATGTATAATCCAGAGAAATGGAAAGCAGAAAAATGTAGGCATTGCAATCCTGTTCGCAGATGCAATAGGCTTTAAACCAACCAAAATAATTAAATATAGGAATGGATACTTCATATTTGTTAAAGGTAATACTCAATATGATGAGATCTCAACTATTAATCTTTATGCGCCCAACCATAATACACCTCAATTTATAAGAGAAACTCTAACAGACATGAGCAACATGATGTCCCCCACTTCCATAATAGTTCAAGATTTTAACACCCCTTTACCAGTGCTGGATAGATCGTCCCAAAAGAAGCTAAGCAAAGAAATCTTAGATTCAAACTTAATCATTCAACATCTGTACTTCACAGACATCTACAGAACATCTCATACCAACAAAACTGAATACACATTCTTCTCATCAGTACACGGAACATACTCCAAAATCGACCACATCCTAGGCCACAAATCTAAACTCAGCAAATTTAAAAAAATAGAAATTATTCCTTGCATCTTCTCAGACTATCATGGAATGAAAGGTGAACACAATAACAACAGGAACCTGCATACCAGTACAAGAACATGGAAGCTAAACAACCTTATGCTCAAGGATAGATGGGTTATAGACGAGACCAAGAAGGAAATCACCAAATTTTTGGAACAAAACAACAATCAAGAAACGAATTATCAGACCCTCTGAGATACTGCAACGGCAGTCCTAAAAGGGAAATATATAGCACTGCAAGCCTTCTTCAAGAAAACAGAAAGGAAGTTAATAACTTCATGGGACATCTCAATCAATGGGAGAAGGAAGAACACTCCAAACACAAACCCAGCAGAAGAAAAGAAATAACCAAAATCAGAGCAGAACTAAATGAAATTGAAAACAAAAGAATTATACAACAGATCAATAAATCCAAAAGCTGGTTTTTTGAAAAGATCAATAAAATAGATAAACCTTTGGCCAAGCTAACCAGGAAAAAAGAGTAAAATCTCTAATTTCATCAATCAGAAATGCTAAAAATGAAATAACAACAGACCCCTCAGAAATTCAAAAAATCCTTAACGAATACTACAAAACTCTACTCTCAGAAATATGAAAATCTCAAAGAAATCGACCAATATCTGGAAGTACGCCACCTACCAAGACTTAGCCAGAACGAAGTGGAAATGTTGAACAGGTCTATATCAAGTTCTGAAATAGCATCAACTATACAAAATCTATCTAAAAAGAAAAGCCAAGGACCAGATGACTTTACGTCAGAATTCTACCAAACCTTTAAAGGAGAACTAGTACCTATACTACTAAACCTCTTCCAAAATATAGAAAAAGAAGGAATATTACCCAAAACATTCTATGAAGCAAACATCACCTTGATCCCCAAACCAGGGAAAGACCCAACAAGAAAAGAAAATTATGGACCGATATCACTAATGAATATTGATGCTAAAATACTCAATAAGATCCTAAGAAACAGAATCCAACAAAACCTCAAAAAAATTATACAAAATAACCAAGTCGGATTTATCCCAGGGTCTCAAGGCTGGTTCAATATACATAAATCTATAAATGTAATTCGGCACATAAACAAACTAAAAAATAAGGACCATATGATACCTTCCATTGATGCAGAAAAACATTTGATAATATCCAGCATCCCTTCATGATCAGAACACTTAAGAAAATTGGTATAGAAGAGACATTTCTTAAACCGATAGAGGCCATCTACAACGAACCCACAGCCAATATCGTATTGAATGGAGTTAAATCGAAATCATTTCCACTTAGATCAGGAACGAGGCAAGGTTGTCCATTGTCTCTATTGTTCTTTAACATTGTCATGGAAGTTTTGGCCATTGCAATTAGGGAAGAAAAGGCGATCAAGGGTATCCACATAGGGTCAGAAGAGATCAAATTTTCACTCTTCACAGATGATATGATTGTATATCTGGAAAAAACTAGGGATTCTACTACAAAACTTTTAGAAGTGATCAAGGAATACAGCAATGTCTCAGGCCACAAAATCAACACCCATAAATCTGTAGCTTTTATGTATACCAACAATAATCAAGCTGAACAAACAGTCAAGAACTCCATTCCTTTCACATTAGTGCCAAAGAAGATGAAATATTTGGGAGTATACCTAACAAAGGACGTGAAAGAGCTCTACAAAGAGAACTGTGAAACATTAAGAAAAGAAATGTCTGGGAAGAATCAACATTGTTAAAATTTCCATACTACACAAAGCAATATACAATTTTGATGCAATTCCTATTAAAGCTCCATTGTCATATTTTAAAGATTGTGAAAAAATAACACTTCATTTTATATGGAATCAGAAAAAACCTCGAATAGCCAAAACAGTACTCAGCAATAAAAACAAAGCAGGAGGAATCATGCTAACAGACTTGATACTGTACTATAAATCGATAGTGATCAAAACAGCATGGTACTGGCACAAAAGCAGAGAAGTAGATGTCTACAACAGAATAGAAAACCAAGTGATGAATCCAGCTACATACCGTTATTTGATCTCTGACAAGCCAATTAAAAACATTCAGTGGGTTAGCCAGGCATTGTGGCGGGTGCCTGTAGTCCCAGCTACTCGGGAGGCTGAGGCAAGAGAATTGCTGAGGCCCAGGAGTTGGAGGTTTCTGTGAGCTGTGTGATGCCACAGCACTCTACCAAGGGCTATAAAGTGAGACTCTGTCTCTACAAAAAAAAAAAACATTCAGTGGGGAAAAGATTCCCTATTTAACAAATGGTGCTGGGTGAACTGGCTGGCCACCTGTAGAAGACTGAAACTGGACCCACACCTTTCACCATTAACTAAGATAGACTCTCACTGGATAAAAGATTTAAACTTAAGACATGAAGCTATAAAAATACTTCAAGAAAGTGCAGGGAAAACTCTTGAAGGAATTGGCCTGGGTGAATATTTTATAAGGAGGACTCCTCAGGCAATTGAAGCAGTATCAAAAATACACTACTGGGACCTGATCAAACTAAAAAGCTTCCGCACAGCCAAGAACATAGTAAGTGAAGCAAGCAGACAGCCCTCAGAATTGGAGAAAATATTTGCACATTATACCTCCGATAAAAATTTTATAACCAGAATCCACAGATTGCTCAAAGGTATTAGCAAGGAAAGAGCACATGACCCCATCTCAGGGTGGGCAAGGGTCTTGAAGAGAAACTTCTCTAAAGAAGACAGACGCAAAATCTACAAACACATGAGAAAAAGCTCATCATCCTTAATCATCGGACAAATGCAAATCAAAACTACTTTGAGATATCACCTAACCCCAGTAAGAGTAGACCACATAACAATATCCCCAAACCAGAGATGTTGGAGTGAATGTGGAGAAATGGGCACACTTCTACACTACTGGTGGGAATGCACACTAATATGTTCCTTCTGGAAGGATGTTTGGAGAATGCTTAGAGACCTCAAAATCGACCTGCCATTTGATCCTATAATTCCTTTACTAGGTTTATACCCTGAAGACCAAAATTCACAATATAACAAAGACATCTGTACCAAAATGTTTATTGCAGCCCAATTCATAATTGCTATGTCATGGAAGAAGCCCAAGTACCCATCGACCCATGAATGGAATAGCAAATTGTGGTCCATGTATACCATGGAATACTATGCAGACTTAAGGAAAGATGGCGACTTTCTTTCATGTTTACATGGATGGAGCTGGAACATATTCTTCTTAGCAACGTATCTCAGGAATGGAAGAAAAAGTATCCAATGTACTCAGCTCTACTATGAAGCTAAATTATACCTTTCACATGAAGGCTATAACCCAGCTATAGCACAAGATATGGGGAAAGGTCCAAGGAAGGGGAAGGGAGGGGGGAGGTTTTGATGGAGGGAGGGCAATGGGTGGGGCCGCATCTACGGTGCAGCTTAATGTACACAGCTATGATTTAACCATAAAAATAAATTAATTTAAAAAAATAAAATCGTTTAACACAGTAAATTGCACTTGGACTTTATGTCCACACTATATATTTATTTCCAATTAAATTTCTTGTTTGAAAAAAAAAAGAAAAGAATGAAATCCTCAGAAAGGAAATACCAGAGGATTTTAACAAATTGGAAGAAGACACCATGCTCATGGATGGGCAGAATCAACATTGTCAAATTGTCTATATTTCCCATAGCAATCTACCTATTCAATGCCATTCCTATCAAAATATCAAGATCGTACTTACAAGATTTGGAAAAAATGATTCTACGTTTTTATGGAACCAGGAAAAAACCCGTATAGCTCAGGCAGTTCTTAGTAACAAAAATAAAGCTGGCGGCATCAGCATACCAGATTTTAGTCTGTACTACAAAGCCATAGTGGTCAAGACTGCATGGTACTGGCACAAAAATAGAGACATAGATACTTGGAATCTAGCACTCTGATGTAAGTGGAAGACATTATTCTTAGTAAAGCATCACAAGAATAGAGAAGCATGAATCCTATGTACTCAATTTTGATATGAGGACAATTAATGACAATTAAGGTTATTTGGGGGAGGAAAAGCAGAAAGAGGGACAGAGGGAGGGGGTTGGGGCCTTGGTATGTGTCACACTTTATGGGGGCAAGACATGATTGCAAGAGGGACTTTACCTAACAATTGCAATCAGTGTAACCTGGCTTCTTTTACCCTCAATGAATCCCCAACAACAAAAAAAAAGAAAGAAAGAAAAAAAAAAAGAATAATGTCTTCCACTTCCAACCAGGTTAATACAAAGGATGTAAAGTCTCCATTTTTTTTTAATAGCTGAATAGTATTCCATGGTATATATATACCACAGCTTGTTAATCCATTCCTGGGTTGGTGGGCATTTAGGCTGTTTCCACATTTTGGCGATTGTGAATTGAGCTGCAATAAACAGTCTAGTACAAGTGTCTTTATGATAAAAGGATTTTTTTCCTTCTGGGTAGATGCCCAGTATTGGGATTGCAGGATCAAATGGGAGGTCTAGCTTGAGTGCTTTGAGGTTTCTCCATACTTCCCCCCAGAAAGGTTGTACTAGTTTGTAGTCTCACCAGCAGTGTAAAAGTGTTCCTTTCTCTCCACATCCATGCCAGCATCTGCAGTTTTGAGGTTTTGTGATGTGGGCCATTCTCGCTGGGGTTAGATGGTATCTCAGGGTGGTTTTGATTTGCATTTCTCTAATAGATATGGATGATGAACGTTTTTTCATGTGTTTGTTAGCCATTCGTCTGTCATCTTTAGAGAAGGTTCTATTCATGTCTCTTGCCCATTGATATATGGGATTGTTGGCTTTTTTCATGTGGATTAATTTGAATTCTCTGTAGATCCTAGTTATCAAGCTTTTGTCTGATTGAAAATATGGAAATATCCTTCCCATTCTGTAGGTTGTCTCTTTGCTTTGTTTCTTGTCTCCTTAGCTGTACAGAAGCTTTTCAGTTTAATGAAGTCCCATTTGTTTATTTTTGTTGTTGTTGCAATTGCCATGGCAGTCTTCTTCATGAGGTCTTCCCCCAGGCCAATATCTTCCAGTGTTTTTCCTATGCTTTCTTTGAGGATTTTTATTGTTTCATGCCTTAAATTTAAATCCTTTATCCATTTTGAATCAATTTTTGTGAGTGGGGAAAGGTGTGGGTCCAATTTCAGTCTTTTACATATGGATATCCAGTTCTCCCAACACCATTTATTGAATAGGGAGTCTTTCCGCCAAGGTATGTTCTTGTTTAGTTTATCGAAGATTAGGTGGTTGTAAGATGTTAATTTCATTTCTTGGTTTTCTGTTCGATTCCAAGTGTCTATGTCTCTATTTTTGTGCCAGTACCATGCTGTCTTTAGCACTATGGCTTTGTAGTACAGACTAAAATCTGGTATGCTGATACCCCCAGCTTTATTTTTATTACTGCCTTAGCTTTATGGGGTTTTTTCTGGTTCCATACAAAACGCAGAATCATTTTCTCCAAATCTTGAAAGTACGATGTTGGTATTTCGATAGGAATGGCATTGAATTGGTAGATTGCTTTGGGAAGTATAGACATTTTAACAATGTTGATTCTTCCCATCCATGAGCATGGTATGTTCTTCCATTTGTTAATATCCTCTGCTATTTCCTTTCTGAGGATTTCATAATTTTCTTTTTTTTTTCTTTTGTAGAGACAGAGTTTCACTTTATTGCCCTCGGTAGAGTGCTGTGGCGTCACATGGCTCACAGCAACCTCCAACTCCTGGGCTTAGGCAATCCTTCTGCCTCAGCCTGCCGAGTAGCTGGGACTACAGGCACCCGCCACAACGCCCAGGTATTTTTTTGTTGCAGTTTGGCCGGGCATGGGTTTGAACCCGCCACCCTCAGCATATGGGGCCGGTGTCCCACTCACTGAGCCACAGGTGCCGCCCCGATTTCATAATTTTCTTTGTAGAAGTCCATCACCTCCTTTGTCAGGTATATTCCTAGGTATTTCATTTTCTTTGAAACTATGGTGAAGGGACTTGTGTCCTTAATTAGCTTGTCATCTTGACTGTTATTGTCATATACAAAGGCTACTGACTTGTGGACATTGATTTTATATCCTGAAACATTACTGTATTTTTTGATGACTTCTAGGAGTCTTGTGGTTGAGTCTTTGGGGTTCTCTAAGTATAAGATCATGTCGTCAGCAAAGAGGGAGAGTTTGACCTCCTCTGCTCCCATTTGGATTCCCTTTATTTCCTTGTCTTCCCTAATTGTTTTGGCTAGAACATCCAGCACTATGTTTAATAGTTAAGGTCACAGAGGACAACCTTGTCTGGTTCCAGTTCTAAGAGGAAAAGCTTTCAGTTTCACTCCATTAAGTAAAACACTACCTGTGGTTTTCTCATAGATAGCTTCAATCAGTTTTATAAATGTGCCACCTATGCCTGTACTCTTCAGTGTTCTAATTAGAAAAGGATGCTGGATGTTATGAAATGCTTTTTCTGCATCTATTGAGAGGATCATGTGATCTTTATTTTTGCCTCTGTTAATATGGTGGATAATGTTTATAGACTTGTGTACATTAAACCAGCCTTGCATGCCTGGGATGAAGCCTACTTGATCATGATGAATGACTTTTTTGATGATAAGCTGCAATCTATTGGCTAGGATTTTGTTGAAAATTTTGCATCTATATTCATGAGTGTGCTTGGTCTGAAATTCTCCTTTTTGTTTGGGTCTTTTCCTGGTTTTGGTATCAGGGTGATGTTTGCTTCATAGAATGTGTTGGGGAAGATCCCTTCTTCCTCAATTTTTTGGAATAATTTCTGCAGTACAGGAATAAGCTCTTCCTTGAAGGTTTGATAGAATTCTGGTGTGAAGCCATCTGGACCAGGGCATTTTTTGGTTGGAAGACTTTTTATTGTTTCTTTGATCTCAGTGCTTGAAATTGGTCTGTTCAGGAGCTCTATTACTTCCTGGCTAAGTCTAGGGAGAGGGTGTGAATCCAAATATTGATCCATTTCCTTCACATTGTCAAATTTATGGGCATAGAGTTTCTGGTAGTATTCAGAGATGATCTCTTGTATCTCTGTGGGATCAGTTGTTATTTCCCCTTTATCATTTCTGATTGAGGTTACTAGAGATTTTACCACTCTATTTCTCATTACTCTGGCCAATGGTATATCTATTTTATTATTTTTTTCCAAAAACCAACTCCTTGTTTCATTAATTTTCTGAATGATTCTTTTGTTTTCAATTTCATCGATCTCTGATTTGATTTTGGATATTTCTTTTCTTCTACTGACTTTAGGCTTAGATTGTTCTTTTTCCAATTCCATAAGATGGCTTAGATTGTTCTTTTTCCAATTCCATAAGATGGCTTGTGAGATTTTTGTTGCACTCTCTTTCTGTTTTTCGAATGTAGGTATCTAAAGCGATGAATTTCCTCTCAAAACTGCTTTTGCAGTATCCCACAGGTTTTGGTAGCTTGTGTCTTCATTGTTGTTATGCTCAAGGAAGTTAATGATTTCCTTTTTTATTTCTTCCTGCACCCATCTGTTATTCAACAGAAGATTGTTTAATTTCCATGCCTTTGTGTGGGGTTGAGCTGTCAGAGTTGAGTTCCAACTTTAGTGCCTTATGGTCTGAGAAGATACAAGGTAAAATTTCAATTCTTTTGATTCTGTTGATATTTGTTTTGTGTCCCAGGATATGATCAATTTTGGAGAATGTTCCATGGGGTGATGAGAAGAATGTATATTCTTTATCTTTGGGATGGAGTGTTCTATATGTGTCTATCAAGCACAGTTGTTCTAGGGTCTCATTTAAAACTCTTATATCCTTGTTTAATTTCTGTTTAATGGATCTGTCCAGCTCTGTAAGAGGAGTGTTAAAGTCCCCAGTTATTATGGTATTATCAGATATCATATTGCTCAGACTGAGTAAGGTCTGTTTCAAGAATCTGGGAGCATTTAAATTAGGTGCATAAACATTTAGAATTGAAACATCTTCTTGTTGTCTTTTTTCCTTGACCAATATAAAGTGACCATCTTTGTTTTTTTGACTTTAATTGCTTTAAATCCACATGAATCTGAAAATAAGATTGCAACTCCTCTTTTCTTCTGAATTTAATTTGCCTGAAAAATTGTCTTCCAACCCTTGACTCAGAGCTTTAATTTGTCTTTTGAAGGCAGGTGTGTTTCTTGCAGACAGCAAATGGATGGCTTGTGTTTTTTTCTTTGTTTGTTTGTAGAGACAGAGTCTCACTTTATTGCCCTCAGTAGACTGCCGTGGCCTCACGCAGCTCACAACAACCTCCAACTCCTGGGCTAAAGCGATTCTCTTGCCTCAGCCTCCTGGGTAGCTGGGACTACAGGCGCCCGCCACAACGCCCGGCTATTTTTTGGTTGCAGTTTGGCCGGGGCCGGGTTTGAACCCATCACCCTCGGCATATGGGGCCGGCGCCATACTGAATGAAGCTCATGTGCCGCCCTGACTTGTGTTTTTTAATCCAGTCACCCAATCTATGTCTCTTCAGTGGGGAATTCAAGCCATTAACATTTATTGACATAATTGATAAGTGTGGTAGTATTCTATTCGTCTTATTTTGTAAGAGTCCATTGCTGAGTTTTATCTTTTGCATCAGTGTGGAGGTTTGGTTCTGTCCTTTAATTTCTGAGTTCTTACTTTGCTGCTGATCCATTGTGGTGGTTAGTGTACAGAATAGGTTGAAGTATTTCCTATAGAGCTGTTCTTGTTGTGGCGAATTTCTTCAATGTTTGTATATCCGTAACTGATTTGATTTCTCCATCAATTTTTAAGCTTAACTTAGCAGGGTACAGAATTCTGAGGTGGAAAGTGTTCTGTTTAAGTAGATTAAAGGTAGATGACCATTGTCTTTTTGCTTGGAAAGTTTCATTAGAGAAGTCTGCGGTCACTCTGATGGATTTGCCCCTGTAGGTCAACTGGCACTTACTCCTGGCAGCTTGCAGAATCTTTTCTTTTGTCTTGACTTTGGACAGGTTCATCACAATGTGTCTTGGAGAAGCTCAGTTAGAGTTGAGGCGACCTGGGGTCCGATATCCCTCTGAAAGCAGTGTGTCGGAATCTTTGGTGATATTTGGGAAATTTTCTTTTATAATATTCTCTAGTATGGTTTCCATTCCTCTGGGGCATTCTTCTTCCCCTTCTGGGATTCCTATAACTCATATGTTGGAATGCTTCATAAGGTCCCATAATTCTGACAGTGAACATTCTGCTTTCTCTCTCTTCTTTTCTACCTCTTTTACTATCTGAGTTATCTCAAGAACTTTGTCTTCTACCTCTGAAATTCTTTCTTCTGCATGGTCTAACCTGTTGCCGATACTTTCCATTGTATCTTTAAGTTCCCTAATTGACTGTTTCAGTTCCTTCAGCTCTGCTATATCCTTTTTATATTCTTCATATTGTTCATGTCTTATTTGATTCTGTTTTTGGATTTCCTTTTGGTTATTTTCCACTTTATTAGCAGTTTCCTTCATTGTTTCCATCATTTCTTTCATTGTTTTCATCATGTGTATTCTAAATTCCCTTTCTGTCATTCCTAACAATTCTTTATAGGTGGAATCATCTGCAGTAGCTACCTCATGGTCCCTTGGCAGGGTTGTTCTGGACTGGTTCTTCATGTTGCCTGGAGTTTTCTGCTGATTCTTCCTCGTGAGTGATTTCTTTTATCTGTTTCCTTGCCCTAGTTTTCATTTCACTTCCTCTTGCTCTTTAAGTTCTCTTGGCTGTGGACTAAGCATTCGATGAGTCCTTTTGGTATAGGACCGGAAGGGTGAGAAGGTTGAAGAGCAAGAAAGGGATGAAAGAAAGGAATACCGAGTGAAAAGAAAAAAAAATTGAGAAAGGAGAGGGTGTGGGTAAAAGGAATATTGACAAAAAGAAGAGAGGCACACAAAGAGGGAGACAGAGCAATATAGGTGTACAGTAGGGTACTTTGACACAATCTTAAAAAAAAAAACTCACCTTCTGGGGGTGCCCAGTTTGGTGGTTCCCTTGAGGTCAGCTCTTTGCTAACCTGATCATACACAGTACCCCACCTCCACCAAGTAGAGAAGAAAGACATAAATGCTATAAATCAAAGCAAAACACACAAACAGAAAACATTACGGGATAAAACTGGGTGAAAAACCAAATAATAGCAGTAGAAACACTAGCAAAAATGAAGTTCTAGTTATTGAAAAAGGCAATAATGGGAAATTATAATTAAACTAGAAAACTTGAGAAAGAAAAAAGATCTGTACGGAAAAGGTTGAAATTAAAAGACAAAACAACATCAACAAGTAACCAAAAAACCAACCAAACAAACAAACCAAAAAAACACAACCAAAAACAAAGCCGTATGTATATGTTGTTGAATATTGTCTGGGCAACACGTGGTCTTCTGGGGTATGAGATGTTAATCACAGTTCTGATACGACTGGAGGCTAGTGATTTCTCAAGCCCCAGCAGGTAGACACCCTAAATCTCTCTTCAGCCCACTTAAAAGGCACTTCGAACTTGTAAACTTGCTGAGCAGAAGCTTTCTGAGGAACTGCCTGTTGCTGGAATCACTGCTGAAGTGGCTATCCACTTACCCAGTGTGCCACATCTGGACCCACATCTGGACCCACATCTTTCACCATTAACTAACATAGATTCTCACTGGATAAAAGATTTAAACTTAAGGCATGACACTATAAAAATACTTGAATAAAATGCAGGGAAAACTCTTGGAGGAATCAGCCTGGGTGAATATTTCGTGAGGAGGTCTCCCCAGGCAATTGAAGCAGTATCAAAAATACACTACTGGGACCTGATCAAACTAAAAAGCTCCTGCACAGCCAAGAACATAGTAAGTGAAGGAAGCAGACAGCCCTCAGAATGGGAGAAAATATTTGCAGGTTATAACTCTGATAAAGGTCTAATAACCAGAATCCACAAATTACTCAAATGTATTAGCAAGAAAAGAACATGTGACCCCATTTCAGGGTGGGCAAGGGACTTGAAGAGAAACTTCTCTAAGAGGACAGACGCATGATCTACAAACACATGAAAAAATGCTCATCATCCTTATTCATCAGAGAAATGCAAATCAAAACTACTCTGAGATATCACCTAACCCCAGTAAGAGTAGCACACATAACAAAATCCCAAAATCAGAGATGTTGGAGTGGATGTGGAGATAAGGGCACACTTCTACACTGCAGGTGGGAATGCACACTAATATGTTCCTTCTGGAAGGATGTTCGGAGAATACTTAGAGACCTAAAAAGAGACCTGCCATTTGATCCTTTAATTTCTTTATTAGGTTTATACCCAGAAGACCAAAAATCACAATATAACAAAGACACATGTACCAGAATGTTTATTGCAGCCCAATTCATAATTGCTAAGTCATGGAAGAAGCCCAAGTGCCCAAGGACCCACGAATGGACTAGCAAATTGTGGTACATGTATGCCATGGAATATTATGCAGCCTTAAAGAAAGATGGAGACTTCACCTCTTTCATGTTTTCATGGATGGAGCTGGAACATATTCTTCTTAGCAAAGTATCTCAGGAATGGAAGAAAAAGTATCCAATGTACTCAGCTCTACTATGAAGCTAAATTATAGGTTTCACACGAAGGCTATAACCCAACTATAACACAAGACTATGGGGAAAGGGCCAAGGAAGGGGAAGGGAGGGGGGAGGTTATGGTGGAGGGAGGGTAATGGGAGGGGCCACACCTACAGTGCATCTTAGAATGGGTACATGCAAACTTACTAAATGCAGATTACAAATGCCTACATACAGTGGCTAAGAAAATGCCATGAAGGCTACGTTGAACAGTTTGATGAGAATATTTCAGATTGTATATGAAACCAGCACATTGTACCCCTTGATTGCAGTAATGTACACAGGTATAATTTAACAATAAAAATTAATTAATTAATTAAAAATAAAAGGGTCCCATTTGTGCCAAGAGAGGCAGTGCATGACTGTAGTCCCAGCTACTTGGGAGGTTGAGGCAGGAGGATCACATGAGGCCAGTAGTTTGAGGCTGAAGCAAGCTGTGATCACCACGCTGTACTCCAGCTTGGGTAACAGAGTGAGACCTATCTCAACAAAAACCAAAACAAAGAGTCCTGTTTGTTACCGCCATAAATATCATACATATTTAACAACACCCACACATACATAACAACACATTGATGTTTTCTACCTGCTATCAAATTTTGTTTTCTTTTCTTTCTTTTTTCTTTTTTTGTAGAGACAGAGTCTCACTCTACCGCCCTCGGGTAGAGTGCCATGAAGTCACACAGCTCACAGCAACCTCTAACTCTTAACTCTTGGGCTTACACGATTCTCTTGCCTCAGCCTCCCAAGCAGCTGAGACTACAGGCGCACACCACAACACCCGGCTATTTTTTTGTTGCAGTTTGGTGGGGGCTGGGTTTGAACCTGCCACCCTCGGCATATGGGGCCGGCGTCCTACTCACTGAACCACAGTCTTTCTTGATGAATGACAGCTTAAGAGTGGTGATGTGCTGGTAAATGTTTCACAACTGGTTCTCTAGGGGAGAAAAAATAAATATTAATGAGTTAAAGGAAATAATGAAACTTCACTCATTGGTCAATGATGGGAGAGACTCCTTGGCTCAATTGGGTAATAGTTTCTGAGCACTGGAAAAATATTTTCTCACATCATATTTACAATGTAATGGCTACAAAGACAGCACACTTTCAAATTGAATTTACATATGAACATCTTCACCACTTTTGGAATCTAGACAATCAACATAAGAAACCAAGCCCTGATTGTAGTGTTTGTGGATTTCCATGGGTAAAAGCACCCTAATAATCACTACACATGAGCTCATCTTTCTGGACCCTGCTCAAGCATCAAGGGCCTTTTGATCCTTTGACCCCACCCCAACTTTCTAAGCTACCTCCTCTGTATTCCCATAGCACAGAACTTAGAGGTCTGTAAATTCCATTTGTTCTAGGGTCAGGTTTAAGTCTAATATTTCTTTGTTTAGCTTCTTCTTGGAGGATCTATCCAAAACTGTCAAAGGGGTGTTAAAGTCTCCAACTATTATAGTGCAGGAAGATATCAAGTTGTTCATATCCATTAGGGTCTGCTTTATTAATTGAGGAGCATTCTGGTAGGGTGCATAAATGTTAATTATAGAAATCTCTTCATGTTGAGTGTTTCCCTTGACAAATATGTAGTGACTTTCCTTATCTTTCTTTACCTTTGTTGGTTTAAAGCCAATTGTATCTGCTACTAAAATTGCAACCCCTGCTTTTTTCTCGTTTCCATTTGCCTGTATTATACAAGTCCATCCCTTCACCCTGAGTCTATTTTTATCCTTTAAGGTAAGGTGAGATTCTTGTATACAGCAGATATCCGGTCTGAGTTTATGTATCCAGTCAGCCAGCCTGTGTCTGTTTAGAGGACAATTTAAACCATTCATATTAATTGAGAGAATTGATAAACCTGGTTGTGTTTTGGGTGTCATGATTTTCGGATGTCCAGTGGACATTTTTAATCCTTTCACCACTGTGGAAGTTGGGTTTTGTTCAAAATTTTCTTGGTGAGTTTACTTTGGAGGGAGAACATTGCGCTGGTCTGAGAATATCCTGGAGAACTGGTTTAGTTAGGGCAAATTTCTTCAATATGTCTATGTCATTAAAGTATTTAATTTCTCCATCACAAATGAAACTCATTTTAGCTGGATAGAGGATCCAGGACTTGAAGTTTTTTTGTTTTAGGAGACTGAAGTTTGATGACCATCTTCTTCTGGCTTGAAACATTTTGGCTGAGAGATCTTCACTTATTCTGATATTTCTCCCTTTGCAAATGATGCTTTTCTTACATCTGGCTGCTTGGAGAAATTTCTCCTTCATCTTCCTTTGGCAAAGTTAATCACAATGTGTCTAGGAGATGCTTTATTTGGATTGAGTCATGCTGGGGTTCTGCTATCTGAAGTTCTGTATCTCTTGCAATGCTTGGGAAATTCTCCTCCAAAATCTCTTGGAGTAGAGCAATCCTCTTCTCCTTCAGGAATTCCTATAAGACGAATGTCTGATCTTTTGGAGTGATCCCACAACTTTCTCAGGGAATAATCAGTTTTTGCTCTCCATTTGTCTGCCTCTTTGAGTGTTTGAGAACGTTCAAAAGCTTTGTCTTCGGCTTTAGAGATCATTTTTTCTCCCTCATGAACTCTTTTACTGAAGGATTCTACTGTATTTTGGAGCTCCTCGACTAACATTTTTGTTTCCTTGAGCTCTGCTATGTCTTTTCTCATTATGTTCATATCTTTGGCAACTTAGGCTTTGAATTCATTAACTTCTTGAGACAACTTTAGAACTACTCTTTGGAAATCAATTTCTATCTTTTCTCCCATTCTCTTTATCTTATTTACAATCCATATTCTGAGTTGAATTTCTGACATTGCTGCTATTTGTCTGTGCATGGCATTTTCAGTTGTATCTCCTTTGTCATTTTTTGGGAGAGCACTTGATCTACTCTGGTTATTCATGTTGCCAGAGTTCTTCTGTTTGCATCATGTTTATTTTCCACTGTTTGGTTATTAGAACTGGTAGGGTGAGATTGAATTTGGGTTCCCAGGTAGTAGAGATAGCCCCTTACCAAAGCTCCAGGCTTTGTAATTGTGGTTTATCTCGTACAACCTTACAAAGGCCTCTTTCAGGGTTTTGGCCAGAGACTCTGAGGACCTACTTGGTTAGATAGCACAGGCTAGCTCTGTTTGGATGTCATCCAACCTCTCCCATACCCTAAGAAACCACACTATTAGATTTAAATCTAGACTGTGAAGAGATACAGATAGCTGTGGTGCCCAGCCCCCACCCTTCAATTCTTTTCCACTACAGAACTTTGAAGGTCAACCTCAGAATGTCCCTGAATGAACAGCCCCAGACACAGGTTCTAACCAAATTTTCTCAGGCAGTGCAAACCCTGCCCAACAGAGAGGGATTCAAGGGTCTCCAACAGCACAACTTGAGACAGGGATCCACATTCCCACCTGCCAGACTCAGTCCACACTATTGTCTGCTTCTCTGTTCACAGGCTCAGCTGGAGCCAGGGGCAATGCCCCCACTCACCAGTCTCAGTCCACACACAGCTAGCCTCTGCTTGCCAGACCAGTTGGAGTCAGGGGACCATGCCTCTGCCTGCCAGTCTCAGTCCACCACCTGGCAAGCCTCTGTTCACAGGCTCTGTTAGAGGTAGGGCACTGCACTCCACCCACAGGTCTCAGTCCTCACCTTGTAAGCCTCTGTTCACCAGCCATGCTAGAGGCAGTGGACCATGCCCTAGCCCTCAGGTCTTGGTTCACACCGAGTAAGCCACTGCTTGAGTGTTCTGTTGGACTCAGGGGACCACGTCCTTGCTCTCAAGTCACAGTCCGTGCCTATCAAGCCTCTGCTCGCAGGCCCAGCAGGGTCTAGGGACCAGCCCTGTCTGCCGGACTCGTTCCACATAGGGCAACCACTCTCCTGCTGTTGGGTGCAGTCAGAGCTGGGGTTTCTGCACCTCATCCCACCAGACACTACCACTGGCTGGGCATAGTCATGGGCATAGGTGACGACTCCTCCTCCCGCTGAGTGTCTCTTTCTTCCTACACCTTCTTTCTTCCCTATTAGTCACAGATTCTGACCTGATGGTTCTATGCCCAGATCTCTCAGGACAAGACCAAACACTCTATGCTTTGTGGAGGGCAGAACTTCAGACTACCATGCAAGGGGGAAAGGGTGGACTGGGGGTTTGGACTTGTGACGAACAATATCTATTCAATCTTATGCCTGGTGGAGTGGTGTCTAGGTTCATAAATGGGACCTCCCTGGAGAAAGAGATGTGGAGTTTAGTAGCTCTCTCCAGCGGGGTAAAATGAGAGATTTTTTGTTCCCTGTTTGTTTGCAGATAGCCTGCGGCAGCCTCCTGCTCGGGGGAGGGGTCTCCCATCCTCTAGTCAATAGGCTTTATACCTGTAATTTGTTTGCTTGGATGCTCTTCCTTGTAGTTACAGCTTGCTGAAATTCTTTCTTGGCTCAACTCCCTGTCTTTGGCTTCATAGAGTCTGATTCCATCTAGTTTTTCTTCCTCTGCTCAGGAGTCTCTACCAAGGGTTGTTACCAGTCAGCCATCTTCCTAGAATTCTCAGGAGTTCATTAAAGACAGCCAAAATTCTAAATCTATACACTGGTCTGAACTCTAAAAATTGGTCTGAAGTGGGGGATAAGAAGCTGGTATAGATGGATTCAGTGGATTAGTAAATTCTTGGATTAGTGGGAAAGAATGTTAAGATGCATGAACTAAAGTAAAATCTTAAGGCTCCCCCTAAGTGGCTGGCTGACTGGACCTCTTCTTTGCCAAAGGGATCCCTAAAACTGAGTTGCTAGCCAGGAGAAAGAGGTCAGACAAGCTTCAACATGCCCCTTTTCCTTCGTAGAGATCTCCATGTGACACACCAACAGGCCCAAGGCTATGCAAGACCTACCTGCAGGCTCTCACATGCATGACAAGCCACTTGAATCTGTCCAGTACTCAGTCTCTGGTTAACAGACTCTTTATCTTAAGCATTCCTTTTTATCAACTCCTGGTCTTCTAGACAAAGCCTTACATTTTCAGCCAGTTGTCAGCTAAAGAATCTTTAAACCAACCTATCACCTATAAGCCCCCCTCTTTTCATATGTGAAATGTATGTTTTCCACGTATCGATTTACGAGCTTATCTGTAATCCCTGTCTTTCTCAAATGTATAAAACCATCTGTAACCTCACCGCCCTAAGTCCACTTGCTCAAGGTTTCTTGGGTGTGGTTCAGGGTCATGGTCCTCAAATTTGGCTTAGAATAAATCTCTTCCAATTATTTTACAGAGTATGGCTTCTTTCCATTGACACAATGGCAGCCCAATGACCCCATCTTTCATTGCTAAATGACTATAGCCATTCAATATTGTAAAACTTACTCTCCCCTTCTCAGAATCTTATGAAGAAGTGAAAACAAAGAATGCTTCTACCATAGGAAATGAAAAAGAAGAGAGTATCATTTCCTTTGTACATCTACTTCCAAAATTCTTATGTTTTAAAAGATCCAGAAAAGATATCTAAGATCTTTAAGAAAACAGGAATTTCTCTATCTCTAACTATAACCCAAAGTGCAAAAATTGACTGTGGTTGAAATCAGTTGTGCTTTTAATGGATCTAATATTATTTTTATCCATTACAGTTTACCACATAGCTTCATTTATGTCAACTTATTACTTTTCATCATCCGCACATAATAATTTATCTCTATTTTTCAGAGGTAAAAACAGAATCAGGAAGTTAAGTAAGATTCTCATTTATCCAGACATATGTTGATAAACCCAAAACTAGAGGGCCTTCTGATTCTTAAACTAATGTGTTTCCATCTCACTACAAATCTTTTCTCACAGAGATTTTCAATGGGGAGGGGGAGGATTTCTGACCATGCACTTGCAGAATGTCCTAATTAGGAAAAGGAGTAGAAAGACATTTAAAAATTGTTTTTAAAGCAATTTTAAGATAAATTAAGTTGTTAATAAGACAGATTGGCATAGTTGTTATACAGATGCATCCTGAAATTACCTGAATTGAAATCCCAGATCTTTCACTTACTGTAAGCATGCTGTAAGGCACATAAACCTTCCAAAGCCTCAGTAGGATCATCTGCAGAATGGGAGTCATCAGAGTATCCACCATCTCAATATTGTCACAAAGAGAACATGAGAGATGGTAATGAAGCACATGGTGGAGTAAAACATAATAAACACTTAAATATCAAGTTATAATACAGGCTAGAAAATATAAAATAGCTCAAAAGTGGTGGTTACAAATTCATAGACAGCAGATCTAAAGATGTTCTTGAGAAGAATCGGGGTATTTAGAGAATGTTCTTATCTCTAAGAAGAAGAGCCAGGGGTTCTCACAAGCTCTCCCTTTTTGTGCCTTACTAGACAAAATCCTAGGTGGATAGAACACATACGTATTTATAGAAAACTTGTGTCTAGGTTCATACATTCTTAAGACCATTGACTTATGGAGGGCAAGGACCCAGACTTCTTTAGATCCCTTAAAACTCTCCCAAAGACCAATACACTGCTCTGCACTAAATAATTTTAATTGCTTATTTATTGATGGAAAAAACATGAGGTATTTGGAGAGATTTGCCAACAGCAATTGATCTTGGAAAACAGTAATTGAACTTTATCAAGCAAAGTCAGTGGCAGACAGAAACCAGGAAAATAAACACTGAGAAAATGGGGAACTGAGACAGCAACTGTGTGATACAGAAAACACTCATACGAGAGCATTTATGCTGTAATTTTACATTAATAATTAATTTTATATTAAGTAATGCATTTGATGTTTTTGGAAAATTAGAGAGATATTTTTGCATATGATGACTCTGAGATTCAGAGAGATAAAATGGCTGACCTAGAAGCACCATTACTGAGTTAATATAAAAAGGAAACTCCAAAGTTTTGAATTTTGAAAAAAAAATGGTAAACAGTATTTGGGGAAATGATCCTGTTTCAAATATCTGTGTTTAAAAGTAATTGTACTGACAATTATTTTCTAGCACTTTTCTCTGTAATGGTAATAATGCTTCTAGATTGCAGGTGAGTTTTGATTTCTAATGGAACTAGAGATGCTGAGATGTAACACTTGATAACTTCATGGATTTAGTCCTGCAAACCTGAGCAAATAGCTTGAGATAGTTTTTATATATGTATACATATATTTTATATATTCTCATTTACTACCAATTCATCCCACTATTAACCTGGTAGAAATTAAATCATGTAATAGTATAATGCTGTGAAAAACTGAAGAGTTCCCCGGAAGCATAATCTAGTAACAAGTCCTGACTCCCTTGGGAGCCCTCCTCCCGATCCCCTCAAGCCTCTCCTCTATCTCTAAGCTTGTGTATCTCAGGTGCTGCACCATTCAGCACTCCCCCATGTGTGAGGGCCAGTACTGGTCTGAGCCCATCTGCCCGATTGTCCTGAAAAATCCCTTAAGATCAGGTACTATTGATTGGATTGGGAGACAAGATGGCTGACTGGAGCCAGTTATCCACAGAAGCTCCCATCCAGAAGGAGAGTTAAAGGACAAAAGTTTAGCAAGTAACCTGGTGGATTGGAGCTGACACAAGACAGAAGGTTGAAGAACGCACATCAACCCTGCTAAGGTGAGCTTAGACCTCAAGGATAAAAACAAAAGGTACAAAATCCATTGCCAAGTGGATGGGAGTCCCCTCCCCCATGAGAAGGGCTCATAGTACTCCATAAAAACAAATAAGCAGAGTTCAAACATCCTCCCATTTTATCCCATGGGAGAGACTCTCTGAAAAATAGACCTCCTTTCCCTTCTAGGATGCCATGGCACTCTCCTGCCAGGCATAAAACTGTATAGTACTGTATATATTCTCTACCTGCAATTCTGAACTCCCAGAACTCCCCTCCACTCTCACCCAGAGGCCTGGAAGCCTGTCCCCCATGGAGTCCAGATTCTTGGGCATTTTCTCAAGAGGTGTGGACAGGGCAAGGCCTGTTCCTTGTCTGTGCTGATTCTGCAACATGGGAGTAGGTAGAAGACAGTCAGCTGAGAGGGAACCATACAGGAGAGGCAGTGCCCTTAGGCACAGAGCAGCAGCCACAGTGGAAACAATAGTGCCCACACCCCTGGAGATATTCTGGACAGAATTTCCCTGTCTCTCTGGGCAACCAGAGGAAGCCGAGCATCATCTATGGTGGCAGCCACTGGTGGAAAAGATCTAGAATGGAAATGCAGGCCCCATGAGTAAAGGGTATGCCTGAGGCAGTATGGGCCTGGATGGAGGCCCATCTAGGCCCATACTGGATGGAGCACGGAGACTACCATAAGTGTGTGCATAGATAGCAGACTTCCAGTGTGGGGCTGTCCCAAAGGACTGTTTTACCGAGCCTAAGATGCATCCAGCCCTCAGGGGATCATAGCTGAGAAAAAGGCAGACAGGCAGAGGCTGTAACTGACAGCTGAGTGTGAGCTCTAACCACATCCACCCCAACACAAACTGCAGCTGAGACCGAGCAGTGGCACAGACTGGGGCTAAGTCACAGTTTCTATGAACTCAAACACTGTCTGATCCACAGGGGAATATAGCCAGGACAGAAACAAATTTTGCAAAGTTGTTCTGTTCTGTCAGCAACATCAATCAGGCGTAGGGCTGGAACTGAGTGAATCACCCCAGTGTCTATTAAGCACCCGAGGTTTTCAGGCCTCACCTCCACCTGCCGGATAGTAGCAGAATACAGTGGCCTGGCTGAGGAGACATAGATCTTCCTGGGACTCAAGCAGGTGCAAACCCCTCGAGCATCTGCTCATTGGATGGAACTGGGTCACAGCCCTGCAGGGTTACCAGTGACTGGGTGTGACAGACGTGCAAGGTGGGGAAAGAGGCATCAACCTTCCCAGACTAATTTATTTGCGGGGTGTGTCATTCTGACCTCATGGAGCACCAGAGCAAGTCATACTTGAGCTGCCAGTGGACCCCTTCTATCTATGTCCCGGAGACTTTTTGAGCTCTCCCACCTGAGACTGGTGCTGATTGGGAAAATTGATTTGGACCTCTTGAACTGGGCCAATCACCCAAGGACTATCCAAAGTGGTACCCTGGGTGTGTGCTTATGGGAAGGTTTGATTTTCCTTTTCCAATTTTTTCCTTTGGGAAGAAGGGTGACTTAATTGCTGGTATTTCTCCACAGCTGAGACATCAACCCAGAGTAACCGAGTCACTAGGGTAGGACAGAGACCAGCTGAAAACAAGACAGAGTGATTTAGACCCACCACACCAAGGAGGCCCCCAGCTTCTCAGGCTGTAGCATAGTACAGGTCATTGCCAAAGGTCTAGTGGAAAAGATACAGTCACCAATCCCCACTTTTGGGCAAGGGCTGGTTAGTCACTACTCCTGGAGCCCCCAACACAACTTCTTATCTGCTCATCTAGCCAAACGATTGTAAAATAATCAAGGGGACTGAATCAGAGGAAAAATTCTGGTAACATGAATAAACAAAGTAGATCAACCCCCACCACCCAGGAACAATATGGGGCACACAACTGAAGATCCCATTCATAAACAGATGGCTGATTTGTCAGAAGAGAATTCAGAAGTTGAATTGCAAATAAGATTAATAGAATAGAGGTAAAGACACAATTAAAAATTCAAGGAGCATTTCAAAAGTTGTCTAAAGAATTCAACAAATTCATTGGATTAAAGATTTAAACTTAAGACATGAAACTATAAAAATACTAGAGGAGAGTGCAGGGAAAACCCTTGAAGAAATCGGTCTGGGCGAGTATTTTATGAGGAGGACCCCCTGGGCAATTGAAGCAGCTTCAAAAATACACTACTGGGACTTGATCAAACTAAAAAGCTTCTGCACAGCCAAGAACACAGTAAGTAAAGCAAGCAAACAGCCCTCAGATGGGAGAAGATATTTGCAGGTTATGTTTCTGACAAATGTTTAATAACCAGAATCCACAGAGAACCCAAACGCATTAGCAAGAAAAAAACAAGGGATCCCATCAAGGCTGGGCAAGGGATTTGAAGAGAAACTTCTCTGAAGAAGACAGGTACACGGCCTTCAGACATATGAAAAAATGCTCATCATCTTTAATCATCAGAGAAATGCAAATCAAAACTACTTTGAGATATAATCTAACTCCTGTGAGACTAGCCTATATCACAAAATCTCAAGACCAGAGATGTTGGTGTGGATGTGGAGAAAAGGGAACAGGTCTGCACTGCTGGTGGAAATGCAAATTAATACATTCCTTTTGGAAAGAGATATGGAGAACTCTTAGAGATCTAAAAATAGATCTGCCATTCAATCCTGTAATTCCTCTGCCGGGCATATACCCAGAAGACCAAAAATCACATAATAACAAATATATTTGTACCAGAATGTTTATTGCAGCCCCATTCATAATTGCTAAGTCATGGAAAAAGCCCAAGTGCCCATTGATCCACGAATGGATTAATAAACTGTGGTATATGTACACCATGGAATATTATGCAGCCTTAAAGAAAGATGGAGACTTTACTTCTTTCATGTTTACATGGATGGAGCTGGAACATCTTCTTCTTAGTAAACTATCTCAAGAATGGAAGAAAAAGTACACAATGTACTCAGCCCTACTATGAAACTAATTTGGGGCTTTCACATGAAAGCTATAACCCAGTTACAACCAAAGAATAGGGGGAAGTGGGAAACGGAGGGGGGTTGGGTAGAGGGAGGGGGATTGGTGGGATTATACCTGCAGTGCATCTTACAGGGGTATATGTGAAACTTGGTAAATGTAGAATGTAAATGTCTTGGCACAGTAACTGAGATAATGCCAGGAAGGCTATGTTAACCATTGTGATGAAAATGTGTCAAATGGTCTATGAAGCTAGTGTATGATGCCCCATGATCATATCAGTGTACACACCTATGATTTAATAAATAAAAGAAAAAAATAAAAAAGTTAAAAAAAAGAATTCAACAAATTCAAAGACAAAATCACCAAAGATTTTGACAAATTGAGACAAGAATTTGTAGCCCTTAAAGATTTGAGAAATAGGGCAGTGCCTGTGGCTCAGTCGGTAAGGCACCGGCCCCATATACCCAGGGTGGCGGGTTCAAACCTGGCCCCGGCCAAACTGCAACCAAAAAATAGCCGGGTGTTGTGGCAGGCGCCTGTAGTCCCAGCTACTTGGGAGGCTGAGGCAAGGGAATCACTTAAGCCCAGGAGTTGGAGGTTGCTGTGACCTGTGTGAGGCCACGGCACTCTACCGAGGGCCATAGAGTGAGACTCTGTCTCTACAAAAAGAAAAGATTTGAGAAATAATCTAGAATCCCTTGGTAACAGAATGGACCAAGCAGAAAAAAGGATTCCAGACATTGAAGACAAAGCTTTTGAATGCTCCCAGACTCTAAACGATGAAGAGAATTAGAGAGCAAAAATGGATCATTCTCTCAAAGAGGTCTGGGATAAGTCAAAGAAAACCAATGCTTGCCTTATAAGTATCCCTGAAGGCAACAAAGTGGCTTCACAATGCATGGAGGCTCTTCTTCATGAGATTATGAAAGAGAACTTTCCAGACATTCTGAAATTCAGATAGCAGACAGTTTCAGAACCCCAGCATGACTCAACCCAAATAAAACACCCCACAGGCACATCATAATTAACTTCATTGAAGTTACTATGAAGGAGAAAATTTTATAAAATCATAACCTACAAAGGGAAGAATATGAAATGAATACAGATCTCTCTGCTGAAACCTTTCAAGATAGAAGACGGGTGCTCATTGAGTTTTAATCTACTAAAACAAAATAACTTTCAACACCCTGGATCCTTTATCCAGCTAAACTGAGTTTCACTTATGATGGAGAAATTAAATACTTTCATGTCATCAACATGTCGAAGAAATTTGCCATAACTAAGCCAGCTCTTCAGGATATTCTCAGACCTATCCTCCATAATGACCAGCACAATCCTCTACCACAAAAGTAAACTCACTCAGAAACTTTTGATCAAATTCCAACTTCCACACTGGTGAAATGACTTTCAAAAAATTCAATACCCAAAATTCTACCAGACTTATCAATATTCTCAATTAATGTGAATGGCTTAAATTGTCCTCTAAAGAGGCAAAGGTTGACTGACTGGATACAAAAACTCAGGCCATATATCTGCTGCATTCAAGAATCTCATCTTACTTTAAAAGATAAAGACTCAGGGTAAAGGGATGGTCATCTATATTCCAGGCAAATGGAAAACAGAAAAAAGCAGGTGTTTCAATTTTATTCACAGAGACTATAGGCTTTAAAAACCAACAAGAGTAAGGAAGGGTAAAAAGGTCACTTCATATTTGCTACAGGTAATACTCAATATGATGAGATTTCAATTATTAATATATATGCACTCAAACAGAATGTGCCTCAATTTATGAGACTCTAACAGACGTGAGCAATTTCATTTCCTCCAACTCCATAATAGTTGAAGATTTTAACACTCCTTTGGCAGTGTTGGATAGATTCTCCAATAAGAAGCTAAGCAAAGAGGGGCGGAGACAAGATGGCTGACTGAAGCCAGCTTTCCACAGAGGCTCCCATTCAGAAGGAGAGTTAAAGGACAGAAATTTAGCAATTAACCTGGTGGATTAGAGCTGCACCAACACAGAAGGTGTTGAGGCATCAACCCTGCTGAGGCAAGCTGTGACCCCAAGGATACAAACAAAAGGTACAAAATCCATAACCAAGCAGACGAGAGTCCCCTCCCTCATGAGAACTGCTTGGAATGCCCCGCAAACAAACGAGCAGAGTTCAAAGGTCCTCCCACTAAACTACATGGGAGAGACCCTCTAAAACTGGACCTACCTCCCCTACTAGGGTGCCATGGTGCTCTCCTCCCAGGCATAAAACTGTATATATTCTCTATCTGATATTCTGAGCTACCAGCACTCCCCTCCATTCTCACTCTGACGTCTGGAGGCCTGTCCCCCAGGAGTCCAGATTCTTGGGTGATTTCTCGAGGGGTGTGGACAGGGCCTGGATGGCAGGTGTTCAGTGCTGATCCTGCGGCACGGGAGTGAAGAGAGAACAGTCAGCTGAGAGGGAACCACACCGGAACGGCAGTGCCCCGAGGTGCAGAACAGCAGCCGTTTTTGGCAACAATAAGGCTCACCCCCAGATATTAAAGTCACACCCCCTGTCTCTCTGGGCAACCAGAGGAGGCCGGGCATCTTCTGAGGTGGCAAACACTGTGGAAAAGATCTGGGACGGAAATGCAGGCCCTGTGAGTAAAGGGTTTGCCTGAGGTGGTACTCGTCTGGGTGGTACTAGTCCACAGTGACTAGGAAATGCACAGGCAGAGCCTGGAGATTCCCAGGGCAGGGCTGACCTGGAGGACAGCTTTACTGAGCCTAACATGCACCTGGCCGTCAGGGGATCGTCAGCCTATAGACAAAGGAAGGCAGGCTAGAAATGACGGCTAACCATGCTGTGAATACAAACCTGCAGGAGCAAAGACAAGGCCTGAGGCACAGGTTCTGGGAACACAAAACAGCTTCTCTTCAGTGGGGGAATTTAGCAGGGACAGAAACAAATTCCCACAAAGTTGTTCTGTTCTGTCAGTAACATCAATCAGGGGTGGGTCTGAAACTGAGTGAACACCCCCCAGCCTCCATCAAGCACCTGAGGTTGTCAGGCCTCACGTCCCCCTCCTGGATAGAGGCAGAGAACAGCAGAGTGGCTGAGCAGATATATATTTCCTTGTGATTCAGGTGGATGCAACCCCTTGGAGTATCTGCTCATTGGAGGCAACTGGGTCACAGCCCTGTGGGGTTATCAGTGACGGGACATGACAGAGGTGCAAGGTGGGGAAAGAGAAATCAACCTTCCCAGAACAATCTATTTGATGGTGAGTCCTCCGGACTTCATGGAGAACTGGACCAAATCATATTTGAGTTGTCAGCAGAACCCTGCAATCTAGTTGCCAGAGACCTTTTAAACTCTCCCACCTGAGACAGGTGCTGACTGAGACAATTGATTTGGACCTTTTGAACTGAGCCAATCACCTGAGGACTATCCAAGTGGTGCCCTGGGTGTGTGGTTGTAGGAAGGTTTGATTTTTTCTTTTCCAAATGTTACCTGTTGGGGGAGAGGTGACTTAACTGCTGTTATTTCTCCATAGCTGAGAATTCAACCCAGAGTAACTGTTTCACTAGGGTCAAACTGAGACCAGCTAAAAACAAGACAGAGCCACTTAGCCTCACCACAAAAAACAGGTCCCCAGTTTCTCAGGCTATTCTGGCTATTCTCAGGCTATTCTCCAGGGGAATAGTCAAACGGTATAAAATAATCATAGGGTGGAATCAGTGTAAAAACTCTGGTAACATGCATAACCAGAATAGATCAAACCCCCAAGGAAAGATGTAACTGAAGATCCCATTCATAAATGGCTGGCTGAGATGTCACAAATTGAATTCAGAATTTGGATTGCAAACAAGATTAACAGAATGGAGAAAAATTTGGAATTAAAAATTCGAGGAGCATTTCAAAAGTTGTCTCAATTATTTAACGAATTTAAAGACAAAACCACCGTAATTTTGATGCACTGAAGCAAGAATTTGCAGCCCTCAAAGATCTGAAAAATACAGTAGAATCTTTCAGTAACAGAGTGGAGCAAGCAGAAGAAAGGATTTCTGACATTGAAGACAAAGCTTTTGAATGCTCACAAACTCTCAAAGAGGAAGAGAAATGGAGAGTAAAAATGGATCATTCTCTCAGAGAGCTCTGGGATAATTAGAAGAAGGCTAATATTCGCCTCATTGCAATCCCTGAAAGTGAAGAAGTGGCCTCACAGGCACAGAGGCCCTTCTCCATGAAATTATGAAAAAAATTATCCAGACATTTCAAGAGATTCTGAAATTCAGATAGCAGACAGTTTCAGAACCCCAGCAAGACTCAACCTGAATAAAACATCCCCCAGGCATATCATAATTAACTTCACTAAAGTTAATATGAATTATAAAATTCTGAAAGCAACCAGAAGTAAGAAATCCATTACCTACAAAGGGAAGAATATTAGAATAACTGCTGATCTCTCTGCTGAAACTTTTCCAGCAGAAGAGGGTGGTCATTGCCTTTTAATCTCCTAAAACAAAATAACTTTCAACCCCAGATCCTGTATCCAGCTAAACTGAGTTTCATTTATGATGGAGAAATTAAATACTTTAATGACATTCACATGTTGAAGAAATTTGCCATAACCAAACCAGCTCTTCAGGATATTCTCAGACCTATCATCCATAATGACCAGCATGATCCTCTACCACAAAAGTAAACTCTCTCAGAAACTTTTGATCAAACTCCAACTTCCACAGTGGTGAAAGGATTAGAAATGCCCACTGGAGTTTTGAAAAACTCGATACCCCAAATTTTACCAGACTTATCAATATTCTCCTTTAATGTGAACTGCTTAAATGTCTTCTAAAGGGGCACAGGTTAGCTGACTGGATACAAAAACTCAGTCCAGATATTTGCTGCATGCAAGAATTACATCTTGCCTTAAAAGATAAATATAGACTCAGGGTGAAAGGATGGTCGTCCATATTACAGTAAATGGTAATCAAAAAAAAGGAGGTGTTGCAATTTTATTTGCAGACACAATAGGCTTCAAATCAAAAAAAGTAAATAAGGATAAGGATGGTCACTTCATATTTGTTAAGGGTAGTACTCAATATGATGAGATTTCAATTATTAAAATTTATGCACCCAAAAGGAAGGCACCTCAATTTATAAGAGAAACTCTAATAGACATGAGCAATTTGATTTCCTCCAGCTCCATAATAGTTGGAGATTTCAACACTCCTTTGGCAGTGTTGGCTATATCCTCCAATAAGAAGCTGAGCAAAGAAATTTTAGATTTAAACCTAACCATCCAAAATTTGGATTTAGCAGACATCTACAGAACATTTCATCCCAACAAAACTGAATACACATACTTCTCATCACCCCACAGAACATACTCCAAAATCAATCACATCTTAGGTCACAAATCTAACCTCCGTAAATTTACAGGAATAGAAAGTATTCCTTCAATCTTGTCGAGCCACCATGGACTAAAAGGTGAACTCAGTAACAACAGGAATCTGAAAACTCATACAAAAACATGGAAGTTAAATAGATAGCTAGGTCATAGATGAGATTAAGAAGGAAATTGCCAAATATTTGGAATAAAAAACCATGAAGACATGAATTATCAGAACATCTGGGATACCACAAAGGCAGTCCTAAGAGAAAAATTTATAGCGTTACAAGCCTTCCTCAAGCCTTCCTCAAGTTAACAATGGGAAATCTCAAGCAAATGGAAAAGGAAGAACACTCCAAACCCAAACCCAGTCGAAGAAGAGAAATAACCCAAATTAGAGCTAAATTAAATGAAATTGAAAACAAAAGGATTATACAACAGATCAATAAATCAAAAAGTTTGCTTTTTAAAAACGTCAATAAAACAGATGAACCTTTGGCTAAGCTAATAAGGAAAATAAAAGTAAAATCTCTAATTTCATCACTCAGAAAGGACAAAGACAAAATAACAACAGACTTCTCAGAAATTCAAAAAATCCTTAATGAATATTATAAGAAATTTTATTCTCAGTATTATGAAAATCTGAAGAAAATTGACCAATACTTGGAAGCACATCACCTTCCAAGATTTAGGCAGAATCAAGTGGAAATGTTGAACAGGCCAATATCAAGTTCTGAAATAGCATCAACCATACAAAATCTCCCTACAAAGAAAAGCCCGGGACCAGATGGCTTCACATGAGAATTCTACCAAACCTTTAAAGAGGAATTAGTACCTCTATTACTCTACCTGTTCCAAAATATGGAAAAATAAGGAAGAATACCCAACACATTCTATGAAGGAAACATAACCCTGATCCCCAAACCAGGAAAAGACCCAACATAGAAAAGAACCAATATCACTAATGAATATAGATGCAAAAATATTGAAAAAGATCTTAACAAACAGAATCCAGCAAGACATCAAACAAATTATACATCATGACCAAGTGGGTTTTATCCCAGGGTCTCAAGGCTGGTTCAATATATGTAAATCTATAAGTATAATTCAGCACATAAATTAAAAAACAAAGACCATATGATTCTCTCAATTGATGCAGAAAAAGCTTTTGATAATATCCAGCATCCCTTCATGATCAGAACACTTAAGAAAATGGGTATAGAAGGGACATTTCTTAAAGTGATAGAGGCAATCTACAGCAAACCCACAGCCAATATCATATTGAACGGAGTTAAGTTGAAATCATTTGCACTCAGATCAGGAACCAGACAAGGCTGCCCATTGTCTTCACTGCTCTTTAACATTGTAATGGAAGTTTTAGCACTCACAATTAGGGAAGAAAAGGCAATCGAGGGTATACATATAGGGCCAGAAAGATCAAACTTTCACTCTTCGCAGATGATATGATTGTATATCTGGAAAACCTAGGGACTCTGCTACAAAACTCTTTGAAGTGATCAAGGAATACAGCAGCGTCTCAGGTTACAAAATCAACATTCATAATTCGGTAGCCTTTATATATACCAACAATAGTCAAGTTGAAGAAACAATTAAAAACTCTAATCCATTCACAGAAGTGCCAAAGAAGATGAAGTATTTGGAAGTTTATCTAACAAAGGATGTGAATGATGTCTATAAAGAGAACTATAAAACTCTAAGAAAAGATATAGCTGAAAATGTTAACAAATGGGAAAACATACCATGATCATGGCTGTGAAGAATGAACATTGTTAAAATGTCCATACAACCCAAAGCAATATACAATTTTAATGCAATCTCTATTAAAGCTCCACTGTCATTCTTTAAAGATCTTGAAAAAATAATACTTCATTTTATGTGGAATCAGAAAAAACCTTGAAGGGCAAAGACATTATTCAGAAATAAAAACAAAGAGGGAGGAATCATGCTACCAGACCTCTAACTATACTATAAATTGATAGTGATCAAATAGCATGGTACTGGCACAAAAACAGAGAGGTACATGTATGGAACAGAATAGAGAACCAAGAGATGAACCCAGCTACTTACAACTATTTGAACTTTGATAAGACCAATTAAAAACATTCAGTGGGGGGCAGCGCTTGTGGCTCAGTTGATAAGGCAACAGCCCCATATACTGAGGGTGGCGGGTTCAAACCCGGCCCCGGCTGAACTGCAACCAAAAAATAGCTGGGTGTTGTGGCGGGCGCCTGTGGTCCCAGCTGCTCAGGAGGCTGAGGCAAGAGAATCGCTTAAGCCCAGGAGTTGGAGGTTGCTGTGAGCTGTGTGATGCCATGGCACTCTACCGAGGGACATAAAGTGAGACTCTGTCTCCACCAAAAAAAAAAAAAACATTCAGTGGGGAAAAGATTCCCTATTTAACAAATGGTGCTGGGTGAACTGGCTGATAACCTGTAGAAGACTGAAACTGGACCCACACCTTTCACCATTAACTAAGATAGACTCTCACTGGATTAAAGATTTAAACTTAACACATGAAACTGAAAATACTAGAAGAGAGTGCAGGGAAAACCCTTGAAGAAATTGGTCTGGGCGAGTATTTTATGAGGAGGACACCCTTGGGAATTGAAGCAGCATCCAAAATACACTACTGGGACTTGATCAAAGTAAAAAGCTTCTCCACAGCCAAGAGCACAGTAAGTAAATCAAGCAAACAGCCCTCAGAATGGGAGAAGGTATTTGCAGGTTATGTCTCCAACAAAGGTTTAATAACCAGAATCCACAGAAAACTGAAACATATAAGCAAGAAAAGAACAAGTGATCCCATCACAGGCAGGGCAAGGGACTAAAAGAGAAACTTCTCTGAAGAAGACAGGCGCACAGCCTACAGACATATGAAAAAATGCTCATCACCTTTAATCATCAGAGAAATGCAAATTAAAACTGCTTTGAGATATCATCTAACTCCAGTAAGATTAGCCCATATCAGAAAATCCCAAGACCAGAGATGTTGGCGTGGATGTGGAGAAAAGGAAACACTTATACACTGATGGTGGGAATGCAAATTAATACATTCCTTTTGGAAAGATCTTTGGAGATCTCTTAGAGAGCTAAAAAAAGATCTGTCATTCAATCCTATAATTCCTCTACTAGGTATATACTCAGAAGACCAAAAATCACATTATAACAAAGATATTTGTACCAGAATGTTTATTGCAGCCCAATTCATAATTGCTAAGTCATGGAAAAAGCCCAAGTGCCCAACGATCGACGAATGGATTAATAAATTGTGGTATATGTACACCATGGAATATTATCCAGCCTTAAAGAAAGATGGAGACTTTACCTGTTTCATGTTTACATGGATGGAGCTGGAACACATTTTTCTTAGTAAAGTATCTCCAGAATGGAAGAAAAAGTATCCAATGAACTACTATGAAACTAATTTATGGCTTTCACATGAAAGCTATAACCCAGTTATAACCTAAGAATAGGGGGAAGAGGAAAAGGGAAGGGAGGGAGGGGGGGAGTGGGCAGAGGGAGGGTGATTGATTGCATTACACCTGCGGTGCATCTTACAAGGGTGTATGTGAAACTTAGTAAATGTGGAATGCAAATGTCTTAACACAATAACTGAGAAAATGCCAGGAAGAATAGCTGGGCGTTGTGGCGGGCGCCTGTAGTCCCAGCTGCTCGGGAGGCTAAGGCAGGAGAATCGCGTAAGCCCAAGAGCTGGAGGTTGCTGTGAGCCGTGTGACGCCACGGCACTCTACCGAGGGCAGTAAAGTGAGACTCTGTCTCTACAAAAAAAAAAAGAAAAGAAAATGCCAGGAAGGCTATGTTAACCAGTGTGATGAAATGTGTCAAACAGTCTATAAAACCAGTGTATGGTGCCCCATAATTGCATTAATGTACACAGGTATGATTTAATAATAATAAAAAAAGAAGCTAAGCAAAGAAATTTTAGATTTAAATGTAAACATTCAACATTTGGATTTAACAGACATCTACAGAACATTTCATCCTAACAAAACTGAATACACATTCTTCTCATCAGCCCACGGAACATACTCCAAAATCGATCACATCTTAGGTCACAAGTCCAACCCCAGCACATTAAAAAGAATAGAATTTATTCCTTGCATCTTCTCAGACCATCATGGAATAAAAGTTGAACTCAGTAATAACAGGAATCTGCATACTCATACAAAAACATGGAAGCTAAATAACTTATGCTGAATGATAGCTGTGTCATGGATGAGATTAAGAAGGAAAGTACCAAACTTTTAGAACAAAGATAATGAAGACATGAATTATCAGAAACTCTGGGATACCGCAAAGGCAGTCTTAAGAGGAAAATTTATAGCACTGCAAACTGTCCTCAAAGAGAGGAAATTAACAACTTAATAGGACATCTCAAGCAATTGAAAAAGGATGAACACTCCAAACCCAAACCCAGCAGAAGAAAAGAAATAACCAAAATTAGAGCTGAATTAAATGAAATTGAAAACAAAAGGATTATATAACAGATCAATAAATCAAAAAATTCATTTTTTGAAAAGGTCAATAAAATAGTAAACCTGTGGCTAACCTAATCAGGAAAAAAAGAGTAAAATCTCTCATTTCATCAATCACAAATGGTAAAAATGAAATAACAACAGACACCTCAGAAATTCAAAATATCCTTAATGAATATTATAAGAAACTTTATTCTCAGTATTATGAAAGCTAAAGGAAATTGACCAATACTTGGAAGCACGCCACCTTCCAAGACTTAGCTGCAATGAAGCAGAAATGTTGAACAGGTTTATATGAAGTTTTGAAATAGCATCAACTATACAAAATCTCCCTACAAAGAAAAGGCTGGGACCAGATAGATTCACATCAGAATTCTATCAAACCTTTAAAGAGCAACTAGTACCTATGTTACTTAACCTTTTCCAAAATATAGAAAAATAAGGAATACCCAACACATTCTATGAAGCAAACACCACCTCGATCCCCAAACCAGAAAAAGACCCAACAAGAAAACAAAATTATAGAGCAATGTTACTAATGAATATAGATGCAAAAATATTCAGTAAGATCCTAACAAACAGAATACAGCAACACATCAAACAAATTATACACCATGACGAAGCAGGTTTTATCCCAGGGTCTCAAGTTTGGTTTAATATATGTAAATCTATAAATATAATTCAACACATAAACAAATTAAAAAACAAAGATTGTATGATTCCCTCAATTGATGCAGAAAATATCCAGCATCCCTTCATAATTAGAACACTTAAGAAAATGGGTATAGAAGGGACATTTCTTAAACTGATACAGACTATCTACAGCAAACCCACAGCCAATATCGTATGGAATGGAGTTAAATTGAAATCATTTTCACTCAGATCAGGAACCAGGCAAAGCTGCCCATTGTCTCCACTGTTCTTTAACATTGTAATGGAAATGTTAGCCATGGCAATTAGGGAAGAAAAGGTGATCAAGGGTATCCTTGATCAAAAGAGATCAAACTTTCACTCTTTGCAAATGATATGATTGTATATCTGGAAAACCCAGGGATTCTATTACAAAACTCTTAGAAGTGATCAGGAATACAGCAGCGTTTCAGGTTTCAAAATCAACATTCATAAATCGGTAGCCTTTATATATACCAACAATAGTCAAGCTGAAAAAACGGTCAAGGACTCTATTTCATTCACAGTAGTGCCAAAGAAGATGAAATATCTGGGAGTTCACCAACAAAGGACATGAAAGATCTCTATAAAGAAGAAAAGAAATAGCTGAAAATGTTAACAAATGGAAAAACATACCATGCTCGTGGCTGGGAAGAATCAACATTTATAAAATGTCCATACTACCCAAAGCAATATACAATTTTAATGCAATCCCTATTAAAGCTCCACTGTCATTCTTTAAAGATCTTGAAAAAATAATACTTCAGGTCCGCACCACGTGCAGCAGCAGCAGCCGCGAGCTCGGACCCAGGCGGCCCTGCTCGAGCCCCTCGGAGGGGCTGCTGGACCCCGTGTATCCAGGCACGCACACGGCCCTGCTGAAGGTGGCGCAGATGGTCACACTGCTGATTGCCTTCATCTGTGTGGGGAGCTCTCTGTGGACCGACTACAGTGCGTACAGCTACTTTGAAGTGGTCACCATTTACGACTTGATAATGATCCTTGCCTTTTACCTGGTCCACCTCTTCTGCTTCTACTGTGTGCTCACCTGTATCAGCTGGCCCCTGTCGGAACTTCTCCACTATTTGATCGGTACCCTGCTCCTGCTCATCACCTCCATCGTGGCAGCCTCCAAGAGTTACAGCCAGAGCGGATTGGTAGCCGGATTGATCTTCGGTTTCTTGGCCACCTTCCTCTGCCTGGACATATGGCTTGTCCTACAAGATCTCGTGTGTAACCCAGTCCACAGATGCAACCGTCTGACCAGGCCACAGCCTTCCAGCCCCTCAGGAGCTCTGCAGACAGGAGGACCTCAGGCCAGTCTCCTGGACCTGTGACCCGGTGCCAAAGACCTGCCCTGGCTGGTGGACGCCAGGAAGGGCCTTCAGTTTCCTCTGGCCTTTGCAGGAGGTGGTTCCCTGAGCTCCCGAGCTGCCCAGATTTCTCCAGTCCTCCTCTTCTGCCAGAAAGGAAAGCAGTCTCAGGGGCTCCCTTCTTTTTTAGAACCTCCTCAGGTACTGATGGTCCCACTTAACACAGGTGGGAGTTTGTGATTACTCCTTCAAGAATCTGCTTCAACTTCACATTCCTCAGGGCAGTGCCCAATGCCTTAAATTCCTCTTACAAAAACAAAGCCTCCTCCTAATTTATCTAGCTTGTCAATCTGATCTCTAAAATATTCTCTTTCTGAAAGTGGTCGGCCTGTTCCCACATAGGACATCTAGTGTCTCCTTTCCTTCTCTCTGCCTTTGTTACTATGGGGTGTGTGTGTGTGTGTGTGTGTGGGTGTGTTGAGTTTTTTTAAATAAAATATTGAGTTGGCCAATCACAAAATAATAATAATAATAATAATATTTCATTTTCTATGGAAAAGAAAAAACCTCCACTAGCCAAGACATTATTCAGAAATAAAAACAAAGCAGGAGGAATCATGCTACTAGGAATCATGCTACACCTTTTACCAATAACTAAGACAGATTCTCACTGGATTAAAGATTTAAACTTAAGACATGAAACTATAAAAATACTAGAAGAAAGTGCAGGGAAAACTCTTAAAGAAATCGGCCTTGTGAATATTTTATGAGGAGAACCCACCTTGGGCAATTGAAGCAGCATCAAAAATACACTACTGGGACCTGATTAAACTAAAAAGCTTCTGCACAGCCAAGAACACAGTAAGTAAACCAAGCAGACAGCCCTGAGAATGGGAGAAGATATTTGCAGGTTATATCTCCAACAAAGGTTTAATAACCAGAATCCACAGAGAACTCAAATGTATTAGCAAGAAAAGAACAAGTGATCCCATTGCAGGCTGGGCAAGGGACTTGAAGAGAAACTTCTCTGAAGAAGACAGTACATGGCCTACAGACACATGAAAAAATGCTCATCATCCTTAATCATCAGAGAAATGCAAATCAAAGCTACTTTGAGATATCATCTAACTCCAGTAAGATTAGCCCATATGACAAAATCTCAAAACCAGAGATGTTGGCGTGGATGTAGAGAAAAGGGAACACTTCTACACTGCTGGTGGGAATGTAAACTAATACGTTCCTTATGGAAAGATGTTTGGAGAACACTTTGAAAACTAAAAATAGACCTGCCATTCTATCCTACAATTCCTCTACTAGGTATACATCCAGAAGACAAAAGAATCACACTTTAACAAAGATATTTGTACCAGAATGTTTTTGCAGGTCACTTCATAATTGCTAAGTCATGGAAGAAAACCAAGTGCCCATCGACCCACGAATGGATAAATAAATTGTGGTATATGTACACCATGGAATATTATGCAGTCTTAAAGAAAGATGGAGACTTTACCTTTTTCATGTTTACATGGATGGAGCTAGAACTTATTACTCTTAACAAAGTATCTCAAGAATGGAAGAGAAAGTATTCAATGTACTCAGCCCTACTATGAAACTAATTTATAGCTTTCATATGAAATCTATAACCCAATTATAGCCCAAGAATATGGGGAAAGGAGAAAGGGAGGGGAGGGCAGGGGAGGGGAAGGATGGGTGGAGGGAGGATAATTTGTGAGACCACACCTACAGTGCATCTTACAAGGGTACATGTGAAACTTACTAAATGCAGAAATTAAATGTCTTAATACAATAACTAAGAAAATGCCAGGAAGGCTATGTTAACCAGTTTGATGAAAATATTTCAAATTGTATATAACACCAGCATATTGTACCCCATGACTGCATTAATGTATACAGCTATGATTTAATTAAAAAAAAAGATCAGGTACAATTACTTCTCCTTGTGCTTATGCAAAAGCAGGTGCTTGGCAAATATTTACTGGTGGATATAGTTGAGTTGGGGGATTGTCATGCAATTTAGTAACTGTTTGAAGATAAATATAAAAAATTTCATAGAAATACAGAGAAATAAAAGTTATTTCTGACTGGAAATGTCAGACTAGACTTTACAACATAACATTTGTAGTTATGGATCCACTCATGATGGATGAGTGGATCTGTACAGAATTAGGATAGTTACAGTGACAGAAGCACAGAGCTGGATGAAAGTTAAGTGATGATGTGGCTCAGCAATCCTTTTGGTACAGTAAAATCCCTCCATAATTTGAAAAGTGGTTTCAAAATTTTCAATCACACAAAATGCCTAGATGCATTATTGTGAAATTAATGAAATGACAAGTGCAGCATTTCATTTGGTGGTTCAATCTGTGTCTATCCAGATCCCAGTTATGGTTTTGTGCCACCTGATGGTAGTTATCTATTCCCAATTAATATTAATGGGGACCACTGAGGACGTTGGGGCTGGCAGAGACATCTCAGACTGCTGTAGCAATTCCAAGAATTATTTAATCAAATGGCACCTGTTTCATAAGCCTGGTTGGGAGCAATTGGGCCAGGAGAGTACAGGCCTGCTTCCTCGTATGAGTTGCTTGCTATTTCCCTACTTAACTTTACTCCTTAACATGTTGCAGGAAGTTGCTATATCCCCCCCCACCCAAGGAATATGACAAATTTAGCCAGCAACTTTTGAAGAAGAGAACGGATAAAGGAGCCAATTGTTAGATATGTCATATGAGAATCCCTATTGTCAAGATGCTTATTATCACAAGATTTTACTATCTTTGACCCTCTCTTGTGGCCTGTAAGAGATCAATCATTTTATGCTCATGTACCCTAGTTGCAAAGTCAACTCATTCCATTTTGGGGTGCTTTTAATTGGTGGAAAGTCATGGCCCAGACACTATTCTATTTTTACATGCACTGGCTCTGTGATCATCCAGGAGAATCCTATCCCCTTAAAATGCTGGAAAATAGAAGATGCATATTTATGAAGTTTTCTTTTTTACAGGCTAAATTTCCTGAATTCCTTCAGACATTATTCATCTGCCTTGATTAATACTTGTATCCTGAATGCCAAGGGAGATATCTGTGGGCAGATATGGTGGGCACTCAGTAAAGATGTCCTTGAATGAGTAAGTGATTAGATGAATGAATAGTTCCAAGAGCTTTTGTCCCCTACATGAACATGTCTTGATACAGCTCTGTCCCTCTTTAAGGGAAGCCCCCAGACAGGTGTACAACTCCTGGTATTGTCCAGAAAGCACAAAGAACCAGATTGATCACAACACTCATCCAGGATGCCAAACATCCATGAAGGCAATCCGTGACTGACTTCTCTTTCTGAACAATTCTATTATTAAGGATTTATATGAAGTTTAGAGTCAGCTAAGGCACCCCCTGAGATTTTTCTAGCAGATCTACTTGCTGGTAAGCTACATCACTCCGAACTGAGTTTTCAGACTGAAGTACAAGACCTCACATTCTTTCCTGTAAATTTTGTCTTATTGGATTTAGGCCATTACTCCAGCATCTAAAGACCTCTTTGAGCCTTGATTCTGACCTCTGACATATTGGATATTTAACCTAGCTTTGTCCCACATAACTTTTTTTTTTTTTTTAAGAGACAGAGTCTCACTTTGTCACCCTCGGTAGAGAGCTGTGGCATCACAGCTCGTAGCAACCTCCAACTCCTGGGCTTAGGCAATTCTCTTGCCTCAGCCTCCTGAGTAGCTGGTACTACAGGCACCCGCCACAATGCCTGGCTATTTTTTTGTTGCAGTTTGGCCAGGGCTGGGTTTGAACCCGCCACCCTTGGTATATGGGGCCAGTGCCCTACCTACTGAGCCACAAGCGCTGCCCTCCACTTACAAATTTATGATCATTCTCTCATTATCCTCATAAAAGTTTTTAAAAAGTAGCTGTACCCAGTCTTGGATACAGCCCTGAGATTTGCTTCCAGAGACTTTCCTCCAGTTTAATAGTCTTTTATCTTGCAGTTGCATTATTGCCTGAGGCCACATGGGAAGCAACAAGAAAACGAAACAATATACTATTAGAGCTTAGGCAGACCTATGTTGTAACCCCAGCTTATCATTTACTAATTGTGTTCCTTCTACCAAGAGACGTATGCTAAACTAGACTGAGGAGTGAGAAGACTATTCCAACAGATACACACAACAAAAAGCAATGGCACAGGGCTGAGAAACTAAGGCATGCCCAGGGGACTGAAGAAAAATAAAGATATGATATAATGGTGCTTTGAAAGGATGATAAACTACAAATGTATAATTTTTTGCTTTTATGTGTGTATAGAGGTTGCCTAACTCCCTTCTTCATCTTCTATCTGGGACTTATTAATTGGAGAAAATAACCATTTTAAGTGATAGCATTAAAGTAATTTCTCTCCGAACAAGTATTGACATGCAATTTAGCATAGCAAAAGAGGACTGGGAATCCTGGTTCTTCACAAACTTGCTTTGTGACATTGGTTAGGTCATTTAATTAGCCTCTTGGGTCTCCCTATCTCCAAAATAAAGGATTTGGACTCAGATCTCTGCCATTTGTACTGGGGTGGGATAGGGGTGGGCAGTAAAGGGAATAGTCCATGGGACCCAAAACCAATAAGTTATATTTTACTTCATGCTAATTCTTGTTTTTCCTTCCTCTAATTTCATCACAGCTAGGCTAAAGCTACCTTAAAACTCCAGGAAAAATTTTTCCTAGTCCACTTTTGGTTCTTGTTAAGAGAAAACATAAGATAATGTCCAGGCCAGCACTCTACCAGTCATTTCAGTATTTAAGAAAAAAGCCCAGGGGCTGATGAAAAACCCATTCACCATGAGTTCCCCTGTAAACATGTGGCAAATTATTACAAATATTATTTGATTCTGCCCTAAATAATACCTCTTGCAGAGAGAAGTAATACTTGTGCTTCAGGTCATAAAATAATCATGAGTTAGGATGATCAAAATTTGAATCATGATTATATTTTCTTACAAAGATACCATCGTCCCTATTTAGACTCAGATGACAAGCTGAGCTAGAGATGGAAAATGACTGAATTAATGGAATTCCTAGTAACAACACATGTGCCATATTAGGAAACTCGAATGGATTGGTCAGGGAATATACAGTATAAAACAGTTGGCTATTTTTTTTCCTTTTTTTTCTTTTTATTGTTAAATCATAGCTGCGTACATTAGTGCAATCGCCTGTACCCATTCTAAGATGCACCATAGATGTCGCCCCACCTATTACCCTCCCTCCACCAAAATCTCCCCCCTCCCTTCCCCTTCCTTGGCCCTTTCCCAATAGTCTTGTGCTATAGTTGGGTTATAGTCTTCATGTGAAAGCTATAATTTAGCTTCATAGTAGGGCTGAGTACATTGGATACTTTTTCTTCCATTCCTGAGATACTTTGCTAAGAAGAATATGTTCCAGCTCCATCCATGTAAACATGAAAGAGGTAAAGTCTCCATCTTTCTTTAAGGCTGCATAGTATTCCATGGTATACATGTACCACAGTTTGCTAGTCCATTCGTGGGTCGATGGGCACTTGGGCTTCTTCCATGACTTAGCAATTATGAATTGGGCTGCAATAAACATTCTGGTACAGATGTCTTTGTTATATTGTGACTTTTGGTCTTCTGGGTATAGACCTAGTAAAGGAATTATAGGATCGAATGGCAGGTCTATTTTTAGGTCTCTAAGTATTCTCCAAACATCCTTCCAGAAGGAACGTATTAGTGGGCATTCCCACCAGCAGTATAGAAGTGTGCCCTTTCCTCCACATCCACGCCAACATTTCTGGTTTTGGGATTTTGTTATGTGGGCTACTCTTACTGGGGTTAGGTGATATCGCAGAGTAGTTTTGATTGCATTTCTCTGATGATTAAGGATGATGAGCTTTTTTTCATGTGCTTGTAGATTGTGCGTCGGTCTTCTTTGGAGAAGTTTCTCTTCAAGTCCCTTGCCCACCCTGAGATGGGGTCACGTGTTCTTTTCTTGTTAATACGTTTGAGTTCTCTGTGGATTCTGGTTATTAGACCTTTATCGGAGGTATAACCTGCAAATATTTTCTCCCATTCTGAGGGCTGTCTGTTTGCTTTACTCACTATGTTCTTGGCTGTGCAGAAGCTTTTTAGTTTGATCAGGTCCCAGTAGTGAATTTTTGACACTGCTTCAATTGCCTGGGAGTCGTCCTCATAAAATATTCACCCAGGTCGATTCCTTCAAGAGTTTTCCCTGCACTTTCTTCAAGTATTTTTATAGTTTCATGTCTTAAGTTTAAATCTTTTATCCAGTGAGAGTCTATCTTAGTTAATGGTGAAAGGTGTGGGTCCAGTTTCAATCTTCTACAGGTTGCCAGCCAGTTTACCCAGCACCATTTGTTAAATAGGGAATCTTTTCCCCACTGAATGTTCTTAATTGGCTTGTCAAAGATCAAATAACGGTAAGTAGCTGGATCCATCTCTTGGTTCTCTATTCTGTTCCAGACATCTACTCTGCTTATGTGCCAGTACCATGCTGTTTTGATCACTATGGATTTATAGTACAGTCTCAGGTCTGGTAGCGTGGTTCCTCCTGCTTTGTTTTTATTGCTCAGTAATGTTTTGGCTATTCAAGGTTTTTTCTGATTCCATACAAAACGAAGTATTATTTTTTCAAGATCTTTAAAGTATGACAATGGAGCTTTAATAGGAATTGCATTAAAATTATATGTTGCTTTAGGCAGTATGTACATTTTAACAATGTTGATTCTTCCCAGCCATGAGCATGGTATGTTTTTCCATCTGTTAACATCTTCGGCTATTTGTTTTCTTAGAGTTTCATAGTTCTCTTTGTAGAGATCTTTCACGTCCTTTGTTAGGTATACTCCCAAATATTTCATCTGCTTTGGCACTACTGTGAAAGGAACAGAGTCCTTGACTGTTTTTTTGGCTTGCTTATTGTTGGTATATATAAAGGCTACAGATTTATGGGTGTTGATTTTGTAGCCTGAGACATTGCTATATTCCTTGATCACTTCTAAAAGTTTTGTAGTAGAATCCCTAGTGTTTTCCAGATATACGATCATATCATCTGCGAAGAGTGAAAGTTTGATTTCTTTTGACCCTATGTGGATACCCTTGATCGCCTTTTTTTCCCTAATTGCAATGGCTAAAACTTCCATTACAATATTAAAGAGCAATGGAGATAATGGGCAACCTTGCCTGGTTCCTGATCTAAGTGGAAATGATTTCAATTATCTCCATTCAATACGATATTGGCTGTGGGTTTGCTGTAGATGGCCTCTATTAGTTTAAGAAATGTCCCTTCTATACCAATTTTCTTTCTTTTTTTTTTTGTAGAGACAGAGTCTCACTTTATGGCCCTCGGTAGAGTGCCATGGCATCACACAGCTCACAGCAACCTCCAACTCCTGGGCCCAAGCGATTCTCTTGCCTTAGCCTCCCAAGTAGCTGGGACCACAGGCGCCCGCCACAACACCCAGCCATTTCTTGGTTGCAGTTCAGCCGGGGCCAGGTTTGAACCGCCACCCTCAGTATATGGGGCCGGCGCCTTACCAACTGAGCCACAGGTGCCATCCACCAATTTTCTTAAGTGCTGTGATCATGAAGGGATGCTGGATATTATCAAAAGCTTTTTCTGCATCAATTGAAAGAATCATATGGTCTTTATTTTTAAGTTTGTTTATGTGTTGAATTACATTTATAGATTTACATATATTGAACCAGTCTTGAGACCCTGGGATAAATCCGACTTGGTCATGGTGTATAATTTTTTTGATGTGTTGTTGGATTCTGATTGTTAGGATCTTATTGAGTATTTTAGCATCTATATTCATTAGTGACATTTGTCTATAATTTTCTTTTCTTGTTGGGTCTTTCCCTGGTTTGGGGATCAAGGTGATGTTTGCTTCGTAGAATGTGCTGCGTAATATTCCTTCTTTTTCTATATTTTGGAAGAGGTTTAGTAGTATAGGTACTAGTTCTTCTTTAAATGTTTGGTAGAATTCTGATGTAAAGCCATCTGGTCCTGGGCTTTTCTTTTTAGGGAGATTTTGTATAGTTGATGCTTTCAGAACTTGATATAGGCCTGTTCAACATTTCCACTTCGTTCTGGCTAAGTCTTGGTAGGTGGTGTACTTCCAGGTATTGGTCGATTTCTTTCAGATTTTCATATTTGTTAGAGTAGAGTTTCTTGTAGTATTCGTTAAGGATTTTTTGAATTTCTGAGGGGTCTGTTGTTATTTCATCATTAGCATTTCTGATTGATGAAATTAGAGATTTTACTCTTTTTTTCCTGGTTAGGTTGGCCAAAGGTTTATCTATTTTATTATCTTTTCAAAAAACCAGCTTTTGGATTTATTGATCCGTTGTATAGTTCTTTTGTTTTCAATTTCATTTAATTCTGCTCTGATTTTGGTTATTTCTTTTCTTCTGCTGAGTTTGGGGTTGAAGTGTTCTTCTTTCTCCAGTTGCTTGAGATGATCCATTAAGTTATTGACTTCCTCTCTTTCCATTTTCTTGACGAAGGCTTGCAGTGCTATAAATTTCCCTCTTAGGACTGCCTTTGCAGTATCCCAGAGGTTCTGGTAATTCGTGTCTTGATTGTTGTTTTGTTCAAAAAATATGGTGATTTCCTTCTTAATCTCATCTATAACCCACGTATCCTTCAGCATAAGGTTGTTGAGCTTCCATGTTTTTGTATGGGTATGCAGGTTCCTGTTGTTATTTAGTTCAACTTTTACTACATGATGGTCTGAGAAGATGCAAGGAATAATTTCTATTTTTTCAAATTTGCTGAGGTTAGATTTGTGGCCTAGGATGTGGTCGATTTTGGAGTAGGTTGCATGGGGCTGATGAGAAGAATGTGTATTCAGTTTTGTTGGGATGAAATGTTCTGTAGATGTCTGTTAGGTCCAGATGTTGAATGGTTGGGTTTAAATCTAAAATTTCTTTGCTTAGCTTCCTTTTGGAGGATCTATCCAGGACTGCTAAAGGGGTGTTAAAATCTCCAACTACTATGGAAGTGGAGGAAATCGAGTTGCTCATGTCTGTTAGAGTTTCTCTTATAAATTGATGTGCGTTGTGTTTGGGTGCATAAATATTAATAATTGAGATCTCATCATATTGAGTATTACCTTTAACAAATATGAAGTGTCCATCCTTATCCTTAATTATTTTGGTTGGTTTAAAGCCTATTGCATCTGCAAACAGGATTGCAATGCTTGCTTTTTTCTGCTTTCCATTTGCCTGTAATATAGATGACCACCCCTTCACCTTGAGTCTATATCTGTCTTTTAATGTAAGATGCGATTCTTGGATGCAGCAGATATCTGGCTTGAGTTTTTGTATCCAGTCCACAAACCTATACCTCTTTAGAGGACAATTTAAACCATTCACATTAAGTGAGAGTATTGATAAGCCTTTTGAGAGACCGGTCGGCATTTTTAATCCTTTTGCAACTGTGGAAGTTAGAATTTGATCAAGAATTTTTGGGGTGGGTTTACTTTTGTGGTGGAGAATTACGCTGGTCTTTATGGAGGATAGGTCTAAGAATGTCCTGGAGAGCGGGTTTAGTTGTGGCAAATTTCTCCAACATGTGAATGTCGTTGAAGTATTTAATCTCTCTGTCATAAATGAAGCTCAGTTTAGCTGGGTACCAGGATCCTATGTTCAAAGTTATTTTGTTTTAGGAGATTAAAAGTCGATGACCATCCTCTTCTAGCTTGAAAGGTTTCAGCAGAGAGATCTGCAGTTATTCTGATATTCTTCCCCTTGTAGGTAATGGTTTTCTTTCGTCTGGCAGCTGTCAGAATTTTCTCCTTCATATTAACTTTAGTGAAATTGATTATGATGTGTCTGGGGGATGTCTTCTTTGGGTTGAGTCATGCTGGAGTTCTGAAACTGTCTGCTATCTGAATTTCAGAATCTCTTGGCATGTCTGGAAAGTTCTCCTTCATAATCTCATGGAGAAGAGACTCTGTGCCTTGTGAAGCCACTTCGTCACTTTCGGGGATCCCTATAAGACGAATATTGGTTTTCTTCAAATTATCCGAGAGCTCTCTGAGAGAGTGGTCTGTTTTTGCTCTCCATTTCTCTTCTTCTTTGAGGGTTTGGGAGCGTTCAAAAGCCTTATCTTCAATGTCAGAAATGCTTTCTTCTGCTTGCTCCATTCTGTTACTGAGGGATTCTACTGTGTTTCTCAGATCTTTGAGGGATGCAACTTCTTGTCTCAATGTGTCAAAATCTTTGGTCATTTGGTCTTTGAATCCGTTGAATTCTTTTTTCTTTCTTTTTTTTTTTTTGTGGTTTTTTTTTGGCCGGGGCTAGGTTTGAACCTGCCACCTCCAGCATATGGGACTGGCACCCTACTCCTTGAGCCACAGGCGCCGCCCGAATCCATTGAATTCTTGAGATAACTTTTGGAATTCTTCTTTTTTTTTCTTTTTTTTTTTGTAGAGACAGAGTCTCACTCTATGGTCCTCGGTAGAGTGCCGTGGCCTCACACAGCTCACAGCAACCTCCAACTCCTGGGCTCAAGCGATTCTCCTGCCTCAGCCTCATGAGTAGCTTGGACTACAGGAACCCGCCACAATGCCCGGCCATTTTTTGGTTGCAGTTTTGGCCGGGGCCGGGTTTAAACCCGCCACCCTCAGTATATGGGGCCGACGCCTTACCGACTGAGCCACAGGTGCCACCCCAACTTTTCGAATTCTAACTCGATCTTATTTGCTATCCAGATCCTGAATTCAATTTCTGACATCTCAGCTATTTGTTTGTGCATGGGGTCTTGTGCTGTTTCTGCCCCATTGATCCTTGGGGGAGTTGATCTACTCTGATTATTCATATTGCCAGAGTTTTTCTGTTGATTTTGCCTCATGATTGTTTTTCACCATTGCCTCTGGCTGTCCTCAGGGTTGGGGAGGTGTTTCTCCAAGATTAGACCCCAGCGGGATCACTCTATTGTTGCTGGATCTTTGTAGTGAGTGACCCTGTGTAGTTCCTCTGGGGCTGCTCTAGCTAGGGAGTTCTGGTTGTGGAAGCAGCTCCGGTTTGTGACACACCCGGATCCAGCAACAGGGCTGGGGGTGGTGTGCACGGTTCTGGGAGTTCCAGGCACCCAGTGACTTTGGCACAGAAAGCCCAATGCTCCAGCAATCTCTGGCCTGGAGAAGAGCTCTGCACAGAGGCAGGGAGGGTTCCAAAGGGCACGAAGCTACCAGAGTCCCTGTCCAGATGAACAGGCTATTGTGGAAGCTGGGAGGACACAGGAGGGAGGACGCAGGGTTGTGTGGTTCCCACAGTTCCTGGTCAGGGAATGTGGAGGCCCGGTGGGTGCGCGTCACCGGTCGGGGGTTGCTGCACAGCATTTATGGAGGTCTGGGTGGCGCCAAGCCCAGGAGTTTGAGGTTGCTATGAGCTGTGACGTGACGGCACTCTACCCAGGGCAACAGCCCAAGGCTCCAGTGTGTCAAAACCGTCTCACTCTGCCCCTTAGGATTAAGGCTGTAAGGCAGCTCGGTCCCCACCTTTAGGCTGTTCAGTCATTAGGTTACTTTGACCTGCCCAATCTTTTCTCTGAGACCCTGAGGGTAGAGCTTGCTGGGGCAGTTCTTTCACAATGGCTTCCTGTGCCCAGCTCAGTGGCTCAGTCTGGGGCCCCAGACAATGCCCAAAGATCTCCACACTCCTGCTCAAGCTCTCCCCAAGGCAGTTCAACTGAGTGCCAAGTCCAAAAACACCGAAACAGTTCACAGGTAAGGCCTTTCTGGTTTGCAGTCTCACTGCTGCTTGTACTTACGCTTGCCGATGTGATTAGGTCGATCGAACACACGCAACCACTTGCCAGTTTTCCACTGTTTTTGTCCTCCTCTTGGGGTCCAGAAGTCCCTTGCTGGCTCCCTATATCCTCAAAGGGATGATTATAGGCAGATCCCACCGGCCAGAGATGCCTGGAGTCTTGTCTCCCCAGACTCGCTGTTCCCAGTTGCAGGGAAGCTGTTACTCGGCCGCCATCTTTAATCTCTCCTCGAGTGAGACAACAGTTGGCTATTTTTAAATGCACATGAAATTTATGAACACCCTGTACTAGTTGAGAGTCTCATGGTTTGCCAATAACAGGGACCCAGCTCAAAATGGTACAAGTTAAAAAGGAAATGTAATAGGTCATTTAGCTGGGAGCCATTTCATCCTCTCTGCCTCTTCTCAACTCTCATTTCTTTGCCTGTTGGTCTCATTCCCTACATCATTAGATCGTCTATCTCCACATAGTGAAAAGAGGAGGCAACAAGCCTACAAGAGTTGTAGGCTAGAATCATTCCAGCTTTTCTACTCCAGAGAAAAAGATAGCCCTTTTCCATATATAAAATCCTAGGGAAGAGCTTGGCAGGGTGGGGAGGGTTGGATTATATCTGTAACCATAAGACTGAGAGACTAAGTTTGGCAGAACCAAAAGAGACACTTAAAGTAGAATAAGGTAAACAGACATATTCATAGCAGAAGAAAGGGGGAAAAAATAGACAGAAAACATAACAAAAAACAGAAAGCTACTGAGCCTGCAGATGACCATTTCTCAAAGACAATCAAAATCTACTTCATTCTACTAAGGAATCTTCCGGTCATCTCTTTGGCCCCCTAATACAGAACCAAGAATCACCCAATGCTATGATCTGAATATCTTTGTCTTCCAAAACTCATATGTTAAACCTAATCCCCAATGTAAGTAAGTAAGTGTATTCAGAAGCAGGGCCTTTGTGATGTGATTAGGTCACAAGGCAAAGCCCTCATAGATGGGATTAGTATCATTATAAAGGAAGCCCCTCACTTCTGGCATATGAGAGCCTAATGAGAAAGGCTGACTGTGCAGAAGGGGCTGGGCCCTCACCAGATGTCAAATATGCCAGCACCTTGATCTTGGACTTTCCAGACTCCAGAATGCTGAAAAGTATATTTCTGTTCTGCACAGTCTGTGGTATTCTGTTATAGCAGACCCAACAAGCTAAGACAGAAAATAGGTACCAAGAAGTGGGACTGCCACTGTAACAAATAACTTAAAGATGTGGAAGTAGCTTTAAGACTGAGCAATGGGTAGAGACTGGAAGAGTTTTGAGGTGCATTCTAGAGAAAGTCAACATTGCCAGGAGGGACTTCCAAAAGCAATTCTGGGCTCTGAAGAAAAGAGTGGAGAGTTGTAGAGAAGCCTTGCTTTATTTTTTAGACAATACTTAAGTAATCTTGAACAGAATGTTTGTAGCAATATGGATGGTAAAATGCTGTTCCAGTGAGGTCTCAGACAAAATAAGTAGCATGTTGTTAGACAATAGGGGAACGGCCATCCTTGTGGGTTGTTTGGCAGAAAGTAAAACTTGCAAACAATGGAAGTGGATATTTGGCTGAGGAAATATCTAAGCTCAGTGTTAAAGGAGCAGCCTGGTTCCTTTTGATGGTTTATATCAGTGGTTCGCAACCTTCCTAAAGCCTCCTAATGCCGCAACCCTTTAATACAGTTCGTCATGTTGAGGTGACCCCCAACCATAAAATTATTTTCGTTGCTACTTCATAACTGTAATTTTGCTACTGTTATGAATCGTAATGTAAATATCTGATACGCAGGATGTATTTTCATTGTTACAAAGGGGTTGCAACCTACGGGTTGAGAACCACTGGTTTATAATAAAGTGAGAAATGAGAAAAATGATTTAAACATGGAATTGCTAATCAGAAAGAAAGCAGAACTGTAAAGATTTGGAAAATTCTCAGTCTATCCATATTGAAATGAATGAGAAAGGCTGTTGCAGAAAAAACATGAAGGGTGAGGCCAAAGACCATTTGATAGGGATAGGCAACTACCTAAATAGAAGCCTATTGGACCTATTGTCTAAGGCAATGAAAAAATGACCCTATAGATGATTGAGAAATAACTAGGCCTGCTCCTCACACCCCCAGAGCGTAAAAGCCCCAGGGAGCACAGGGCCACCACAGAAAGCCCTCCTCAAGGCATCACCCAGAGGAACTATAGACTCTCCCATCCACCATTCCCAGCACAGCGGAGCCGTGGGCATGTGACACAGACATAGAGCCACCCTGGAGGTGAGGCCCACTGCAGGGGCAGGGTTCAGGCACAGATCCCTTGTGGGGAATTAGGGTCCCCCCAAGCCAGAGTGGTGGGACCCCAGCCCCAGTGGGCCTCAAGGGCAGAGCATCAAGCCAGAGGATAATTCCTGACCCTTAAGGTTCAATGTTGTTTGCCACAACAGTATCTGTTACTGTTTCTTTTCTGTTTTTTCCTTTGGCAATGACCAGGTCTAATCTATGTTTGTCCTCTCATTGTATTTTGGAAGCACTGGAAGTACAAACATGTCTGATTTCACAAGTTTACAGCTAGAGAGCAATTTGCCTAAGAACAGAGTATCCCTAAAGTCTCATACATACCTGATTTAGAAAATATTCAGATAAAACACTGAATTTTAGACTTTTGAGTTGATTCTTGACTAAGTTAAAACTTTTATGGCTCTTGGGATAAAATGAATGTATTTCGCACCCAGCAAGGACATGAATTTGGGGGACTAAGGTCAGAATGCAATGAACTCAATGTGTCCCCTCAAATTTATGTTAAGCCTAATCCCCAACGTAAGGATTGGGGAGAGGGGGTCTTGGGAAGTTATTAGGTCATGAGGCTGAGCCCTTATAAATGCAATTAGTACTTTTAACAAAGAGCCCCCAGGCTCAGTGCCTGTGGCTCAAGTGGAGGTACCAGCCACATACACCTGAGCTGGCAGGTTCGAATCCAGCCCAGGGCCAACCAAACAACAATGAAGCTGCAACCAAAAAAATAGCCAGGCATTGTAGCAGGCACCTGTAGTCCCAGCTACTTGGGAGGCAGAGGCAGGAGAATCGCTTGAGCCCAGGAGTTAGAGGTTGCTGTGAGCTGTGATGCCATGGCACTCTACCCAGGGCGACAGCTTGAGGCTCTGTCTCAAAAAAAAAAAGAAAACCAAAAACAAAAAACAAAGAGTACCCAGAGAAATCCTTTGCCCCTTTTCCCATGTGCAAGTGCAACGAAAAGAGGCTTTGTATGAAACAGAAACCAGGCCTTCAACAGACATCAAATCTATTAGCATCTTGAGTTTAGACTTCCCAGCCTCCATGAGAAATATTTTTTTGTTATTTATAAGCTATCCAAACTATGATTTTCTGTTTTAGATGCACAAACAGATTAAGATACCCAAATCCTCAGTTTCTTCTGGTGATGATTAGGAAGAATAACACCAGGGAACAAATGAATCCCTACTCCTAGGTAAGTTCATTGTGTCTGGTGGTGCTTTCCCTCAGTGGGGCTCTACTTGATTCTGACTGTGTCCTCTCTGGAACCTGGCAGCTTTGGGGGCATGTAGTTCTTTGCTTTAACTCTCTACAAACACTACTTCTTTCTTTCGTGGTGTTTAAGAATCTTTCATCTGCCCCTCAGTTCAGCCAGACTCCAAGCCCTGCGCTGTCTTTACCTCTAAATGATCCTCTAGTTTCTCATTCATAATTATCAAAGTATTTCCCTTTTTTTCTCACATATAGCCTTCTCCCAAATTCAAACTCCAGCACTTTAACAATCATTCAGACCCCATTTGTTTTCTCTGCAAATTGAACACATTTGGTGCTGTCAAAACCAGGAAGCTAATGAGGCTTCTGGTCATACATTATGTGGTCTGGGCTAGTTTTTTAAAAAAAAATCACAAAAGTAGATAGCCTAAATGGTGACTTCATATATGAGAGGAACAAATCTTTGACACTGCTTGCCAAAAGGAACTCAAAACTTGAGTCCCTACCATTATAATTTGATTCCATTGCTTTTCAAATTCATATTTTGTCTCTTGTTCAAATGACAGTCGGCCATTGTAATTATTTATCAATCCTCTTCCAGAGGTAGCATTAGATAAAGACACTTAGAAAAGATCATACGTGGGAGGCACCTGTGACTTAGTGAGTAGGGCGCCAGCCCAATATACAAACCTGGCCCCCACCTAACTGCAAAAAAAAAAAATCATACAAGTTCCCTGGGACCAAACAGAAGACCCAGAGATGCCATCCTGAAGGCCAAAGACCAGAGACATCAAAGAGGGCTTCTATGTCTGGTCTTACACTTCCCCACCACATACATTTCTTTTTTTTGTTTGTTTGTTTTTTTGAGACAGAGCCTCAAGCTGTCACCCTGGATAGAGTGCTATGGCATCACAGTTCACAGCAACCTCCAACTCTTGGGCTTAGGCGAGTCTCCTGCCTCCACCTCCCAAGTAGCTGGGATTATAGGAGCCCGCCACAATGCCCGGCTATTTTTTGTTTGCAACCCTCATTGTTGTTTGGCGGCCGGGCTGGATTCGAGCCCGCCAGCTCAGGTGTATGTGGCTGGCGCCTTAGCCGCTTGAGCCACAGGCGCCGAGCCACCACATATATTTCTGTTTCTGATTTCCTTTTACTCTTATGACCCAGTCTGCTGTTTTCTTTCTGCCCTTTTGGGATTTCCTGACCCTGCCCTAATCTTCTCTTAAGGACAGATATCCCTTTTATATCAGATCTAGTGGTGCTTCAAAATGTGTGTTTACAACAGCTTAGGCTAAACAGGAGAAAGCTGAGGCTACCGAAAGGCCAGGTCAGCCAGCCCTGAAGGAAAGAGGCATCAGCGCAGGGGCAAAAGCTAATGGGTTTGACAAAGCTGCCACTGGAAGATTGCCAGCATCTCACATCCCAGAAAGAGAGTCACGGTTTGCTGGGTGGTTCTGTTGATAATAGTTTTGGGGTCAGAGAAATGACGTGCTTGATTAGGCATGATTGTCAGTTCCTCTAAACTTCCACCAGGATGTCTTGATTTATTGGGATTTTTTTGTTTGTTTCTTTTTTTTTGTTTGCTTGCCTGATTATTTGCTGTTTTTGTTTTTCTCCTTTTGAAGATCTCTCATACACTCATCTCAATACAACAGTTGTGTGTGATGTTCACAGCTGCTATCAACCTTTGCATCATCTGAAAATGTCTGGATGAGTAGGAGGCAGCTGCAAACAACCACCATCTAACTCTCATACAGATGAATCAAACTATGGTCATCTGATAAGACTTGTGAGATCCATTTTTTTAACTCCAAAGGATAAGAGTTATTATATCTTCTAAAATTGTCAGGGTGATAAAGTGACCAATTGCAATTGGAAGACACACTATTCATGCTTCATCCAAATGCATTAACTTCATCCAAATGCTTGCCAAAAGGAACTCAAAACTTGAGTCCCTACCATTATAATTTGATTCCATTGCTTTTCAAATTCATATTTTGTCTCTTGTTCAAATGACAGTCGGCCATTGTAATTATTTATCAATCCTTGGTTCATACCGGCACCCATAAATTTAAAGTTAGAATTTCAGGTCTATATCTAAAGGATGACAGAACATCATCATTCCTGATTCATCTAGCAAGAATGCATCATCCTTTTTCTCCGATCTAAACAGGTACAATTCTGCCATGTTTGTTTTTCTTTATAAGTCAAAAAGTTGAAGTTGGGTTTTAGTTCTTCTCTCCTACACCCCTCTTGACTTAGGGTAGGGGAGGAAGTGGGCTGCATAAGAGCAAAACGTCGGGTTCTTTTCTGACCGCTTCCTGAAATCAGTTTGAAATGCTGTACCCAGGTGCCATCTAGTGGTCACTGATAAATTAGCATGGCTCTTTAAGAAAGAAAAACCAAAGCTTTTCATGAAATCACCAAACACGTTTTTACCTTTTTAGTTAAACAGGATGATTTTTCTGCATTTGCACTCTTTTTCAGCGGAAATTATTTCCTCCATCTGTTTCTCTTTGGTCGGGATGAAGTATCTTGGCAAAATGTTCTTCAATCCATAAAATGTAGGCTGGGGGTTATGCACAAGGAAACACATTGAAAATGTCTTCTTTACTGACAGCTACTACTCTGTGGAATAAAATTGAATTGGTTCCCCTGATTCTATACTCTATTTTATCAAACATTTTAGGGTTAAGTAGTGAACGGAATTAAAAAAAAAAATGAGAATTGGGATTGGAGCAGACCACAGAACCTTCAGTGGTTCTCCATTGCATGCATATAGGACAACATAGCAGAAGCTCCCCTCTCAAAATCAAACTCTCTTCAGTCTGACCTGAAATCACTTTTCTGGTCTTCTTCTCTTTCTGTACCATAGTCTAAAGTATTATCTCCACATTAGCCTATTCTTTGACTCCTAAATAACCAGTTACTTTTGACTCTCATCATTTACTTACCGTTGACCTTCTCCTAAACCGGTTACATTCTTTCCTTCCTTTCCCTGCCTACTCAACCCTTTTTTCCCCACTCATCAAGTTTTATATTACTGTAACAGTATGTCAAATGGAACTGTTTTAGTCTTGCTGTTCATCCAGATCTGTATCAATTAGTTATTGCTGCGTAACAAATCACCCCCCAAAGATAGTGGCTCTAAACAATCTTTTTACACACACCTGTCAGAGTGGATGGGTGGTTTCAGTCTCCAGTTTTGGCTGGGATTGTTCACACATCTGTGGTCAATCTATGGATCAGAGAGGGAAGTTCTCTATTCTTGGTCCATCTCTACCATATGTATGTTAATTAGCCGCAGGATGGTCTAAGAATGGCCAGAGCTGGGAGGGGCTGGGCTCTTCTCCCTGTGGTCTCTCATTCTCCAGAAGACTAATTGGGGTTTGTTCACATGGTGGTGTAAGATACCCAGTGAATAAAACCACACAAGACTTCTGGAAGCTCAGGCTCGGAACCAGTACTCTGCTACCTTCAGATGACCAAACAAATCTCAAGATCAGTTCAGATCATAAAGAAATAAACTCTAATTTCTGATAAGATGAAGTACAAAGTTAAATTGCACAGGATTTAGATACAAAGATAAATGTTTTTTAAAGAGGATCTTGCAATCAATCTACCTCAAGACTCAACAGATGTTACATTTCACAATGAGGTAAGAGGCCCTCTGTTCAAAAAGAGAGAGAGAGAGACCCTCTGCAGAACTTTAAAGGGCTGTCTAAAACTGGATGGTAAACTGTCACTTTCACTAGGATTTGAATAATCGATGATGTGCTGTTCTTTGGACATAACTGACTCTTCCCACAATATGCACACCATCTTGGGTAGGACAGCCTGTCCTTAAACTGCAGTTAGGAGGGAGGATATTCAGTGAGATCTCTTTAATAAGCCTGATGTGTGTCTCCAAAGGTCTGTAGATGCCATCAAACTACTGTCTGACTCACCCTAGATGAATACAGAGCATTGCTGTTTGTAAAGTTATGACATTCCCATGAATGATGCAAATGCAAGGCTTCATGTGAAACCAATGAGAGCCAAGAGTTTTAGAGATCTTCAGAGTTTTTTTCAGATTCTCATCAAGAGAGAAATGAAAACCCGAGCACTGAGAAAGACAAACAAAAGGAAGCGGCGGCGCCTGTAGCTCAAGGAGTAGGGCGCCAGTCCCATATGCCGGAGGTGCCGGGTTCAAACCCAGCCCCGGCCAAAAACCACAAAAAAAAAAAAAAAATAAGAGGAAGCAAACTATGGGATATCTGGAAGTCAAATAACTGGGTGGAAAAGAAATATAATTAATTGGAGAAAGGGAAGCAAGTAGAATTATAAAGAACCTCAGAAGAACCTCCAGGAAAGAAAGAATCAGCCTTTAGTATAGGAAGCTCAGATCCCAGTGATACCCTCAGTCAAGTAAGAACTTTCCTGCTGCTGCTGACTCTCCTTCATACCCTCCCCAACTCCTAGCCCCAACATTACCACTTCCATTAAGAAAGGTGACCAAAAAACAATAGCACTAGATGGGGAGAAAGATCCACAGCTCCCTTTGCTCACCCTTTGAAAGACCTGACACTTTGAAAGGGGTAGGGATCTGGGGAAACTAATGTCAAGCGAAATTTTACTTTTTTATTGTTACACTACACAAACTAATTACTGAGTTTAAACCATGTTTCACTTTTCACTTAAAGGTAAAAGGTAAATATTCACCCTGAAGCATATGTTCAAATGGACAGTGATGAACTGGTTTCCTATTATGCCTCATAATGTTGCAAGTTCAGTAAAATGATTTCCTTTTCTCCTTTGGTGCAGGTGTCCCAGGTAGCACTTCAGCCATGATTCTATGTTGATTTCGCCTTTGCTTACAAGAAAGCATAGGCCTATCTAGAGCTAAAGAATCTAAATTGGAGTTAGAATTTTACATTTCACTATATGATGTCAAGCATATCCCATAATATCTCTGACTCTCTATTTTCTTCCTTTTATGAAAAGTAAAGTGTGATAATAATCTCCTGTGTCCATGATTATTGAAAGTGTTAAATAAGATAGTACAAATCAAAGAGATTTTTTAAAGATATTTACTGCACTAGAAAATAAAATGAAAAGTTTTAAAATATTTATTAATTCACTTATAACAATAATAAACTCATGATATTATCTTCAAAAAGAATACACTTATCTAAAAATTAACTGTTTTCCAAAATAAAATAATTGAGAGACACCAGAGGCATAGCTTTTTCATTTTTGCAATTTTATTTTTTATCTCTGCCAAACTGATAGAAACAGCTAGATTCTTATATCTGCTTCTGCAGTCAATGTATTGCAATTTGTGGTTTGATTAATGTTCATGAAGATACTTTGTCCTCAAACAGTTATGGAGCTGAAAGAGGGAGAACAATTTCTGTAGCAATTTCAGATAATTGTGGATATGCTTTGATACTATACGAAAACTCAACAAGCAATAAATTATCTAAAGTCACTTGGATCATGGAATTTGAAATCATACCAATAATTTGTGTGCTCATTAATATAAAAATGTATTGGCTTATTGGGCACTTAGACTGGATCTTTTATTTGTGCATTATTTTTAAAACATTTTCTATTCTTCATTGGAGGTATACAGATCATCCAGATGTTGACACATTTCACTATACAATATAAAAAAATTCAGTTTTGTTAATATTACCCCTGACCTCATCAGAAAATTCTTTTAGGTATTGGGAAGCTATCATGTTTAAGTGCCTAATTCAAGTGGTCCATACTGCTAATTTTTGCTTAAAAGTTAAAATTTTTCCATGGGTAATAAATACCATTTGTTGTCATCTTGAAGTGACTCACAATGTTTATTTTTGAAATTTCTCTAACTTCTTAAATCTAAATAACCATTGTTTGTTTGTCAGTGTTTAATTCAAACAAAATGGTGTCCCATGAAAAAAGCTGCTAGTTGATCAAGTGTGATTAGCTTATCAAAAGTACTTTTCCATGGGGATGAGGGTTGTCAGTAATGTAAGTCACACTATCTATGGTTCTTGATCAAGTAGATAGTGATGGCCTTGAGAAATATTTCTCAGCAGGAATTTTATTTTGGATTGAATTATTCAGAAAAGCCATAGTAATAATGCCAAATTTAGTAAATCCCAGTGTGATATTGTGGTATACATATACTAAGAAATTGTATTTGCTTCCTAGCACAAAGCTCTTAAAACCCTTAAAATTTTCTGAGTCGAAGGGGTGATAATATCTAAGACCCCTGGAATCTCAGGATTAATGAGCATTCTCTTGTATGCTAAGGAACTGAATGCCAGGTGGGGGTCTTTAGTTACCTTCAGGATGAAGCCAGTTGCCAAAAAGGCCAAGGCATGATGCGGGATGGAACTTTTAGTTCTACCTCCACAACATCCACAAAGTGGGGAGGGCAGGACATTGAGTTCATCACAAGCAGCCAAAGATTTCGCCAATCACACCTATGTAATAAAATTTCCATTCAGACTCTTGAAATGTGGAGTTCTGAGAGCTTCCAAGTAGCTAAACACTTTGAGGTGCTGGAAGGGTGGCATGTGCCTTCCCTTATACCCTGCCTTAAGCTTCACTTTCATTTGGCTCTTCCTGAGTTATATCCTTTGTAATAAACCAATAAAAGCAAGCAGACTATTTTCCTCAGTTTTGTGGACTATTCTTGCAAATTGCAGGGAGGGGATCATGGAAACTTCTGATATATAGCCTGTTAACTCAGAAGTTCAGGAGGTCCAGGACTTGCAATTGGCTTCTGAAGTGGGGACAGTTTCATGAGACAGAGTCCTTAACCTGAAGGGTCTGACGATAACTCTATTAATGTCATAATTGAATTTAATCATTGGACACTCAGTTGGTATTCACAAAGCTGGCAAATTGATTGTTGGCATGACAACGAAACACATATGTGGTGTCAGAAGTATTGAGAGTAGAAATAGTTCACCCAGAATTAGAAAACATCATCTAGTCCATAATAATAAGAAATTTCCTCCCTACAGCAGGCTTAACATAAGGTGATTTGGCTTCTGATCAAGCACATCCAGTGATGTGAATCTCAGTAATTCTTGAAGCAGCCCATTCTCCCATTCTTGGATAGCTTCGATTATTATGCAGATCTTCATCATATTAAGCCCAAATGTTCCTTTCCTGGTTCCATGATGCAGAATAGAATGAATCTACTCTCTCTTCCATATGGCTAACCTTCAAGCATTTAAAGTTTAAATTTCTTTGAATTTTAAAGACTGCTTTAATCCATACCCTTCCCTACATCAACTCGCACACACACACCACCTCCATCACTGTGATATATCCCCTCTTCCTCTAGGACAGAACTTGTTTCTTCACTGCTTGTCCTTGTGTAACATGATTTCTAGATCCCTGACACCCTGTCATCTTTGACCCTTTCTGCTTAGTCATGTGCCTCTTAAAAATACAATCAGAACACTATTAAAATATTGTGAATTAAATATTTCTGGGGCAGAATTCTTTTTCTTCCTGCACACTTGTATTAATGCAGCCTACAATTGTATTCACATTTTTGTTTCTGTGTTTGTTTTTCAGGAACCATATTAAACTGTGGGCATCTGCTGGGTTAGTCTTCAAGCAAAATCTCCAGATCTTTTCCCCCATAAACATTGTTAATTTGGCTTTATTGTTCTGTACATGTGCAATTCATTTTTTTAGCTAAAGAATCTATATGCTGTACTGATTTTTTCTTTTTCAGTCTTTGGCTGGGGCTGGGTTTGAACCTACCACCTCCAGCATATGGGGCCGGCACCCTACCCCTTTGAGCCACAGGCACCGCCCTGTACTGATGTATTTTATAAAATAATCTATGTGGTTTAAATTTTTATTCATTTTTAATTTTATGTCTTTAGGAAAAAAGGCCTATACCCTCCTTCCTGCGCACATGACCAGATTACCTTTCCCAGCCTCTTTTGTAGGTAAATGCAAGTAGAAGACTGATTTTCAGCCAACTGGATGTAAGTAAAAAGGGTGTGTACGACTTTAGGGGATTTCTTAGTCCATTTTGTGCTGCTATAACAAATTACTAGAAACTGCGTAACTTGTAAACAATGGGAATTTATTTCTCATAGTTTTCAAGGTTGAAAAGTCCAAGATCAGGATGGTGGCAGGGTTCATGGTTGATGTCTAGTGAGGGCTTCTCTATGCTTCCAAAATTGCACCCTGTTGCTGTGTGCAATTTTGGAAGCATAGAGAAGCCCTCACTAGACAAATACTGTGTCCTCCAGTGGCAGAAGAGAAAGAAGGGAATGAACCTGGTCTCTCGGGCCCTTATATGAGAGAACTGATCCCATCTGAGAGCCCCGCCCTCATGACTAAATCACCTCTTAATACTATCACGTTGGCAATTAAGTTTCAACATATGAATTTTGAGGGAAATATTCAAACCAAAGCAGAGAACTTTAAGCCAGCAGCCTGTCTTCTTCACCCTATAATACCCCTTTTAGCATGGAACCTGGACATGATGACTTAAGTCTCAACTGTTCTGTTGATAAGAAATCACTGAGTATTTGACTGGGAGGCAGAGGCAAGAGAATTGCTTGAGCCCAAGAGTTTGAGGTTGCTGTGAGCTGTGATGCCATGACATTCTGCTAAGGGCAACATAGTGAGACTGTGTCTCAAAAAAAAGAAAAAAAAAAAGCACTGAGTATGATAGTCATGGCCAGTAGGAGCCTGCTTTACTGAATCTACGTGCACAGGGTAAAGTAGTCCAGGGACCCTAGAATCACATGAGTAAGAAATAAACTATTTCTTAAGCCAATGAATTTGGAGTATAATTATTTTTATTTATTTTTTTTATTTTTTTATTTTTTGAGACAGAGTTTCAAGCTGTCTCCCTGGGTAGAGTGCCGTGGTGTCATAGCTCACAACAACCTCCATCTTGGGGTCAAGTGATTCTCTTGCCTCAATTTTTTTCTATTTTTAGTAGAGACAGGGTCTTGCTTTTGCTCAGGCTGGTTTTGAACTTGCAAGCACAAGCAATCCACCTGCCTCAGCCTCCCAGAGTTCTAGGATTACAGGTGTGAGCCACTACGCCCAGCCTTAGAGTATAATTATTACAATAGCTTAGTTTAAATGAACTAATATAATATGCAACGTATTTATGGGAGATACAAATATTAAGATAAATGTCTTCTTCCATAGATAGATATGTCTTCATCTGCGTTGATTATTTATTCTGTGGTTAGAATAATGATGCGAAACAGAATACCCACTCATAAAATTAGGCCTTTCATATGTCTATGCTTCATTTCAGCTTAAGAAACTTGTTTTATTTTCCAGAAGGTATACCAAGTTTCTGGATGCTTTTATCATAAGTAATGGCATCTTTGAAGTCCCCTCCATCTTCCTCAGGCAGAGGTGGAAAGTACCTCTCTCCACCATGCTCAACTGAAATTTTGCTAGAGCCTCATGACTTTTAATTCCAGTAACATTGTTTCTACACTATCTTTTTACTAGACTATGCACTTCTGCAGAGAGAGACAATGTCTTATTTATCTGTGTATTCACAGTGCTGTGTCAAAGTGTCTGACACATAGTGAAGACACAATAAGTGCTTTAGAACAAATGAATAAATAAATAGCTGGGTATCTTTAAGTACTTTTTCACGTTTAGATCTATAAGAAAAATAGATCATCAAAAGATAGTGGTTCTACATCACTAGGTTTTTCATCAGTGCCAAATAAAGACTAAATCTCTGACTACGAATTGATAGGAAGAGGGTAACTGGTTATTTCCAGGGTCTCTGGTGTTCTGAAATCTGTGAATTCTTTTGTGGTTTCATTTTTGCTTTGATTGTCTAGAACTGTTTGTGGTGTCGTAATCATCTGTGACTAGTCAATGTTCTGCATGGCAATGAGCAAGCCTCTGGAAACCAGAGGACCATTATTATTTATTATTATTATTTTATTCTTGGAGATTCATTGAGGGTACAAGAAACCAGGTTACATTGATTGCATATGTTAGGTAAAGTCCCTCTTACAATCGTGTCTTGCCACCAACATTGGCCAGAGCACCATTTTTAAATCTTGCACATTCTCTTAAGCTCAAGTAAGATGGAACCTACTCTCGCCTTATATTTCTTACTTTGGGTTCAATTTATTTAAGACTATTCATGACTGCCAGATGAAACACTAGTTTCAAACAATTTATCACAGTGCTCAACTGTTGCATTAAATCTATTTCTTAAAGGAGAAAAAACATTTATTATCTTAACAGGAAGAGAGTAGGGATCCAGACATGCAGGACAGCTAGCTGTCAGCTCATGGCACCCTGATAGCTTAAAATCTTTATCTGGAACTTATCTAATTGGCCCAAGTTCCATTCAATGTCCTGTGGGAATGCAAATCCCTCACCAGATTTTCTTCAAATTCTTGAGCAGATGAGGGTGAGTGGGGTAGATAGTCATCCTTGTGATGACTTTTTGCTTAGAGATATTTCTCCCCTTGCCAGATACACACGCTGTATCTTGCACCACATCAGCCCTAATATAGAGCTAAACTCTTTTCTCAGTTTCCCCTAAAAACTTTATCAGATAGTATTGATATTCTGGAAGAAGAAAAAGGGAGGATTACATCACAAAACTGCAAACAACCTGATTGCATTAATGTACACAGCTATGATTTAATAATAAATAAAAACAAACAAACAAACAAAAATACTGCAAACAACCTCCAAGTAAATGTTAGCCTTTCAAGTTGTCTTGCTCTTAATTTTCTTTTAACCCCACTCCACAGGGACGTCTTTCCACTGCCCACATCACCTGTGATGCCTTAGCCTATGTCTTGGCACTCGCTCCTCTCCCCTTCTTCCTTCTCTTCTCTCTCTTGTCCTAATTTCTGCTTCTTTGCAACTCAGAGCAATATATCAATCTCCTCTGTGGCTTGGGTTCCTATAGGCCAATCAAGGGTCTAACTCTTCTCTCTGAATCTTACCAAGGTACTTTCCTAAATAATATGATTTTTCAAAAGGAATTCTGGTGCCAGCTATAAGACGATAAAACTTTAAGCTCTCCTGCAGACACAGGCTGGGGAGTAGCGTTAGAGGGGAGAGATACTGACATCTAGACCTCAGTCATTTTGTATAGAGAATTATCCAAGGGTCCATAGTATACTAGGTGCAGAATATAGCCCTGCCACTAGGCCCCCCCACTTCTAGTCAACTGTCCTTTTCACTAAAGACCATTTAACCAGCTCCAGAGTGTGGAGTAAACAATTTGTATCCTATTCCCAAGACAAATCAATACCCCTCTACTCTCCTCCCTTTGTGCCTATTTGGTAACAGTTCACTTTTCTTTTCCCCTAGTCCTATTTTCTATTTTCATATCCTGCCCATTACTTCTGACCATCTAAGACTAAGACTCTGACAACCTAATGCATCTAAAAATAAAACTACAATACCAGTTTTTGGTATTCACTAGATGAAGCTACTGTAATATTTCTATGTATCAAATTACCATATTCTGTTCATGGTTTATAAAATCTCAGACTTTTTATCTTGAGCTAAACCTTGGGTGGCACCTGTGGATCAAGGAGTAGGGCACGGGCCCCAGGACAAAAACTGCAACAATAACAACAAAAACTTGAGCTAAACCTTTAAAATGCATTTTGTACCATATCTGCTGCCTTATCCCTACAATGGAACTTGTTTTAATTTACTAGCTAGAAAGTAGGTGTTTTCCTATCTTTATCAGTCATTTGAATTGACTTAGACCTAGATGACCAAGTTTTACAAGTTGGGATGGAGATAGCAGGAGTCAAGAAAAACTGGAGGCAGGTACATTGTTTAATTAACCACAGCAGGGATAAATAGGGTACAATGATCAATATCCAAACAGGGTTGGGTATTTCATTGTTATCATGAGAAAGAATTAGCAACATTTTGTCATAAAACCAACATACAATATGATCTATATTTAAATGTTCTTCTCTAAACTATACCATACACTCTTTATCTCAGCTTCAAGAGGGGTTAAGAATTGTTTCAATATAGCATCATTCTATCTCTTCAAGAAGTTCATGTACACACACACAAACGTTCCAGATGTGCTGTCTTCATGTTCCAGGCACCTGGTTGTTTCCAAATAGCTGGGTGTGTGGCCTCCCGCAGGAGGAACATCTGGGTGATTGACTGCATTCTTCCCTATTCGTCTAAAAGTTTAGGCAGCTAGTTGCAGGCAGATTGAAAATCTTCTCCTGAAAAGAAAAAAAAGAAAGAAAAGAAAATCTTCTCCAGAAACATACATAAGTAGCCTCTGTCGGCTGAATATTGACAGGATCCATAGTGGGGTTTTTTCCCCCGAGTCTGGGCTACCATCAAAATGTTATTTTCCAGCTGCTAAGTGCTGGTCTTTTATATCATAACTCAAGACCAATTATATTCAGAATGAAACATGAAAAATATATTTAATAAAATTTTAGTACTTACATTTGAAATGAGCACTTTTAAATTGTCATATCCTTCTTTTTTTTCCTTTCTCCATTGGTGGTAACTGGCAGAGAATCACAAATAATTTCAAACTACATTATGTTCCTTGACACAGGGAACCGTATCTTCAATCTCCACTTCTCAACCACACACATTCATTTGTTCATAATAGCTATGAAGTACTTTAAGATCAGTCTTAGTGTATGATGTAATTAGATATTAATAGGGAAAATACTTAATATAGTTTTTAAGAAAACAATATATTTGAGGTTCTGCCATGAAAATATCATCTTCCTTTATTTGCTTTCATATTATGATGTCTTATAAGGAAAGAAAGGAAGATATAAAAATGCACATAAAACCCTTCTTTCTATTTTGTCCATACCACAGTCCTGTGCTAAAAATCTTCATGTATCATCTTTTCAAATGTCCTGTTACTTTGTAAACAAGGAAAGATCCCAAACTCAACTCTCTCTATCACAATCTAAATCTAACAATATACTTCTCAATGACAGAAATGGCATAAAAATATTTTGTCAAAATTTAGATCATGAATTTTTGTTTGAAAAATATATTAATTATAGAAATTTGCTAAAATATGTTTTTAATTATTATATAAAAGAGAAACAGAACCAGAGAACTATTACACAGACATTTACTCAAGTATAAATCAGGTATAAATTAGTAAGATGAAAACCCAAATAAACAAAAATTCTCTTTCATCAGAACAATGCATTTAACTGATAATTTCAACATTTTTTTCCTCTTCAAACTTTTTTTACTATGTCTATTAACAAAAAGAAAAAAAAAAATGAGGGCGGCACCTGTGGCTCAGTCGGTAAGGCGCCAGCCCCATATACGGAGGGTGGCGGGTTCAAACCCGGCCCCGGCCAAATTGCAACCAAAAAAAGCCGGGCGTTGTGGCAGGTGCCTGTAGTCCCAGCTACTCGGGAGGCTGAGGCAAGAGAATCGCTTAAGCCCAGGAGTTGGAGGTTGCTGTGAGCTGTGTGATGCCATGGCACTCTACCGAGGACCATAAAGTGAGACTCTATCTCTACAAAAAAAAAAAAAAATGAGAAACTTCCAAGAGTATCCAAGCTTCTAAGAATTTCTAAGACCAAAAAGGAGACATTTAGTTATATTCATACCTGCAATAGATTGCCAGTCATTTGCAGTGCTCTGAATAAAGAATTGCCATATTCAATTCACACTGGGGAGAGAGAATGGAGAAATTCTATAGGTAAAAGGAAAATGTCACATTCACACAAAACACTAAAAATACAAAGTTGAATGAGGGAAAATTGTGACTGGGAAGAAAGGGAGAAGAGGGGAAAAGAAGACGGTTGGGGGTAAGACTGACAGAGCAGAGAGACCGATTGAGTTTTTAATTTTAAGAGAAGTAGGAATTAAATTCTGCAACAGAAAAATAAATCAAGGGAACTTTTATAGGGTGACTAATACGTTAATAACCTACAGAAAGAGCTGAGCTCTCAGATGACGCCAGTTTAAGGACAAAAGGGCAAGCTCCAACTCCCGGAGCGCTGTCAAGGGATCTTTAACGAATTCATGGAGCAGAGACACAGAATCCGGAATTCTTAGAGATGCTCGTCTACATCCTAAAAGTCTCTTGTGTACATCTCTGAAAGGCCTTATTCTTAACTAATGAGCTTGTCTGAAACACCTATTTGCTTTATTATTTGCAAGCAAACATACAATTATGCCTAAGCTAATTTGAGATTCCAGCTTTTCATTTTTAATGCTGCTTAGTTAACGCATAAAACCTTTCACAGTGTTCTTGACAAAAAGGTTACTCTCTTTTCTTTTGTGCCAGTAAGTTTTTCAAAGCAAGCTTCACCAGATGTCATTTTCTCTAGGAACTTTTTTCCCTCCTTCCATTAGTGGATCAGTCTAATTACTGCATAATCCAAAAGAGAAGCACATGCACTGCCTGGCTTCACCACATCCACACAATGGTGCAGAATGCATCTTCACAGTCCAGTGAACTGTCAGCAGCAAAAGTAATTGGAAATTGGGGGCTATTTCTTCATGTCCTAGTAGTGGAAGTTGTTCTTACGCTTTATTAATAGGCAAATCACTCTCGGGAGGTTGGGAGTCTATAGTTTGTAAAGACCCTTTATGATGTTAAAAAAAATTATTTTTAAGACGTTGCTTTACTCCTAAAAATGTTTTTTTTCAATTACATATTAAATGACTTGGCATTCGAGGTAATGTTATCTAGTGTTAATTCACCTGTTAGGAAATTGCCTTTCTCCACAACCTGGGGTTAATAGAGTGCAAAAGACCATTCTTATCGAGGGGTGAAAGAAAGGCGATTAATTTACACTATCAATTAAAATATAGAAAATGGAAAGAAAACAGACTCTGAATTTGGGCCTCACTCCTGAAAAGCTATTATGTTTTGTTGTTTTTTTTCTGTTTTTAATTTGTTATTTTTATCCACCTTCACAGGCATCAAATCATTCCAGGCAGAACACACAGCATGGATGAAACTATACATGAAAGAATATGCTTCAAGGGCTCTGCGCCTGTGGCTCAAACGCCTAAGGCGCCAGCCATATACACCTGAGATGTCTGGTTTGAATCCAGCCTGGGGCCTGCCAAACAACAATGATGGCTGCAACCAAAACATAGCCGGGTTGTGGTGGGCACCAGCACTTGGGAGGCGGAGGCAGGAGAATAGCTTGAGCCCAGGAGTTGGAGGTTGCTGTGAGCTGTGATGCCTCGGCACTCTACCTAGGGTGACAGCTTGAGCCTCTGTCTCAAATAAGATGAAATAAAATAAAATGTTCCTGAAAAATAAGAAAAGTTGCTTCAAGATAGTAAAAACTCGATGGGAACAATGGAATATAATTGGAGAAAATAATAAGGAAAAAAATAAATGGAAAAAAATCTTTGCAAGGAGACAAAAAGGGTACGTAAGAAAATGAATTTGGACTTGAACAAAACTCCCTCAATTTCTAGTTGCATAACTCTACATACCTCATGTAGACCTCTCGACCTCAGTTTTCTTACCTTTAAAATGGAAATCATACATTTGGTGTGCGTGCTGGGGAGGTGGGGTGGGGGCACTGCCTATAAAAATTTCCAAATTTTTAAAAAATATTGGAAATAATAATATTCTTCAAGTTCCTTATGAGAAATACAATAATAAGTATTCCAGGCACAGAATAGGCACTCGGTAAACAGCCATAGTGGAGATGTCCGGTGATGGCTGCAGCAGCAAAATATCATTAGCAGTAGGAACAGGCTCGTCTTTGGGGAGTAATATTTAACTACAGGCTAAATCAAAAGCAACAATTTCAGGCTATAAGAAAAAAACCCATAGTATTCTGAGCAATATATATTTTAAGCATGTAATGGAAAGGGAAAAAGTAAATGGCCAATAAACATATGGGGAAAAGTTCAATTTTACTAGTGATCAGGGAAATGCAAATTAAATAATGAGATACCACTACACACCTATCAAATTGGCAAAGATTAAAAAGTGTGACAGTATCAAATACAAGTGAGGTTGTGAAAGGCAAGAGCTACGCTAACGACTTTGGAGAGCAATTCGCAATATCTAGAAAAAAGAGCAGGTCCTCTGCTGCTCCCCAGTGGCATTTCTCCACCAGGGACACTGTCACATGGAACACAAGGAGACATGTACAAGGAATGCTTGTAATAGAAAAAGAGCAAACAAGGAACAAGCCTAAATGTCTCTCAGCAGAATGGATATGTAAAAGGATATTAAATAGAATTTGATAGAATATTTAAAACAAATGAATCAAAGCTATATGTATCAACATGAATAAATATTTAAAACAATGTAGAGAAGAGAAAACATGTTGCTTCATGATAAAAAAAAAATTGTACTGGGTGGCGCCTGTGGCTCAAAGGAGTAGGGCACTGGTCCATATGCCAGAAGTAATAGGTTCAAACCCAGCCCCGGCCAAAAACTGCAAAAAAAAAAAAACTGTACTATTTTGTATTTGTTCTGGAAAAGTACAGAAACATGAAATGACACACACTAGATTCAGGATGGTAGTTTTTCCTGGATGGGAATGAGAAGATGAAAATCAGACAGGAATACACAGTCTATGATAATTTTGCTTCTTTCAAAAAGATTTGAAGCAAATATGACAAACAGATTAGATTTCTTAAACTTGGTATTCGGTATGCAGGAAGGTCTATATAATCACATCATGTAGACAAATCTTTGGGGCTTAGAGTCACCATCTATAAAATGAAGTGACTGGACCAACTAATCACCAAGCTCCCTTCCAGCTGAGAGATTCCATATCTTTGTGACAAGAACTTATAATGATGGGGAAGCCCCGTAAAGTTGTTTTCTTTGTCATAGAAATAAATTTAAATTTAAGGGGAAGCACTACAAAGCTCTCAAAATCAAGACATTGTGGTATTGCCATAGAGCTAGATGCATAGATCAATGTAATAGAATTAAGAGTCCAGGAATAAACCCTTACATTTATGGCCAATTGATTTTCAACAAGGGTGCCACAGTGGTTCAGTGGGGAAAGAATAGTCTTTTCAACAAATGGTATTGGGACAACTGGATATCTATCTGCAGTGTAATGTGGTTGTACTGGTACTTCACTCAAACACAAAAAATTACCTCAAAATAGATTATAGACTAAATAGAGCTGAAACTATAAAACTCTTAGAAAAAAAATAGGAGCAAATCTTTGTGACCTTGATTTAGGCAATAATCTCTTAGATATGACACCAAAAGCAAGAGAGATAAAAGAAAAAATGAATTTTATTAAAATTAAAAGCTTTTAAAAAAAAAAAAAATTAAAAGCTTTTCTGTTTTAACAGAACCATCAAGAAAATTAAAAGATGGGCGGTGCCTGTGGCTCAGTGGGTAGGGCGCTGGTCCCATATACCGAGGGTGGAGGGTTCAAACCCAGCCCCAGCCAGCTAAAACATCACTGGCAACTTCAAGAAAAATAGCCAGGTGTTGTGGCGGGAGCCTGTGGTCCCAGTTACTCAGGAGGCTGAGGCAGGAGAATCACCTAAGCCCAAGAGCTGGAGGTTGCTGGGAGCTGTAATGCCACAGCACTCAACCCAGGGTGACAGCCTGAGGCTCTGTCTTAAAAAAGAAAAGAAAATGAAAAGATAGGCAGCACCCGCGGCTTAGTGAGTAGGACACCGGCCCCACATAATGAGGGTGGGGGATTTAAACCCCACCCTGGCCAAACTGCAACAAAAAAATAGCTGAGCATTGTGGCGGGCACCTGTGGTCCCAGCTACTCGGGAGGTTGAGGCAAGAGAATTGCCTAAGCCCAAGAGCTGGAGGTTGCTGTGAGCTGTGATGCCACAGCACTCTACCAAGGGCGACAAAGTGAGACTCTCTCTAAAAAAAAAAGAAAGAAAGAAAGAAAAATGAAAAGAGAATTCCTGGAATGGGAGAAAATGTTTGCAAATTTTATGTCCAATGAATTTGTGTCAAGAATCAATAAATAATTCTAATAATTCAACAATAAAAAGACAAGTACCTGATTTTTTAAAAGGGGAAAGGATTTGAATTGACATTTCTTCATATACAAATATACACATAATATACAAATGAGCAATAAACATATTAAAACATGTACAATATCATTAGTTACTAGGGTAATGAAAATTGAAAGTACATTGAGACACCACTAGTTACGCCTATAATTAAAAAGATAAATGACAACTATTGTCAAGAATGTGAAGAAATTAGAAACTTCATGTATTGCTGGTGGGATTTATATTGGTGCTGCTGCAGCCACTGTAGAAAATAGTTTGGCAGTTTCTCAAAAAGTTAAACATAGTGTTATGACCATATGACTGAGAAATTCTACTTCTGAATGTCAGAATTTCAAAATATCATATTCTGTTCACTTATTTCTTGGTTTACAGATAGGAGGTTTGAGTATACCTGAAGTCTTGTTACTAAATAACTGGGAGATTATATTCCACAGATTATTTGGAAGGAACTGATCTACTCTCAGAAGTCAAGATTACTGTGTTTTCCAGCTAAATTTATGTATCAGTCCCTGAATGACTGTGTGGAAGAACAATCCTAGAGGCCCTACTAGAAATGTAGCATGAGCAAGAAATACAAATTTGTTATATGTATATTTGTTAAAGTAATTTGTTCCTACAACCTACCAATTCTGACTAATATTCATTATAAATCTAAAGGGGGATCAAATCTGTATGCAAAGGGTGTTCAGCTTGAGCCATGTCAGAAATGGTTACTATTGAGGAAAAAAAGGAATACATTCTGGGCTAAGATACGTAATTTAAGAAAAAGGAGAAATGTGGGTTCATGTGAGTAAAAGAGGAGAATAAAGAATGTAATGAACACATATAACATTACTAGAGAATATGCCTGGCCATGCAGTGTAGGTCCAGATCTCACAGACCCTTGGAAATTCAGTGAGACAGAGAAGACAACTGAAAATAACAGAAACCAATCGTGCAAACTTAAGCCAAAGAGAAGAAACTATTACAATGGTATAGAAGGGTTTAAAAGAACTCCAGTGCAGGAATGCCTCCAAAGCTCAGAAAAGTTAAGAATCAGATCTGGGAAAGCTGGTAGAAATGCTTTCTCTGACTATTACCTCTATTTCTTTCATCATGTCTTGCTCGTTCTTCTCTATCATTCTGCAGACTGGCTTTCTCAGATTTATTTACATTTTATAGTTCCTGATGTGAACTGATCATTTCTAGATTGTAATATCAAGGCCCTCAAGAAATGATATTTGATTGCTTGTCAGGTCAGATGTCCCCCACCCAGCCAGTTAACCATGGGGTAGGAGGCTGGACATGGTAAACACAGAGCTGGTGGGAGTTCACCCTGTAAATCGAACTGGCCCACAGCTCTTGTCCACTATAGACAGTAGGAGTGTTAATACAATACCTTATATACCTTATATACAAAGGTAAGGGTAAATAATACAATAAGCACTATTTTAGGACAATTACTCTAATAATATTGTGCAGAATAGATCAAAAGACAGATGTAGGTGAATATGTGTGCTAGTTAACATTAAATATTATTTTAAAAGAAGTAAATACAAAGGAAAATTTAAATTATATGAACATTAATGATTATGCCTTGTTTGGTATCATAAGACCTAAAAAATGTGTGATCAATCTATTTCTTTTTTTTTTTTTTTCCAAGACAGAGTCTCACTATGTCACCCTCAGTAGAATACCGGGCGTCACAGCTCACAACAACCTTACACTCTTGGGCTCAAGCAATTCCCTTGCCTCAGCCTCCCAAGTAGCTGGGTCCGGGTCCACAGGTGCCTGCCACAACATCCAGCTTTGTTGCAGTTGTCATTGTTGTTTAGCTGGCCGGGGCTGGGTACGAACCAGCCACCCTCCATGGATGTGGCTGGTGCTGTAGCCACTGTGCCATGGGAACCAAGCCAATCTATTTCTTATTCAGTTAAAAGCATATGGGGTATGAAAAAATAGTATTTTTAATGCAGCTGATCAAGTCAGTTCCTCAAATTTTAAAGATAAATACACATAAAACCTCACAACATTAATGAATGAAACACTGATGCCATCTATCTGGTCAATAATGGGAATTTCTCCTGTCTTTAAACATTTAAGTTAGAAGAGTTACCTGTTTAAGTTTTCAAGCTGTGAATAATATATTTCCTCATTCTTTTCTTTCAGAATTTATGTCCTCTTTGGATTGAATCCTTCAAGGAATGGTAGTTTGATGAGGTGGAAAGGGCTTTAGCTGGTGAGTGAGAAGACTATTCTGAAACCTTGATTCCACCTCTTTTGGTTTTGAGTCCTTAAACAAAGGACTTAGTCTGAATCAGTTTTTCATACAAATATTGATTTTTTTTAAACTGTTTAACAGGGTGGCGCCTGTGGCTCAGTGAGTAGGGCGCCGGCCCCATATGCCAAGGGTGGCGGGTTCAAACCCAGCCCCGGCCAAACTGCAACAAAAAAATAGCCGGGCGTTGTGGCGGGCGCCTGTAGTCCCAGCTGCTCGGGAGGCTGAGGCAAGAGAATCGCGTAAGCCCGAGAGTTAGAGGTTGCTGTGAGCCGTGTGACGCCACGGCACTCTACCCAAGGGCGGTACAGTGAAACTCTGTCTCTACAAAAAAAAAAAAAAAAATGTTTAACAAATGGAGTTTTGAGCAATACAAAAAGCAACACTTGGTTCAGGATGAAGCCCCAAGGCAGTTGGCAAATGTATCTTCCCAATTCTTATGCTACTCTGTGGGATAATGTACTTATCTGAGTAGTACTGATTCCACCATAAGGCTGGGCTTCAAGGATTCTGTCCTCTTGTGGTTACGTTCTCTCTATGGTACTCTGTATTGAGGATGTCATACAGTGTCCACAGAGCATGGACACAAGAGTGTGACCTTGGATGAGGTGTTCTGGGGTTGCTGAATGCCATTAGCCCTGCACAAAGCTGCCTTATAAGAAATTGACCTGTCTGTGAAACCAACCCTCAGTTATTTATCAATCAAACATTTTCCTATTCTTGTGTAATGTCTGTTACTGGCTTTCAGCAAATAGAAAGGTTTCCACACATGATCTATGCAGACATCACCTAATAATAGGTTTAGCACCAAAATTTTTCAATAAATAGATGTTCTTTCTTAAGAATCAAACTTGCAGCTCAGTGGCCATAGCACAATGGTTATGGCAGCAGCCACATGCACTGAGGGTGGTAGGTACAAACCCAGCCCAAGCCAGCTAAATGACAATGACAACAGCAACAAAAAAATAGCCGGGCATCGTGGATGGCACCTGTGGTCCTAGCTACTTGGGAGGCTGAGGCAAGAGAATCACTTGGGCCCAGGAGTTGGAGGTTGCTGTGAGCTGTGACACCACAACACTCTACCAAGGGTGACATACTGAGACTCTGTCACAAAAAAAAAAGTTGGGCGGCGCCTGTGGCTCAGTCGGTAAGGCGCCGGCCCCATACACCACGGGTGGCGGGTTCAAACCCAGCCCCAGCTGAACTGCAACCAAAAAATAGCTGGGCGTTGTGGCGGGCGCCTGTAGTCCCAGCTACTCAGGAGGCTGAGGCAAGAGAATTGCTTAAGCCCAGGAGTTGGAGGTTGCTGTGAGCTTGTGATGCCATGGCACTCTACCGAGGGCCATAAAGTGAGACCCTGTCTCTACAAAAAAAAAAAAAAAAAATCAAATCTGCATTCGTGTAAACCATGACTCCATTTGGCATAACTTCTACTGGTATCTCTTACCACATGATCATATAAATGCTTTCATTGAACTCTGCAATCCTAGAGTGAAGGTAATTTGCCTCTTTTCTTTTTGCGTCACATGAACTTTTTCAGGTGAAGGAGGAAGGGAAGCACAGTTTTGAAAAGTAAACATGCAGATAAATAGTTTGGAACTTAGGATTTCCACGTGCTCAAGGGTGTATTTTTATATAAAAAGAAAAATAGGCATATCAAGCAATACAATATGCCCTTTCTCTGTAGCCCAGATGCTTTTCTTCTTTTTAGCTAGTTTCTGTAATCACTGGGGGTGTAATGCTTTGGATTTGTTTTATTTGCAGTTCATTCAGCTCTTTAATCTGTGGGTTTATGTCTTTCATCAAATTTAGGAAATTTCAGTCAGTTTTTTTTTAGTAATTTTTAGTCTTATTCTGTCCTTTCTTTTAGAGACTAATGATACAAGTGCTAGCTCAGATCCCTGAGATTCTGTTTTGTTTTGTTTTTTCTAGCCTATTTTCTCTCTGTTATTCAGAAAGGACAAGCTTCATTGATCTGTCCTTAGGTCACTGATGCTCTTCTGTCATCTCTACTCATACTTGTACTACTAAGTACATCTAGTAAGTTTTCCATTTTAGTTATAACATTTTCAATTCTATTAATCTCCACTAGGTTTTTTATAACTTTTATTTCTCTGCTGAGGTGTTCTGTTTTTCAATTTGCTTCAAGAGAATTCGTAATTGTTGAAACATTTGATGATGGCTTCTTTAAAAACCTTGTCAGATAATTCCAACATATCATTTATCTTAATGTTGATTCTCTTTTCTCATTCAGGTTGTGATTTTCCTGTTTCTTGATATGACAAATGATTTTTGAATATATACTGGATACTTTGAACATTATGTTGTAAAACTCTGGATTTTACTGTATCTTCTTTTTTAGCAGGCAATCCAACTGTTGAAGTATAACAAGAGGGCCAGGTAGATATATGTGTTCTGGTTTTCTGAGCCCTACCTCCTATCTTCTCACCCCACACATCACTCCTGTAGAAGTTGAGTGCCAACTCTAGTCACCTCTTTGTAGATAGGCAGAGTGAATTTATCTCCCAAGTTGCCCAGGCTGACACTTTCCTGTAAAAAGGTGATGACACTAGTGTTGCCTCCAGGGAAGGTGTAAACTCAGAGCCAAGTTGGGCCTCTCCCTGACACCAGGAAAAGGGAGGAAAGTGAAGCTTCAACTACTCCTACCTCCTACTGACACATTCTGCCTTCTTGGAGGTGGGGGAGAGAAGTGGTAAGAAGGGAAATGGGGTACAGATGCACCCTTCTTTGGTGCTGCTTCATTCAGTGTCTTTACCATTTGTTTTCCATGTGGCCCCAATGACATCAATTAGGCTGAGAAGGAGTGAAGCATATTGGTGGCTGAACCCCCTCCCTCGCCATGTCACACAGCTCTTGCTATCTGGTGAGGGTGGAGGTTCAGCTTGCTGTGGGACCCTGCTGTGGTAACAGGAGCACTGATGGCATCTTTGGGGAGTAGGGGTACATGGGACATTAGCTCAGTTCTGCAGAAGAATGAGAGCGCTGCTGTTTATTTCCACAATGCAAGGAACAGGATGAAGGTGAAAGATCAACCCTTGCATCAGCCTTTGCTGAGACTACCATGGGGGTATGTATGGTTTTCCCGTTCTGTTAAGCTTCCCCAGTGCTTTGGCTAGGGAAAACAGGCTTTTGTTGAAGATTTTTGTTTGTGCCTGTTGGTGATTCCTGGTTGGGGGGGGAATTTTCTAGGGCCTCATCTAGGATATATGGGAAGAAATAAGGAAACCCAAGGAACTTGCTGCTGTGTGGTTGCTCAAGTCTTGAGGTTCCTAGGCAGTCCACCTTCTTCCCACCACTTCTTCTTCCTACCATTCAGTCTTCCTATATCAGTTTGTTCTATTAATTATGGGTTTTTTAGTTGACCTCTTTTTTTGGCCAAAACCAAAAATTTGGGTATGATTCTTTAATTCAAACAGGTGAGACACTCCCCCTAGATTCGCAGGTAGGTGCCAGCTTCTTCCCAAGGAAAAGTACTTTGGAGGAATGAACAAGCCATAAAATTTAGGTCATTGTCACTTGATTTCAAGAGGTTTCATCCCACTCTCATGCATTTTCATGTGATTTAAACATCGTTTATTTTCATTCTAACATACAAAAAAAGCACTTTACTAAAACAACTAGACAGATCAACATAAAAACATTGTATACTTAATTATGGTGTTTCAAGTTTTAAAGAATAAGTACATTTTGATTAATCTAATGCTGGTCATGTCCTCAAATTTGATTTTAAAATCTATTTTTCTTTGACTTTTAAAAACTTACTATAATTTTTGTTGGAAATGCAATACATAGTTGTTATGAAAAACTTTAAAATGTAGAAAAATTTAAAAAAGAAACTAAAAATATCTTTAATCTTACTACTGTCGATATTTTAGAATATACTCTTTCAGTATTTGGGGGTTTTGATCTGCATAGATACGTCCATTGGATACATGCTGTGTGCTTATTCTAAATATTGCTTTTTTTGAGACAGCCTCAAGCTGTTGCCCTGGGTAGAGTGCCGTGATGTCACAGCTCACAGCAATCTCCAACTCTTGGGCTCAAGCCATCCTCTTGCCTCAGAGATGGGGTCTTCCTTTTGCTTAGGCTGGTCTTTAACCTGTGAGCTCAAGCAATCCACCCCCCCTCACCCTCCCAGAGTGCTAGGAGTCCAGGTGAGAGCCACCGTGCCCAGCTGAATCTTAATTTATTTGAACAATCTCCTTTTGTTGAACATTTAGATTATTTCCTCATTTTTATTTTTTGCTACTATAAATAGTGCTGCAAAGTATAATTTTTCAAATAAATGTGTATCTTTAAGTAATTGTGATTATTTATTTAGGACAGATTTCTTTCTTCAATCTTTATTTTATCTCACACTATAAAATTAATGCCAGTATTTTAGTCTGTTCAGTAGAGATTTAGAAATAATCAACTTCTTAGTTTAGAACTTTGCAAAACACTGTGAAAACACACAATTATGTACACAGTTATATTGACGTGGGGTTGTGTTTCTAGTGCATTTTATATTTTTATTATTAGATGCTTTAATACAGCTTGTGATTTTTTTCACTAGTCTCCATAATTACTCTGAATTAGTGATGAAAGGTTCTTACTATATTGGATGTTTTCACTGAAATATTTAGTCTGAAATAGCCAACAGCATCTTTAAAATATATCTGAACGCATGGCTGTTGTTTTTCAGGTTTATGGGCTTTGTATTTGCAGTGTTAGCTCTTTGTGGTATCATGGAAAAATATATACCATGTGAATTTCTTAATGGTCTATAGGAAAAATATTGTTGAACATACAATTTGTTTGAGAACATCCACCGGTCATATGTAAATCAATGGAATCTTTAAATATCTTTGGCTTATAAAAATCACATGATTTTTAAAAGAAGTGAGCCAGCTTATCATTGTAAAGCATTATATAATTAAGCTTCAGTAGAAAAGGGTACCAAAAATATCTCCAAGATGAAAAACAAATTGTTTGAATTCATATGATTGCATGATGAAAAGAAATAAATGGTAGGTAAAGTTCTTCAGCTCCTAAAATTTTCAAAGGTAGACAAAATATTCGTATAAAAGGGTTTAAAGATTAAATTGCCTTAAATTGCCTTTCTTCCCTCAGAAAATAGATACGGATATGGCTCTTTGTAGCAACAGATCTCTTCTGTAATTGAAATGATAAATAGAGCTGGGCAAAACCTGAGGTGGTTTGGAGTTTGAGCTGAGAGTGTTACATTTACACTTTCCAAGTTTTCATTCTTAACTCTTGACTCTGGGGCTGAAAAATGATCTCTTCCCCCCCCCCCTTTTTTTTTTGTTGTTGTTTTTTTCTTTTTTTCCCTTTAAAATAAATCTTTCCCTGCTTAACTACCGGGGGAATATTATGAAAACATTCAGAACTAACACAGCTAAAAACCATGCATCAGCATTGTGAAAAGGCCTATAATCCCAGAGAGAGAAAAACTCCAAACATTATCAGCAGCAAAAGGCTCTTTGCTGTTGATTCTGAGAAATGGTAAGTTTGTGGTTCTTGCTGCTCATTTAGCAAAAATAAACTTACAGAAAAAAAGCAAGGAAGGAAGGAAGAAAAGAGAAAGCAAAAAATAAAAATAAAAACCACATAGAAAACACTTCCTTGTGTTACTCTTCACCCAGGTATCTCACGACCAAGTAGCCTGTCATACTGTCACAGGGTGAGAGCTTATGTAAGGGAGGAATGGGAAGGGGAAGGTGGATGCAATGAGAAGCACAGAGGAACTTTAAGCTTTGGGGGTTGCTTCCTCCTCCATGTAGCTTTGTCTGTCCAGAGAAGACTATAGGTGGGAGACACCAGTTTTATTCCACTTGCCTTCTCAAGGCAGAGTGGGACTGGGTGGGGAATATTAAATAAGTCAGATTAAAAAAAAAAAAAAAGCAGATATCCTCAGAACAATTCTTTTTTTTTCTTTTTCTTTTTCTTTTTCTTAGTACAGCTGGGGTCTTGCTTTTTGCTCAGGCTGGTGTCAAACTTGTGAGCCCGAGCAATCCACCTGCCTCGGCCTCCCAGAGTGCTAGGATTACAGGTATGAGCCTCCAATCCCACCTTCTCAGAACAATTATGACTAATTCCCCTAGACACACACAATTAAAGTAAACGCTACCCTCTTACCAAGAGTTCTCTGGCTCCTTTTGGTATTTCACTATAGTTTAAAAGGCCAGTGTTTATATGTCGATCACAAAATATATAAAATTTTTTGGAGGGTGTTGTGGTGATAATTTTTTGTTTCACTGCCTTCTCACCTGATTATGAACTCCTTGAGGGTATCCTTGAATCAAGACTTTGTCATGTAGCCGGCATTCAGCAGTAATTATAGCTGCTGATATTTATCGAGCAACTATTGCCTCCAAGAAATTATGTTAAATAATTTTATGCGGATAATAAACAGAGGAATTTGAAAGAATTAAATAACTCATCTAAGGAACACAAGCTAGGAACCAGGCTTGTGATCAGTAATGTCTCCTGTACTTGTTAAATGAATGTGGGAAGCTCTCTTGATCTTCCCCTGTTGTGATAACCAACAGATAGCTGATATTTTTATTTATTTATTTATTTATTTATTATTGTTGGGGATTCATTGAGGGTACAATAAATCAGATTACACTGATTGCATTTGTTAGGCAAACTCCCTCTTGCAATTGTGTCTTGACCCCAAAAGGTGTGGCACACACCAAGGCCCCACCCCCCTCCCTCCTTCCCTGTCTCTGCTCTTCCTTTCTCCAACCCTCCCTCCTTTTTTGTCTCTCTGCTCTCCCCTTCTCCCACCCCCACCATGACCTAAATTGTCATTAACTGTCCTCATATCAAAATTGAGTACATAGGATTCATGCTTCTCCATTCTTGTGATGCTTTACTAAGAATAATGTCTTCCTCCTCCATCCAAGTTAATACAAAGGATGTAAAGTCTCCATTTTTTTTAATGGCTGAATAATATTCCATGGTGTACAGCTTGTTAATCCATTCCTAGGTTGGTGGGCATTTAGGCTGTTTCCACATTTTGACAATTGTAAATTGAGCTGCTATAAACAGTCTAGTGCAAGTGTCCTTATGATAAAAGAATTTTTTTCCTTCTGGGTAGATGCCCAGTAATGGGGTTGCAGAATCAAATGGGAGGTCTAGCTTGAGTGCTTTGAGGTTTCTCCATACTTCTTTTTTTTTATTTTTTATTAAACCATAGCTGTGTACATTAGTATGATCGTAGGGCACCATACACTTGGTTCATAGATCGTTTGACACATTTTCATCACATTAGTTAACATAGCTTTTGTAGCATCCATACTTCCTTCCAAAGAAGTTGTACCTAGTTTGCAGTCCCACCAGCAGTGTAAAAGTGTTCCCTTCTCTCCACATCTGTGCCAGCATCTGCAGTTTTGAGATTTTATGATGTGGGCCATTCTCGCCAGGGTTAGATGGTATCTCAGCGTAGTTTTGATTTGCATTTCTCTAATAGATAGGGATGATGAACATTTTTTCGTATGTTTGTTAGCCATTTGTCTGTCCTCTTTAGAGAAGGTTCTATTCATGTCTCTTGCCCATTGATATCGGGGATTGGTGGCTTTTTCATGTGGATTAATTTTGAAATCTTGTTATCAAGCTTTTGTCTGATTCAAAATATGCAAATAACCTTTCCCATTGTGTAGGTTACCTATTTGCTTTGGTTGTTTTCTCCTTAGCTGTACAGAAACTTTTCGGTTTAATGAAGTTCCATTTTTTTATTTTTGTTGTTGTTGCGATTGCCATGGCAGTCTTCTTCATGAAGTCTTTCTCCAGGCCAATATCTTAGTATTTTTCCTATGCTTTCTTTGAAGATTTTTATTGTTTCATGCCTTAAATTTAAGTCCTTTATCCATCTTGAATCATTTTTTGTGAGTAGGGAAAGGTGTGGGTCCAGTTTCAGTCTTTTACATGTGGATATCCAGTTCTCCCAACACCATTTATTGAATCGGGAGTCTTTCCCCCAAGGTATGTTCTTGTTTGGTTTATCAAAGATTAGTTGGTTGTAAGACGTTAGTTTCATTTTCTGGTTTTCTATTCGATCCCAGGTGTTTATGTCTCTATTTTTGTGTCAGTACCATGCTGCCTTGATAACTATGGCTTTGTAGTACAGCCTAGAATCTGGTATGGTGATGCCTCCAGCTTTATTTTTATTACTGAGAACTGCCTTAGCTATACAGGGTTTTTTCTGGTTCTATACAAAACGCAGAATCATTTTTTCCAAATCTTGAAAGTATGATGTTGGTATTTTAATAGGAATGGCATGGAATAGGTAGATTGCTTTGGGAAGTATAGACATTTTAACAATGTTGATTCTTCCCAGCCATGAGCATGGTATGTTCTTCCGTTTGTTAATATCCTCTACTATTTCCTTTCTGAGGATTTCACAATTTTCTTTATAAAGGTCCTTCACCTCCTTTGTTAGGTATATTCCCAGGTATTTCATTTTCTTTGAAACTATGGTGAAGGGAGTTGTGTCCTTAATTAGCTTCTCATCTTGACTGTTATTGTCATATACAAAGGCTACTGACTTGTGGAAATTGATTTTATATCCTGAGACATTACCGTATTTTTTTGATGACTTCCAGGAGTCTTGTGGTTGAGTCTTTGGAATTCTCTAAGTATAAGACCATGTTGTCAGCAAAGAGGGAGAGTTTGACCTCCTCTGCTCCCATTTGGATTCCCTTTATTTCCTTGTCGTGGCTAATTGTATTGGCTAGAACTTCCAGCACTATGTTGAATAGTAAAGGTGATGGAGGACAACCTTGTCTGGTTCCAGTTCTAAGAGAAAAACCTTTCAGTTTTACTCCATTCAGTAAAGTATTAGCTGTGGTTTTGTCATAGATAGCTTCAGTCAGTTTCAGAAATGTGCCACCTATTCCTATACTCTTCCATGTTCTAGTTAGAAAAGGATGCTGGATTTTATCAAATGCTTTTTCTGCATCTATTGAGAGGATCATAAGGTCTTACTTTTGCCTCTGTTAATATGGTGGATAATGTATATGGACTTGTGTATGTTAAACCAGCCTTGCATCTCTGGGATGAAACCTACTTGATCATGATGTATGACTTTTTTGATGATAAGCTGTAATTTATTGGCTAGTATTTTTTTTTGAAAATTTTTGCATCTATATTTATTAGTAAAATTGTTCTGAAATTCTCCTTTTTAGTTGGGTCTTTTCCTGGTTTTGGTATCAGGGTGATGTTTGCTTTGTAGAATGTATTGGAAAAGGTTCCTTCCTCCTCTTTTGGAATAATTTCTGCAGTACAGGAATAAGCTCGTCCTTGAAGGTTTGATAGAATTCTGGTGAAGCCATCTGGACTAGGGCATTTTTTTGTTGGAAGCTTTTTTATTGTTTCTTTAATCTCAGTGCTTGAAATTGGTCTGTTCAGGAGCTCTGTTTCTTCCTGGCTAAGTCTAGGGAGAGGGTGTGATTCCAAATATTGATCCATTTCCTTCACATTGTCAAATTTTTGGGCAAAGAGTTGCTGGTAGTATTCAGAGATGATCTCTTGTATCTCTGTGGGATCCAGTTGTTATTTCCCCTTTATCATTTCTGATTGAGGTTACTAGAGATTTTACTTTTCCATTTCTAGTTAGTCTGGCAAAAGGTTTATTTTATTAATTTTTTCAAAAAAACAACTCCTTGTTTCATAAATTTTCTGAATGATTATTTTGTTTTCAGTTTCATTGATTTCTGATTTGATTTTGGATATTTCTTTTCTTCTACTAGGTTTAGATTGTTCTTCTTTTTCCAATTCCATAAGATGGCTTGTGAGTTTGTTGATGTGCTCTCTTTCTGTTTTTCGAATGTAGGCATCTAAAGCAGTAAATTTTCCTCTCAAAACTGCTTTTGCCATAACCCACAGGTTTTGGTAGCTTGTGTCTTCATTGTTGTTATGCTCAAGGAAGTTAATGATTTCCTGTTTTATTTCTTCCTGCACCTATCTGTCATTCAACAGAAGGTTGTTTAATTTCTATGCCTTTGTGTAGGGTTAAAAGTTTTTGTTAGAGTTGAGTTCCACCTTTACTCCCTTATGGTCTGAGAAGATACAAGGTAAAATTTCAATTTTTTTTTATTCTGTTGAGGTTTGTTTTGTGGCCTAAGAAATGATCAATTTTAGAGAATGTTCCATGGGGCAATGAGAAGAATGTATATTCTTTATCTTTGGGATGAAGTGTTCTATATGCGTCTATCAAGCACAGTTGTTCTAGGGTCTCATTTAAGTCCCTTATATCTTTGTTTAATTTCTGTTTAGAGGATCTATCCAGTTCTGTCAGAGGAGTGTTAAAGTCCCCTGTTATTATGGTATTATAGGATATCAAATTGCTCAGACAGAGTAAGGTCTGTTTCAAAAATATGGGAGCATCCAAATATTTAGAATTGAAACATCTTCTTGTTTTTTTTTTTTCCCTGACCAATATAAAGTGACTATCTTTGTCCTTTTTGACTTTAGTTGCTTTAAATCCACATGTATCTGAAAATAAGATTGCATAATGAAGTTGATGTCTAGACAATCTGGGGTATAAGTACAGCTCTGCTCCTAATTCCCTGTGTCAGTTTTTTGTCCTTGATTGTAAAATGGGTATAATAAAACTTGCTTTATGGGGAAGTTGTGATAATGAAGTGGGAAAGATCTTTGTATAGCAAGTGACCTGTGGTTGGTGCTCAAAAAATAGTCCCTGAATCTTGGGTTGGTTCCTCATTTGTCAGATGGAGGAGGTCAGTTTTTTAGGGTCAATTTCAGCTCTGTGAAAATATGATTTTAGTTTTTGTTTTAAATTTACAACCTTTTATCTGCTCTTCTTTCTCTCAAACTCAAATGACATTGGTGGGAAGAGTTTTTGTTTCATTTTTGTGTGAAATCTTCATATTTAGCCTTTTGTAGCATTTTGGTTCGTACGAATTTAGGAAATGCATTTTCCTTTCATTTTAGTTTTATTAAATTATTTGACTTAGTTTATTTGACTGAAGAATCTTATGTTTGGACAGATCTAGGAGGATTAAATGTGTTGAAAAGATTCTTGTAAGTTTGCAGTTGTTTTTGATTAAAGTTGTCAAAAAGAACTTTGAAAATTACCTTATAAAGATGCTACTTCCTCTTCACGGAAGTACAAGATTATGTCTTTTTGAGGAAGTGTGTAAAAACAAAATAGTAGAGCAATCTTCATAAAAAATCATCATGGCAGACTGTCTGAAAAACATTAGTGTAAAATTTAAATTTTATTTTATTTTATTTTATTTTTGAGACAGAGTCTCACTATGTCACCCTCAGGAGAGTTTTGTGGCATCACAACTCACAGCAACCTCAAACTCTTGGGCTTCAGTGACTCTCCTGCCTCAGCCTCCCACTATAGGTGCCCACCATAACGTCTGGCTATTTTTTTGTTGTAGTTGTCATTGTTGTTTGGCAGGCCTGGGCTGGGTTCAAATCCACCAGCCCTGGTGTATGTGGCTGGCGCCCTAACCACTGAACTACGGGAGCCAAGCCTAAAATTTTAAATCTTGATTGAATGTATAACAGGGTAGAAAACCATAAACTTATCTGAAAAAAATATAATTAAAAAAGTTAGATGAAGGATACAGTGTAAAAAGTTACTTTAATTTTGGGTCTTTTTTCTTTTCTTTTAAAACTGCAGGATGCTATTTAAAGAACAGGTCAATTAAATATGATTGGATATGTGCATGTATTTTAATTCTAAAAATTCATTTCAGTTAGTTGAAGTGTAGGGCAAAATAAAAAGGGCCACAGGAAAATGAAAATGAGAGTTGATACCAAGGAAAGGTAGAATAAAGAAAGAAAAATAGGAAAAGAAAAATCATTTACTAAAAAGAGGGAAGGGATTGGAGTGGGAAGGAGGCTAAGTTAGTTTCTGAAATGAGTGGTAGAGATGCTTTAATCTTGAAGCTAAATTGGTTGCCACCTGCTATACTCTGCTCTTTGAAATAATTAACATTGATCATTGCTCTTCAGCCACATTGATACTTATTTCTTGGAGTTCTAGGTTTAGAATACCAAAGTGGAGGTGGTTACTTAAGCTTCAAAAGAAATGGTCAGAGTTCTCAGAAGGCTGGAAAGAACCAAGCTGAAGGGTTCTGGCTGAAGCAGAACCTTCAGAGTGAGTGTGGTGATCAAAAGGTAATAAGTTATTTTACACAATGACAGGATGGCTATTAGGAGCTGCTGTGACTAGTTCATGTGACATCTCTCATTCAAAGGACCCATCACCTGTCCTGGTGAGTTGAATTTAGGAAGGACATTTCTCCATCCTTGCTTTCAATCCGCCATTCTGGAAACAAAACAATATTTTTCTGAACTCCATTCCTGCCACAAATTGGTTATGAGACCTTGGCCAGTCATTTCACCTCTGTGAGCCTCAGTTTCCTCTAAGAAATGAGGATGCTGGTTCCCAGTCTTCTATAGCTCCTACCCAGGGCTTGGCACATGATGGTCCCCAGGCTAAGACGGGCCTGTTATTTCTTTATTACTTTATTATTTAGTTTTTATTTCATAATCATACTCTTTACTCTGCAATCCAGCTAGACACGGAGAGGAATAAGGAAAATGTTATAAAAGAACTGCAGTGAGAACACAAAGATTACAGGATATTGCGAGCAAATTGGGTAGAGGAGTGTTCTCCTGAACTGCACAAGGAATGGTTTGGTGGTTGAAACAAAACATTATGTCAAATTTATTACAGTTGTCCATAGTGGGTAATGGGGGTGTCTTGCTGGTCCTGCCATTCTTGGACACAGAGTGCTCCGTGGCTTCCACAACACTCATGCCCTCTCATCACCTTGCCAAAGCCCACATGCTTTCCATCCAACCCCTCAGTCTGGGTAGTGCAGATGAAAAACTGGGAACCGTTTGTGTTGGGTCCAACATTTGCCATGGACGAGATGCCAGGACCTGTGTGCTTCAGGACGAAGTTCTCATCTTCAAATTTCTCCCCAGGGATAGACTTGCCACCAGGGCCATATGGCGCGTGAAGTCCCCGCCCTGGCACATAAACCCTGGGATAATTCTGTGAAAGCAGGAACCCTTATAACCAAATCCTTTTCTCCAGTGCTCGGAGCATGGAAGTTTCTGCTGTGTTTGGAACTTTGTCTGCAAGCAGCTGGAAGGAGACTTGGCCCAAGGGCTCACCATCAGCATCAATATCGAGGAACACACTGGGGTTGACCATGGCTGATTCCAGAAGACTGTGGGAAGCGGCAGCATCTGCAAAACCTGCCACTTGCTTTTACATGGCCTGTGAGCTAAGAATAGCTTTTACATTATTAAATGATTGAAAAGAATCAAAAAATAATATTTTGCAACACATACAAATGAAATAAAACCCAAATTTCTTTGTCCGTAAAAAAAAAAAAAGAAAATAAGATTGCAACTCCTCTTTTCTTCTGAATTTCATTTGCCTGAAAATTTGTCTTCCAAACCTTGAGTCAGTTTTTTTTTTTTTTTTTTTTTTTTTTTTTGGTAGAGACAGAGTCTCACTTTATGGCCCTCTGTAGAGTACCGTGGCCTCACACAGCTCACAGCAACCTCCAACTCCTGGGCTTAAGTGATTCTCTTGCCTCAGCCTCCCAAGTAGCTGGGACTACAGATGCCCACCACAACGCCCGGCTATTTTTTGGTTGCAGTTTGGCAGGGGTCAGGTTTGAACCCGTCACCCTCGGTATATGGGGCCAGCGCCTTACTGACTGAGCCACAGGCGCTGCCCCACCTTGAGTCAGTTTTAATTTGTCTTTTGAAGCTAGGTGTGTTTCCTGCAGACAGCAAATGGATGGCTTGTGTTTTTTAATCCAGTCAGCCAATCTATGTCTCTTCAGTGGGAAATTCAAGCAATTAACATTTATTGAGATAATTGATAAGTGTGGTAGTATTCTTTTTGTGTGTGTGTGTGTGTGTGGTTTTTGGCCGGGGCTGGGTTTGAACCTGCCACCTCCAGCATATGGGACTGGCGCCCTACTCCTTGAGCCACAGGCGCCACCCAAGTGTGGTAGTATTCTATTCATCTTATTTTGTGAGAGTCCTTTGCTTAGTTTTATCTTATGCATCAGTGTGGAAGTTAGGTTTTGTCCTTTAATTTCTGAGCTCTTATTTTGCTGCTGATCCATTGTGATAGTGTGTAGAACAGGTTGAAGTATTTCCTGTAGAGCTGGTCTTGTTATGGCAAATTTCCTCAATGTTTGTATATATGTAAATGATTTGATTTCTCCATCAATTTTAAAGCTTAGCTTAGCAGGATATATAGAATTCTGGGCTGAAAATTGTTCTGTTTAAGTAGATTAAAGGTAGATGACCATTGTCTTCTTGCTTGGAAATTTTCATTAGAGAAGTCTGCAGTCACCCTGATGGATTTGCCCCTGTGGGTCAACTGGCACTTACTCCTGGCAGCTTGCAGAATCTTTTCTTTTGTCTTGACTTTGGACAGGTTCATCGCAATGTGTCTTGGAGAAGCTCGGTTAGAGTCGAGGTTACCTGGGGTCCAATATCCCTCTGTAAGGAGTGTGTCAGAATCTTTGGTGATATTTGGGAAATTTTCATTTTTAATATTCTCTAGTATGGCTTCCTTTCCTCTGGGGCATTCTTCTTCCCCTTTTGGCATTCCCATAATTCATATGTTGGAATGCTTCATAGTCCCATAATTCTGTCAGTGAACGTTCTGCTTTCTCTCTCTTCTTTTCTGCCTCTTTAACTGTCTGCATTATCTCAAGAACTTTGTCCTCTACCTCCAAAAGTTGCTGATACTTTCTATTGCATCTTTAAGTTCCCTAATTGACTGTTTCAGTTCCTTCAGCTCTGCTATATCCCTTCTATATTCTTCATATTGTTCATCTCTTATTTGATTCTGTTTTTGGATTTCCTTTTGGTTATTTTCCACTTTATTAGCAGTTTCTGTCATTGTTTCCATCTTTTCTTTTGTTGTTTTCATCATTTGTATTCTAAATTCCCTTTCTGTCATTCCTAACATTTCTTTGTAGGTAGAATCCTCTGCAGTAGCTACCTCATGGTCCCTTGGAGGGGTTGTTCTGGACTGGTTCTTCATGTTGCCAGGAGTTTTCTGCTGATTCTTCCTCATGAGTGATTTCTTTTATCTGTTTCCTTGCCCTAATTTTCCTTTCACTTCCTCTTCCTCTTTAAGTTGCCGTGCCTGTGGACTAAGGTTTTGTTTATTCCTTTTGGTACAGGACCAGAAAGATGAGAAGGTTGAAAAGCAAGAAGGGATAAAAGAAAGAAAGAAAGAAAGAAAGAAAGAAAGAAAGAAAGAAAGAAAGAAAGAAAGAAAGAAAGAAAGAAAGAAAGAAAGAAAGAAAGAAAGAAAGAGAATAAAGAGAAAGGAGAGCGGGTGGGTAAATGGGAATATTGACAAAAAGAAGAGAGGCACAGAAAGAGGGATACATAGCAATATAGGTGTACAGTAGGGTACTTTGACACAACCTTAACAAAATCCCAACCTCTGAGGGTGCCGGGTTGGGTGGTTCTCTTAAGGTCAGCAGTTCTTTGCTAGCCTAATCGGACACAGTACCCCACCTCCACCAAGTAGAGAGGAAAGACAAAAATGCTATAAATCAAACCAAAGCAAGCAAACAGAAAACTTTATGGAATAAAATTGGGGGGAAAACCAAGTAATAGGGGTAGAAACACTAACAAAAATGTAGTTCTAATTTTTGAAAAAATGCAACAATGGTCAAAGCAGTGTGTTTTACTTTCAAAGTTTTTACTTTTTTACTTTCATAGTTTTTCCTGCTGCATCAAGTGTAATTTGAACTTGGAGTTACTGGGCAGGAATTATAGGAACCACACAGAATTCAGTTATACCTGGGTGCTCTTGAAGGAAAGAGCACCCGTGGGCTTCCCTGGCTCCTTCTGGCTGAAGAGGGAGAGGTGTGGATAGAAGCCTGTGAACCTGTGTGTGTCCAAGTCCCCATCCCCATGGGGCCAGCCTCATGAGGCAGCCACAGTGGGGCCTGGGAATTTACTGTCAGTAGACTTGATCTGGTTATGAGATGCACACTGGGGGTAATGGTGAGCTCAGATTGATTGCCTGCCATAACTTGCATAGATGCCCACTTTCACATGACCTCCATTTCTTAGCGATGTCTTTTCTTAAGTGTGTGAGTTGGAAGAATTTTGTTGGAAGTTTGAGTAAGCATTTTCCTTCCATGTGTGCTTTTAAATGATGATCTATACCTGGGAGAAGTTAGCCATTGACATTGTATACATGCTGATCTGATTGTCCTTTTAATTTCTTGAGTTAACTTCAGGGTCTTGGATATTAAAGAGAAGAGGGAGACCTATTGTTAATGTCTCAGATTGTCATTCATGTCTCAGATTGTCATTCATGTCTCAGATTGTCATTCATGTCTCAGATTGTCATTCATGTCTCAGATTGTCATTGCCAGACTATATCTATTTTAGTTCATAGGACACAGGTTTGCCATTTGGAGCAGTAGAAGAAGGCCCTGCAATTGGGACAAATGACTCAAGTTTATTTTTCACATCAAGTGTTGGTCCTGTGTAATCTTAATTTTTGTTTTCCTTAGTTTATATAGACATAAGGCATGGAATACAGTTCCACTTCTCTTTCCAGAGTTGGTCTTTTTTGTGATTGCTTCCTGGTCTCTAGTATTGTCTACAGAACCTGTTTTCCCCTGTATATGTGAATTACACATTTATAACTGAAAATGTCAATACATTAAATGATCGTTAACCTTAAAAAAAAAAAGAAAGAAAAAGGCAACGATGGGAAATTGTATTTAAACTAGAAAAATGGAGAAAGAAAAGAAAGAAAAAAGAAAAGAAAAATCTATAGGGAAAGGTTGAAATTAAAAAACAAAACAACAATTGCATTAATTTACACAGCTATGATTTAATAAAAAAAAGACAATAACAACAAAAAACAAATAAAAAAACAAACAAACAAAAACAAAACAAAGTGGTATATATATCTTGTTGCATATTGTCTAGGCAACAGGTGATCTTCTTGGGTATGAGATATTAATCACAATGCTGATACGACCGGTGGCCTCCACTGATTTCTCAAACCCAGCAGGGTGGAGACCCTAAATATCTCTTCAAACCTCTTAAAGGGCACTTTAAACTTTTAAACTGGCTAAGCAGAAGCTTTCCCAGTGGCTATCCACTTACCCAGTGTGCCAAAACCAGTCTCACTCTGCCCCTGAGGGTTAAGGCTGTAAGGGGGCTCAGTCCCCGCCTTTGGGCTGCTCAGTCACTAGATTACTAGCTCCCGCCCCATCCTTGCTCTGTGAACCTGAGGGCGGAGCTTGCTGGGGCAGTTCTCTCACAGTGGCTCCATCGGCTCACAGCCGAACACTATTAGCTCCTTCCTGCTCAGTGGCTCAGTCTGGGGCCCTAGACAATGCCCAAAGTTGTTTGCACTCCTTCCCAAGCTTTCCCAAGGCAGTTCAACTGATGCCAAGTCCAAAAACACCAAAACAGCTCACAGGTAAGGCCTTTCCAGTTTGCAGTTTCACTGCTGCTGTACTTACAGTTGCTGGCAGGATTAGACTGAACGAACACATGTAGCCACTTGCCACTTTTCCACTGCTTTTATCCTCCGCTTGGGGTCCAGAAGTCTCTCACTGACTCCCTGTGTCTTCAAAGGGATGATTATAGGCAGATCCCACCGGCCAGAGATGCCTGGAGTCTTGTCTGCCCAGACTCATGGTGCCCAGTTGCAAGGAAGTTGTTACTCGGCCGCCATCTTGCTTGGATCTCAATAGTTGATATTTTTAATAGAGAAAGCTAAAAAAGTATCTTTTCACTATCATCAAAATAAACATAAGTAGTACTTATTAACCTGTAGTTGCCATAAACTTGTTCCTGTCCTCTAGAAAAGTAGAATAAAGGACACCTACATTACAGGAGGCACAAAAACATAAATGACTCACAACATGGAGAGTAAGAGCCTTACTCTAATACATTAATAAACCGTAAAATAATATTTATGGAGCCCACTTTTCAAGATACACATAAAACTACAGCAGGAACATGTGAGATAAACACACACATACATCTATATGCACACATTTGTATATTCACACATTATATATGTAAATACTCCCATGTCCTATAAAACACAATGAATAAATTTGCTTTTCTTGTTAATGTGTGTGGTTAGAAAGGCCTCAAATATGAACCTAAAGTGAGTAGAGAAAAAGATATTTTTCCTGTCCTATACCCTGTACCATCAGAAGTCCAGGTTATCTATCATTATCTGAATTCTCATTCCCACATGTGTACATTGCCCCTAATCTGACTCAATACCCACTTTCTCTTCTCCCAGTCATTTCACTGTGCCTTGAAGAACCATCTCAGAACCATATTCTGAGATGAGAATGGTAAACTCAGCCTCATTTCTGAATAGTTCTTCACCTCTATGTTTTAGGGAGATCTGTCCCCTGATGACAACACTCTCCCTTTCAAATGGAGACTGTTACTTCTTTTTGAGACAGAGTCTCAAGCTGTCACCCTGGGTAGAGTGCCATGGCATTACAGCTCACAGCAATCTCCAACTCCTGGGCTCAAGTGATTCTCTTGCCTCCACCTCCCAAGTAGCTGGGATTACAGGTGCCTGCTGCAACACCCGGCTATTTTTTTTTTTTTTTTTTTTTTTTTTAGTTTGTAGCCATCATTGTTGTTTGGCATGCCCAGGCTGAATTTGAACCCACCAGCTCAGATGTATGTGGCTGGCCCCTTAGCCACTTGAGCCACAGGCACCGAGCCTGTTACTTCTTTTTATCTCTTATATAACCTACCTCAGGCCTACCTCCAACCATTTCTCCTTCACCCCCCTACAAATGAGGGCCAACTTATCCCTAAGACAAGTATACACAGGCCCATGATACTTTTAGAGGACCATTAACATATTTTGTATGGGAAACTGAGCCCTGATCTTTAGCATAAGACTTGCTTCCTGCTTGGGAGACCTGGAGAATCCCAATAATGGCATGTGAGTTGTGTGTGTCCAGGAGATCAGAAAAATGGCCCCCAAGAGAAAATGTATGTGTGAGGTGTGGCAATAATAACTATGGTAAAGATTCTCTAGATTCCAAAGGTCTCTTGATGCTGGAAGCAGAGGTTGTGCTCAAGGTCTGTGGTTTTACAAAAACGAAGGTGGAGACATTCTATCTGACCTTCTCCATCTCCTCCCTAATGTCGGACAAGCAGCATTTGTCTGCTTCTTCCTGGTTTATGATAATAAATACGACCCAAAGTTTACTAGGGAGGGCTCCTCCCAGAGTTCCTTTATTCCCCGGCACAGACTCTGTGTCAAGCCACTTCATTCCTTCTACCAAGACCCTGCCTTGTGACCCCAAGCCCATTTAATATTGTAATTTCTTTTAAAATCAGAAGAAAAAAATGTGAATATAATCCAACCTGAATTATATTCATCTTCTACTACTGTGGTTGTAAACACACTGCTGCAAGCCCTTAGCTCTTTCTAAGCTCCTGCCAGCAGAGTCCAACTCCTCTACCTGCAACTCCTCTATCAGAGGACCAGAATCTGCCCTTATTTACTGAGATCTGAGCTCCAGGCCACTTATTTTTTTTTCCATCCAGACTGTAATATCTGGAGTCAGCCAATCAGATACTGAAGGATTAATGCAAGAGGCCACATTTCTAGATCAGTCTCTCTACTGGATTGGAGAAGATGTGTGCATGTTTGGGTAATGCAGGAGTCAGGACTAAGGCTGGGACACAGAATTTTCTGTTCATGCTGGATCAACTTGGACATTGGGAAGGGATTGAACCTGTAAGTAGAGGGCTTTGGTAAGCCTGAAGAGAAAAACAAGGGAAGGTAGAGGTATAGCAAGTGCAGCTGAGGACAACACAATTTTGGGTTTTTCTCCATTTATTCTCTACCTCTCTGTAGCCTTGGTCGCTCTCATTTACCTGGATGAAAGAAGGGAAGGCAGAGGATATCAGTGTGCTCATGGCCCAATGCTGCTAAAGAGCTTCTTGCATTCCCTCCCTGGTTCAGCAGACCACATGCCCTTGGCCTGAAAGTAGCATGTGAGTCTTCAAGTTATTTCAGTGTGAAAGGACCAAGCTAACTCCATTTTGTTAAAACTAACTCCACGTTGTCTCACAGCCTTCACTGACCCCACTTTGTCCCGCAGCCTTCAATTTGCAGCTGCATACCAAAGGTGATAGGCAACCTGCTTCCTCCCCCACCCCTGGCTCCAGTGTGTCTGCCCCGAAGGATAACGGCACCCACCCTCAGCCCCTGTAGTAGTAAATCTTTCCCCTAAGCAATCAGCCCAACTCAAACATTGTTTAGGTCCCTAAGCCCCATCCCCCTCCCTTTTTCCTTTCTGTATCCTTAAAACTGCTCTTCCCTCTGTGGTCGGGGCTTCTTTGGCCTCCTGCTGCACCAGGAATGAGAAGCCCAGACCCGGGTCTGTGAATAAACCACCTCTTGCTTTTGCATCGGACTTGGTTTTTGGGTGATTTACGAGGGGTACCCCGCAACCTGGGCACAACATTTGGGGGCTCATCCGGGATTTGCCCCCCCAAATCACCGAGAACCTACTCCAGAGGTGAGTGCCTGTGTGCCGGCATTGTCTATTTGTCTTGTCCTATTCTGTGTTGGTTTTGTTTGTTAAGTCTACAGTTGGGACACGGAACCCCTGACAGTTGGGACGTGGAACCCCCAACAGAGTAGGAAAGGAAGCGCCCATGGATGGGAGACTGGGACGTGGAAACCCCAGTCCCTGGTCAAGACCAGGTGATTCCTCTGGCTGAGAGACAAGGTGGGTTGTAACCGCCAGGTGAAGTTACACCATTGTCTCATTTTCAGTTTTGCCTGGAAACCTGCAAGGGCAGGCTCTCGCTTTTTGGAAGTATCTGTGTGCTATTTGTTTCATGTGGGTCTTGTTATATTTAGAGGGCGACATGGGACAGACACAGACAATGCCCCTTTCTCTAACTTTGGCTCATTTCCGGGATTTCAAAGACAAAGCCTGAGAGTATGGTTTCAGTGTGTCTAGAAATAAACTTGTGACTCTTTGCAGAAATGAATGGTCTGCGTTATACACCAGATGGCCACCCGCTGGCACTTTTCATCTCCCCATTATCTTTCAGGTCAAAGATATAGTCTACTGCATTGGGACCAGGCACCTGGATCAAATCCCGTATATAACTGCTTGGCAGGACCTTGTGGAGGACCCACCATCATGGTTAAAACCTTTTCTTTCCCCGCCAGACAAAGAAGTGGCCAAGCTCCTAGACTTGAAGGAGAAAAAGGAGAAGTCTCCTGAACCCTCTGCCCCTTCCCCAGTCCTCCAAGGAGGAACTGATCCAGAAGTGCTTTCCCCACCTCCTTATCAACCCTCACCTCAGGAGGCACCTGTTCCTCCAAGTCCACCAGGCAACAAAGCCACTCCAGCCCCAGGTCCAGGGAGTAATCTCCAGAGCCCACCCCACACCTGCCGTAGAGCCCTGTGCCATCTGCCTGCAGAATCCACTGTGCTGCCCCTTCGCTCAGTGGGCCCCCCCCGACAGAGCAACCCCCCTGAACCAAGAATATCACTATTGGCCCTTTGCCACAAGTGATCTTTATAACTGGAAGATGCAGAATCCTAAATTCTCTGAAAAACCTACTGCTTTAATGACCTCTTAGACTCAATTATTTTTACTCATCAGCCCACTTGGGATGATTGTCAGCAGCTCTTACAGGTCCTTTTCACCACCGAGGAGCAGAACCCCATTGTGGCTGAGGCCAGGAAGGCCATTGAGGGTCCAGATGGGAACCTGCCACTGATCAGGCTCTCATAGATGCAACCTTCCCCCTCACATGTCCCGAGTGGAATTTTAATACAGGAACAGGTCAGGTGAGACTCCAAGCCTACCACGAGACTCTAATGAAGGGTCACCATAAAGCAGCTAGAAAGCTGACTAATTTGGCCAAGGTAGGTAATGTGCAGCAGGAAAAGACAGAACCCCCCGCAGCTTGCTTAGAAAGAATCATGGAGGCACTCCGCATGCACACTCCCTAGATCCTGAAGCTGTAGAGAATAGAGCAGCAATTGTCATGTTCTTCGTTAACCAGTCAGCTCCAGACATTAAACGTAAGTTGCAGAGAATAGATAGACTAGGCGAGAAATCCTTACAGGATCTCTTAGAAGTAGCTGAAAAAGTCTATAACAACCAGGAACCCCCCCTCCCCCCGAGGAAAAGCAAACAAAAGTGGCTAGAAGACAGACCCAGGAATTGGCCAGGATCCTCCTAGCGTCCACGGCTGCCACTCCGGACGAAAAAGAAAGACGACTGCGCCAATTGGCGGCAGGAGGTAAAGAAGGCTCCCCAGGCGGGGAAAGACTCTGCCTCCAGAAAGACCAGTGCGCCTATTGTAAGGAACATGGACATTGGGCCCGTGAGTGCCCCAAGAAACAGACCACCAGACCTTCATGCCCCCCCCTCAGTGCCAATCTTGGAGCTAAGCGGGCTCGAAGGATAGGGAGGTCAGGGCTCGTCACCCCTCCCTGAGCCCTGGGTAAATCTCAGAGTGGAGGGGACCCCAATAAATTTCCTAGTGGATACCGGGGCCCAGCACTAGGTCCCGACCCAGGACCATGGCCCTATGGACACCCGGAAATCATGGGTCCAGGGGGCCACAGGCATCAAACAATATTCATGGACTACCTGAAGGACTGTGGACTTGGGCATGGGCCGGGTATCCCATGCATTCATGGTTATTCCAGACTGCCCCATCCCATCCTTGGGCGAGACCTCCTAACTAAAGTAGGGGCTCATATCATCTTCAAAGATGAAGGACCCCTTGTCACAGATCAGTATGGGAGTCCCATACAAATACTCACCTTACAACTTGAAGATGAGTGTAGACTGCACCAGCAGCAGCCTTAGAACAATCAGCCGACAGGTGTCGCTATATGGCTGAAAACCTACCCACTTGCCTGGGCCTGGAGGAGTGGGGCTAGCTGCCCACTGACCACTGGTCATCGTAGAGCTCAAGCCAATGGCTGAACCCATACGAGTATGGCAGTATCCCATGTGTCAAGAAGCCCGGAGGGCATCATGCCTCACATCCGGAGACTTTTTTTTTTTTTTTTTTTTTGCTATACATCCGGAGACTTTTTAAGAGCGGGATACTAGTGCCCTGTCAATCTGCATGAAACACTCCCCTATTGCCTGTAAAAAAGCCACTAACTAATGACTATAGATCAGTCCAGGACCTAAGAGAGGTCAACAAGCGGGTACTAGACAGTCACCCCACCGTCCCAAACCCTTATACACTATTAAGTGCTCTCACCCCTGATCGAGTATGGTATACTGTTCTCGACTTAAAAGATGCCTTCTTCAGCCTCCCATTAGCCCCCCAGAGCCAGGCAATGTTTGCCTTTGAGTGGAACGATGAAGAGCAAGGGATCCATGGTCAACTTACCTGGACCCGGCTGCCACAAGGGTTCAAAAACTCCCCCACCATCTTTGATGAAGCTTTACATGAAGCCCTGAGTGAGTACTGGCAGCAACACCCTCACCTGACTCGTTTACAGTATGTAGATGACATTCTAATAGCAGCCGAGACAGAAGCAGAATGCCACCAAGGCACCCAGGACTTGCTGACTGCATTAGGAGCTCTGGGGTACCAGGCCTCTGCCAAGAAGGCTCAGATTTGTCAACAAACTGTGAGTTATCTGGGGTACGTCCTTAAAGATGGGCAGCGGTGGCTGTCCCAAGCAAGAAAAGAAACAGTTCTGAAAATCCTCCCTCCCACCACACAGTGAGGAGTGCGGGAGTTCCTTGGGTCAGCTGGGTTCTGCCATCTGTGGATTCCGGGATTCACGGAGATAGCAAAGCCCCTCTATGAGGCCACCCGGGACAGCCTGCCTTTCCAGTGGAGGGCAGAACAAGAAAAGGCCTTCTAGGCCCTGAAATGAGCCTTGCTCTCGGCCCTGGCCCTAGGACTCTCAGATATTACCAAGCCCTTTCATCTGTATGTAGATGAGCACAAAGGCATAGCAAAAGGAGTGCTTGCTCAATCACCTGGTCCCTGGATCCAGCCGGTCGCCTACCTGTCAAAGAAACTAGACTCTGTAGCAGCAGGCTGGCCCCCATGCCTACGCATCATTGCAGCCTCTGCATTGCTGGTTAAGGATGCAGATAATTTGACTTTAGGGCAGGAGCTGTTGATCACAACCCCTCATGCCATTGAGGGAGTCCTCAAACAGCCACTGGATCGATGGCTTAGCAATGCTCGGCTCGCCCACTACCAGGGCCTTTTACTAAATCCTCCACAAATCTGATTTCTGCCAAAGACCTCTCTCAGACCCGGACCTAGATGTCTCCCTGCATGACTGTGTTGACATCCTAGCTCAGGTCCACAGCATACGCCAGGACCTCATGGACCAGCCTCTCCCTGATGCAGAAGCCACTTGGTACACAGATGGGAGCACCTTCATACAGGATGGATGCAGGTACGCAGAGGTGGCAGTAGTGTCTGAGACTGAGACTGTTTGGGCAGAGCCCCTCCCGGCTGGAACGTCAGCTCAAAAGGCTGAACTTACAGCATTAACACAAGCTTTGACCTTGGGAAAAGGCCTGAAACTTAATCTTTATACTGATAGCCGATAGGCTTTTGTCACTGCCCACATACATGGGGCAATCTATCAGGAGAGAGGGCTCCTCACGGCAGAAGGAAAGACTATTAAAAATAAAGAAGAGGGCGGCGCCTGTGGCTCAGTGAGTAGGGCGCCGGCCCCATATGCCGAGGGTGGCGGGTTCAAACCCAGCCCCGGCCAAACTGCAACAAAAAAATAGCCGGGCGTTGTGGCGGGCGCCTGTAGTCCCAGCTGCTCGGGAGGCTGAGACAAGAGAATCGCGTAAGCCCAAAAGCTGGAGGTTGCTGTGAGCCGAGTGACGCCACGGCACTCTACCCGAGGGCGGTACAGTGAGACTCTGTCTCTACAAAAAAAAAAAATAATAATAAAATAAAGAAGAAATACTTAACCCTTAAAAAGCCTTATGGCTTCCCCAGAAGCTAGCTATCATCCACTGCCCTGGCATCAGCGGGGCGATTCCCCTGTTGCCAGAAGCAACCAGCGAGCTAACCAGGTTGCCAAAACTATAGCCACTTCATTACCCAAGAGATTCCTACTATCATGTTGCCAGACCCTGAGCCCCCAACACTCCCACTATCTCCAGAGTATACCCCAGAGGACTTACAATGGATAAAGCAGATCTCACAGGCCCACTCCCCTGAAAAGTACAACGGATGGTATGTCACCTGTGATGACAAAGTGCTCGTGCCAGCAAAACTGGGACAGGAAATCCTCAATAAAATCCACTCCTCCACCCACCTGGGGTCGCACAAAATGAAAGACTTGCTACACCATGCCAAAATCAAGATACAAAACCAAAATGCCAAAATTGATGAAATTATAGCTTCATGCAAAGTATGTATTATGACTTTGTATTTAGCCCCCACAGTCCAGGGTCCAGGGAGCATGGAACAGAGCCAGGTGTGTATTGGGAAGTGGACTTTACTGAAGTTAAGCCAGGTAAATATGGATATAAATATCTCCTTGTTTTCGTAGACACTTTCTCAGGAAGGGTAGAAGCATTTCCTACCAAAAACGAAACTACACAGGTAGTAGTAAAGAAAATATTAGAAGATATAATGCCTACGTTTGGAATCCCTAATCAGATAGGATCAGATAATAGCCCAGCCTTTGCTTCTTAGATAGTGCAGAGTTTGGCAGAAGCCTTGGGGACTAATTGGAAATTGCATTGTGCTTATCGGCCCCAAAGTTCAGGGCAGGTAGAGCAGATGAACTCCACTCTAAAAGAGACCCTGACCAAATTAATCATAGAGACTGGTGGTGACTGGGTGTCTCTCCTCCCCTTTGCCCTGTACAGGGTGAGAAACTCACCCTACTTAATAGGAAAAACTCCCTATGAAATTCTCTTTGGGAGGCAACCCCCTATAATCCCTAAGGTATACTGCAAGGCCCTTACCTCAGAGGATCCTGACCTTAAAACTTGGAAAGATTATGCAGTAACTTTGCATTTTTACCAAAAGGCACAATGAGCTGATTGGGAGAGACTCATAGCCCTCTACCGCTCAGGACCTGTCCCTGAACTGCACGCTTTCCGACCTGGAGACTGGGTGTATGTGAAACATCACTGACAAGAGACGCTGAAGCCCCGGTAGAAGGGCCCATACATCGTGGTCCTCATCACCGCCAAAGCACTCAAGGTTGACGGCATCACCTCCTGGATACATTACACGCACGCTCACCTAGCTGACCTGTTCGCCACCAAAGAGGACTCCACCCCCCAGTGGAAACTCTGCCGGGACACTGACAATCCATTGAAACTCAAGCTGCAGAAATGCCAAGACCCCTGAGGTATGTATTACTTACTGACTTACTCTGCCTTATTGTCTATTTCCCTCACTACTAACCCCCATCATCCCATTCAAGTAACATGGCTAGTTACCTATGCTGGCACAGGAACCGTGCTCAACCAAACCTCTGGAATTCACTCTAAAGTTACTTGGTTCCCGGAGCTCGTGGTAGACCTCCATGATTTACTAGGCATCACCAAACTTTGATGTCATCCTAGAATGACCAAGTGGATTTATATCTGCCCCGGGCACCTTCCTGATAAGTGTGGAGGAGCATATTACTATTTCTGTAAGTCATGGGACTGTGTCTCCACGGGGCAAATATGGAAGGACCCCCCTAGAAAAGGAGACTTAATTGAAGTAAAGTGAAAACATAAATGTCCTCCCATGAAGCCAGGGACCTGTAACCCAGAAGAAAACCCCAGATGTTATAAGCTTAGCATCAACTTCACTAAAAGAGGAAAACAGTCAGTGGAATGGGAACGTGGCAAATTGGGGGGTATACAATTGTATGACTCCACTCACACAGATCCAGGGGCTGTTTTCCAACTCAGAGTCATATATACCCAGTTAATGACAGGCCCGCTGCAGTAGGCCCCAACATGGTGCTTAAACCTCCCCCAGTAACCACACCTAAGTCTCCCGACTCTCCTAACTCCCTAGGCCAAGCACTCAGCACTCAAGGTTTAATTCTAAACCACACATTTGCATCTACCTCAGATACATTTGCATCTACCTCAGATCCTGATCCACTTGGGAAATTAGTTGCTGCTACATACCAGGTTTTAAAAACTTCCAGACCAGACCTTACTAAGTCTTGTTGGTTGTGTGTAGAAGCTAAACCCCCCTATTATGAGGGAATTGCCCTAATAAGTAAACCTAAAATCAACTCCCAAGCTAGTGACTGTCACCGGCAGCAGTCAGGACCACGAGTAACCTTACAGTCCATTCTAGGACAAGGAACCTGTATAGGTCAAACACACACACACACACCCCATACCAGCATTTATGCAATCAAACTTTCTTCTGGGATGGAACGGGGTATGTGATTCCCACCAACAATTCCTGGTGGGCTTGCTCTACAGGAGTCACCCCATGCTTGCATGGGGCAGTTCTTAACCTAACCCAAGATTTTTGTGTATTAGTACAGCTCATCCCCAAGCTGCTCTATCACTCGGAAGAAGATCTGTGCCGAGCATATGAGCCGGTTATGAGTACAATTAATAGAATTAAAGGAGAACCGGTCACTGCAATAACCCTAGCCATGATCATGGGACTTGGCATAGCAGGGGCAGGTACAGGAATATCATCCTTAGTTCTCCAAGATAAAAACTATGGTACTTTGCGTGCTGCAATAGACTTAGACATAGAAAGAATTGAAAATTCCATCTTCCACCTTCAAGAATCTCTAACTTCCCTCTCTTAAGAGTGCTCCAAAACAGGCGGGGGCTGGACTTACTGTTCCTTCAGCAAGGTGGATCGTGTGCAGCCTTAAAAGAAGAATGCTGTTTTTACTTGGGAGTAGTTAAGCAGTCAATGGAATTAGTAAGAGAAAGTCTGTGTAAAAGGAAACTCGAATGGGAACAATCCCAGAGCTGGTATGAACCTATGTTCAGCAAATCCCCCTGGCTCACAACCTTAATTTCGACTATAGCAGGCCCACTTGTAATCCTATTACTACTGTTGACTTTCGGTCCCTGCGTAATTAACAAGTTACTAGCCCTCATCCGATCCAGGATCAATGCAGTTCGAATAATGGTTTTACAAGCACAGTATACCCCTCTCAGCTCTGGATTCACTGGCGATGGCATAGAGCTAGAGCCCGTAGAACCTGCTGAAGACCCATGATTGGATCTTCTATGCACTAGAAAAGGGGGGAATGAAAGGACCAAGCTAACTCCATTTTGTTAAAACTAACTCCATTTTGTCTCACAGCCTTCACTGACCCCACTTTGCCCCGCTGCCTTCAATTTGCAGCTGCATACCAAAGGTGACAGGCAACCTACTTCCTCCCCCACCCCCGCCCCAGTGTGTCCGCCCCCAGAGATAACGGCACCCACCCTCAGCCCCAGTAGTAGTAAATCTTTCCCCTAAGCAATCAACCCAACTCAAACATTGTTTAGGTCCCTAAGCCCCTATCCTCCCCTCCCTTTTTCCTTTCTGTATCTTAAAACTGCTCTTCCCTCTGCGGTCGGGGCTTCTCTGCCCTCCTGCTGCACCAGGAATGAGAAGTCCAGACCTGGGTCTGTGAATAAACCACCTCTTGCTTTTGCATTGGACTTGGTTTTCGGGTGATTTATGAGGGGTACCCCGTGACCTGGGCACAACAAGTGCATCCTGTAGAGAAAGCAAATGTTCATCAAAATGGAGGTAGAAAAAATGTTCTGAATCCTTATTTTCCCTGAAGCTCCCTAAATTCTTGAAGTGCAAAGTAGAGAGAAGAGCTCAATGCATGTGCAGAGAGCTCTTGATGCTATAAAAGCCAGCCCACTGCCTGTGGCTCAGTGAGTAGGGCGCCGGCCCCATATGCCAAGGGTGGCGGGTTCAAACCCAGCCCTGGCCAAACTGCAAGCAAAAAATAGCCGGGCGTTGTGGCGGGCACCTGTAGCGCCTCCCAGCTACTCGGGAGGCTGAGGCAGGAGAATCGCCTAAGCCCAGGAGTTGGAGGTTGATGTGAGCTGTGTGACGCCACGGCACTCTACCAAGGGCAATAAAGTGAAACTCTGTCTCTACAAAAAAAAAAAAAAAAGCCAGCCCAAGAGAATGACAGGCAGCACTCATTAGGCAGGTGCAGAAGAAAGCCTTTTCTTCTAAAGGCAGGAGGCAAGTTAGCAGCTGACTGGGCACACATGTTTGTTTTAACTTAGGCTTGGTCCTGGGACTGCTCAATGGGGAAGAATGATTGCCTGGGGTCAGACAATGACCCTGCCCCAGGCATCTCTCTCTCTTCCTCTGTCTCTCTCTGTTAAAATGCAGATTTATATTAGGAACAGCCCAGCTTTGTAATTATGGAGACTGCCTCTGTGCAGACATAATCTCTAATTGATGAGGTTTGGGGATAGAAGGAAAATGACAAAAAAGAGTTTATGAATTCACTCTGAGATTCAAATCACATCAATGGCCCTGCTAGCCTACTAGGTATAAAATTTGGCCCCACAGAAATCAGCACTTTTTGGGTTGATGTTTCTCTTTCTCCCCCTTTTCTCTGAATCTCCTCTACTCTCTTAACAACCTACTGAATGTACAGAATAGAGCAGTGATTTTCAACTGGTGTCCTGTGGCACACTGGTGTACTATGAGAAGATCTTAGATGTGCCACAAAAAATTTTAAGGATTACTATATTAATTTTCGAAAGAAGTTCAAAACACAGTAAATATATTCTGGTTTTTACTTTTTTTTTTTTTGATCAACATAATTTAAGTGTGCCATGGAAGTTTAACTATAGGTTCAAGTGTGCTGTGAGATAAAAAAAAACGTTGAAAAATATTAAAATAGAGCCTTACCACCACTTCTTCCCTTCCCAACCTTCTTACCTAAAGCAAAACAGAAGTGGAGATTTTTACTTTTTTTTTCTCTCTCTCTCTCTCTTATGTCATCACTCTTTCCGGGGCTACTTAGCATAGCAGGGGCAGGTACAGGAATATCATCCTTAGTCCTCCAAGATAAAAACTATGGTACTTAATGGAAAAATGAACTTAATGGCTCACGTTTGAAGAAATTTTTATTCTAGTTGCTCCAATGGGATGCTGTAAAGTTATTTATTTTACTATTTGCTTCACTATTTAAAAGATTAGCATATTGATAAAGCTGAGGATTTATAAATGCTTTTACTCTCCTAGAAGCAGTTACTTGAAAGATAAACAATTCTGCTAAACAATTTAACATCAACACTTTTGTGTTCGAGTGCCAATATCTGTCAGGCACTATTCTGAGATCTTTAGTAAAATAAGTAAAACATAGGTCATATGCCAGGTACGATTGATTGATGTGCAGTGAAAAAGCAAACACATGTAAAAATAGCAAAGAAAAGGCAGCATGCTGGCTCAGCACCTGTAGCTCAGTGTCATACACCAGGGCTGGAGGGTTCGAACCCGGCCCGGGCCTGCCAAACAACAATGACAACTACAACAAAAAAATAGCTGGGCATTGTGGTGGGCACCTGTAGTCCCAGCTACTTTGGAGGCTGAGGCAAGAGAATCGCTTAAGCCAAGAGTTGGAGGTTGCTGTGAGCTGTGACGCTACAGCACTCTACCAAGGATGACATAGTGAGATTCTATCCCCCCCACAAAAAAAGAAAATACAGCATGCTAAATAAAAAAGTGCCAGTGGGCACAGCAATGTACCTCATGCATTCTAGGTGCTGCACATCTGTGGTATAGTTTACATATAGTAATACCCATAAATACATGGGGGCATTTTGTAGTTTTGGGAACCTCACCCATGTTAACATGCAAGTCTGATTCAAATGGATTTTAAAAAGATGAGGTCCTTTTACTTTCGAGCTAAGGCCATTTGTTTCACTGAGGGGAAAAAAAAATCAGCAAACCATGGAAAGATTATAAGTCATTACAGGATTATTCAAATTACTATTAGAAAACTAGCATTTGAGAACAGCACCTTCTATAGGAAACTAGACTCTTTAGCTTCTGTACTAAAAATGATTCCAATACAGTAATACTGAAAGAAAATATTACCATGAGAATGTGACCACCTCTCACTCCCTACCATAGGAATGTGACCACCTCTCACTCCCTACCATAGGAATGTGACCTTTTGTAACTGTTCCAGGAGATAGCCCCAGGAGCTGCAGCAAATGTTTACTATTAAGCAAATATTTGACTGTTAGTCTTGTCTTAAGACAGTTGAATAATGAACCAGAGTTCTTCTTATCTGGAGAGCCCCTGCTATGTCTACACCCCCCCCCCCACTTTATGGTTAGAGTCCCTGCTATGTCTGCTATTCCCGCCTACTTTGTAGTTTTTGCCTTTATAAGCTTGTAAAAACTGCTGTGCAGGGCTTGACTCCTTGGCTTCTAAAAGAGTTGTGGGTCAAGCCCCGGCATGCAGGAATAAAAATCCTCTTGCGTTTTTGCATCAAGTGCCGTCTCTTGCGGCTGATTGGGGTGGTCAGAGCTCCGGGCAGAGTGGGGGGTTCTGCCCCAAGTCTTTCAATACTACAGTTGATGGGGAAAGTGAATACTAAAATGCATTTAAAATGTATTTGTATCATACTAAATATGTATTATCAGGTACTATTAAAAATAAAAATAATGGCACATTGTATAATTTTACCATCAGAATATTTTTCTTTCTTCATATAGTTTTATCCTTTTGGTTTAAATTATAAATATTTAGATACACGAAGATTTTTTAAAATTTTTATCAGAGGGGTTATTGTATTAAGAGAAGTCAGCCCCTTTGCAGAAAGTCCCAATAACAATATGTTTATCAATAGATGTAAAAACTTCAAGATGAAATTCCAGCTATCAAAAGGGAAAAGAGAAGGTAGATAGAGGTGACAAGAGTACAAAGTGGATGGTGGGTGCAGTGGCTCACGCTTGTAATCCTAGCGCACTGGGGGAGTTGAGGCGGTGAATGGTTTGAGCTAGGGAGTTCAAGACCAGCCTGAGCAAGAGCAAGACCTTGTCTCTGACTAAAATATAGAAAAACTGGGCAGCGCCCGTGGCTCAAGGAGTAGGGCGCCAGTCCCATATGCCAGAGGTGGTGGGTTCAAACCCAGCCCCGGCCAAAAACCAAAAAAAAAAAAAAAAAAATAGTGGGTGTGGTGGCACACAACTGTAGTCCCCGTTACTTGTGAGGATGAGGAAATAGGATTGCTGAAGCCCAACAGTTTAAGGTTGCTATGAACTATGATGTCACAGCACTTTACCCAGGGTGACAGAGTGAGAGTCTGTCTCATAGAAAAAAAAAAAAAAGAAAGAAAGAAAGAAAGAAAGAAAGAAAGAAACTAAGGTTGTTAGAGAGGAAATAATTTCAGTGAACTAACAAATCGTCAATTACATACAGGGTTACATTCCAGGGCTGTTTGGAGGCACTTGGAATCTGGGACCCAGAAAAGTAAAGAAATTGATTTTATTCAGGCTATTGAAATAGGGAGAATACCACAAATCTAAAAACCACTCTTTCCTGGCAGAATGGTTTTGCTGGTACTCAGAAAACAATATCCAAAATAAAGGCCTCGGAAATATTGTAAGAGACAAAAGATTTTTTTCTGGATTTATCTTGTTCTCCTGTCTCTCAGTCTCATTTCCCCCTGAAGCCAGTCATTAAAACTAGACTCCTTTTTCTCCAGGCCAGAAAAACCAGAATCTCTTTTCCCCAAAGCCAGTCATGAACCTTAAAAATCTTACTGTAACTTTTCCTCACCTTTTTGTGTAAAAACCGGCCATATAAAAATTATTCGACTTACTTTGTTTTACCATAGGTCATAAGACCCCATTTCAGAGAGCATCCCTTTCCATACCCAGAAGGAAAGAATGCATACTTACGGAGGCCAAATAAAATTTACATAGACAGGCCTGCAAGGCTTTTCCATTCAGCCATTAACATTAGATTATACCTCTTTATCTAATTATATATCTATGTGGCTGTCTATATTTTGTTAAACCTAAGTAGAAAAAATACACAATTTCCCATATTTTGCATCTCTTTTCTGAAGGCTCCCATGTATACATTAAATAAATTCATGTTTGTTTGTTTTTTTCTAATCAATCTGCATCTTGTGAGATTAGTTTTAAGCCAGCCTTCAGAGGACAAAAGGGAAGTTTTCCTTTAGCCTCAAAAAAGTTTGGTGTCCCAACACTATTAAACCTCTACTCTTCTGAAAGCCATAGTTAAGGGACTCCAGTACCTGATCATTTGGCAAAAGATAAGAATTTCTTACCAGGTAGGTTCCTAGCCTTTCTCTCTGTACAATCCGGTTAAATAGATGGTAAAAGTCACCGTTTCTTCTGCAAAAAAATGTGTTAGATAAGCTTCATTCAGGCATGAGTTATAGTGCTGCTGGCATGAGTTCAAGTCAATTAACAATATATACTAAATAAGGCATATGTAAACATAAACACACATAGAACAAGGTTATGTATCCATCATTTGATGAAAAATTTGCTACCAGAGGCTTGCAGAAACCTGATCTTGTACTTCTCCTAGGAGCAATGGCTCTGTGTTTGCTAATTCAGCCTTTGCTGTAACTTTAGGAATATTACCTGTTTCATGTTTCCATGGATGGAGCTGGAACATATTCTTCTTAGTAAAGTATCTCAAGAATGGAAGACAAAGTACCCAGTGTACTCAGCCCTATTATGAAACTAATTTAGGGTTTTCACATGAAAGCTGTAACCCAGTTACAACTTAAGAATGGAGGAAGGGGTTGCTGGGAAAGGCTGGAGGAGACATTGGACATGGCTTCCAATGTCCACAGGCACAAGAACTTAAAGAGCAAGAGGAAGTGAAAGGAAAATTAGGGCAAGGAAACAGATAAAAGAAATCACTCATGAGGAAGAATCAGCAGAAAACTCCAGGCAACATGAAGAACCAGTCCAGAACAACCCTGCCAAGGGACCATGAGGTAGCTACTGCAGAGGATTCCACCTATACAGAAATGTTAGGAATGACAGAAAGGGAATTTAGAATACACATGTTGAAAACAATGAAAGAAATGATGGAAACAATGAAGGAAACTGCTAATAAAGTGGAAAATAACCAAAAGGAAATCCAAAAACAGAATCAAATCAGAGATGAACGATATGAAGAATATAAAAAGGATATAGCAGAGCTGAAGGAAATGAAACAGTCAATCAGGGAACTTAAAGATGCAATGGAAAGTATCAGCAACAGGTTAGACCATGCAGAAGAAAGAATTTCAGAGGTAGAAGACAAAGTTTTTGAGATAACTCAGATAGTAAAAGAGGCAGAACAGAAGAGAGAGAAAGCAGAACGTTCACTGTCAGAATTACGGGACTTTATGAAGCGTTCCAACATACGAGTTATAGGAATTCCAGAAGGGGAAGAAGAATGCCCCAGAGGAATGGAAGCCATACTAGAGAATATTATAAAAGAAAATTTCCCAAACATCACCAAAGATTCTGACACACTGCTTTCAGAGAGATATCGGACCCCAGGTCGCCTCAACTCTAACCGAGCTTCTCCAAGACACATTGTGATGAACCTGTCCAAAGTCAAGACAAAAGAAAAGATTCTGCAAGCTGCCAGGAGTAAGTGCCAGTTGACCTACAGGGGCAAATCCATCAGAGTGACCGCAGACTTCTCTAATCAAACTTTCCAAGCAAGAAGACAATGGTCATCTACCTTTAATCTACTTAAACAGAACAATTTTCAGCCCAGAATTCTGTACCCTGCTAAGCTAAGCTTCAAAATTGACGGAGAAATCAAATCATTTACGGATATACAAACATTGAGGAAATTCGCCACAACAAGACCAGCTCTACAGGAAATACTTCAATCTGTTCTGCACACTGACCACCACAATGGATCAGCAGCAAAGTAAGAACTCAGAAATCAAAGGACAGAACCTAACCTCCACACTGATGCAAAAGATAAAACTAAGCAATGGACTCTCACCAAATAAGACGAATAGAATACTACCACACTTATCAATTATCTCCATAAATGTTAATGGCTTGAATTCCCCACTGAAGAGACATAGATTGGCTGACTGGATTAAAAAACACAAGCCATCCATTTGCTGTCTGCAAGAAACACACCTGGCTTCAAAACACAAATTAAAGCTCCGAGTCAAGGGTTGGAAGACAATTTTTCAGGCAAATGGAATTCAAAAGAAAAGAGGAGTTGCAATCTTATTTTCAGATACATGTGGATTTAAAGCAACTAAAGTCAAAAAAGACAAAGATGGTCACTTTATATTGGTCAAGGGAAAACTACAACAAGAAGACATTTCAATTCTAAATATCTATGCACCCAATTTAAATGCTCCCAGATTCTTGAAACAGACCTTACTCAGTCTGAGCAATATGATATCTGATAATACCATCATAACAGGGGACTTTAACACACCTCTTACAGAGCTGGACAGATCCTCTAAACAGAAATTAAACAAAGATACAAGAGATTTAAATGAGACCCTAGAACAACTATGCTTGATAGACGTATATAGAACACTCCACCCCAAAGATAAAGAATATACATTCTTCTCATCACCCCATGGAACATTCTCCAAAATTGATCATATCCTGGGACACAAAACAAATATCAACAGAATCAAAAGAATTGAAATTTTACCTTGTATTTTTTCAGACCATAAGGCACTAAAGGTGGAACTCAACTCTAACAAAAATGCTCGACCCCACCCAAAGGCATGGAAATTAAACAATCTTCTGTTGAATAACAGATGGGTGCAGGAAGAAATCAAACAGGAAATCATTAACTTCCTTGAGCATAACAACAATGAAGACACAAGCTACCAAAACCTGTGGGATACTGCAAAAGCAGTTTTGAGAGGAAAATTCATCGCTTTAGATGCCTACATTCGAAAAACAGACAGAGAGCACATCAACAATCTCACAAGAGACCTTATGGAATTGGAAAAAGAAGAACAATCTAAGTCTAAACTCAGTAGAAGAAAAGAAATCTCCAAAATCAAATCAGAGATCAATGAAATTGAAAACAAAAGAATCATTCAGAAAATTAATGAAACAAGGAGTTGGTTTTTTGAAAAAATAAATAAAATAGATAAACCATTGGCCAGACTAACTAGAAATAGAAAAGTAAAATCTCTAGTAACCTCAATCAGAAACGATAAAGGGGAAATAACAACTGATCCCACAGAGATACAAGAGATCATCTCTGAATACTACCAGAAACTCTATGCCCAGAAATTTGACAATGTGAAGGAAATGGATCAATATTTGGAATCACACCCTCTCCCTAGACTTAGCCAGGAAGAAATAGAGCTCCTGAACAGACCAATTGCAAGCACTGAGATCAAAGAAACAATAAAAAAGCTTCCAACTAAAAAATGCCCTGGTCCAGATGGCTTCACTCCAGAATTCTATCAAACCTTCAAGGAAGAGCTTATTCCTGTACTGCAGAAATTATTCCAAAAAACTGAGGAAGAAGGAATCTTCCCCAACACATTCTATGAAGCAAACATCACCCTGATACCAAAACCAGGAAAAGACCCAAACAAAAAGGAGAATTTCAGACCAATCTCACTCATGAATATAGATGGAAAAATTCTCAACAAAATCCTAGCCAATAGATTGCAGCTTATCATCAAAAAAGTCATTCATCATGATCAAGTAGGCTTCATCCCAGGGATGCAAGGCTGGTTTAACATACGCAAGTCCATAAACGTTATCCACCATATTAACAGAGGCAAAAATAAAGATCACATGATCCTCTCAATAGATGCAGAAAAAGCATTTGATAAAATCCAGCATCCTTTTCTAATTAGAACACTGAAGAGTATAGGCATAGGTGGCACATTTCTAAAACTGATTGAAGCTATCTATGACAAACCCACAGCCAATATTTTACTGAATGGAGTAAAACTCAAAGCTTTTCCTCTTAGAACTGGAACCAGACAAGGTTGTCCTCTGTCACCTTTACTATTCAACATAGTGCTGGAAGTTCTAGCCAATACAATTAGGCAAGACAAGGAAATAAAGGGAATCCAAATGGGAGCAGAGGAGGTCAAACTCTCCCTCTTTGCTGACGACATGATCTTATACTTAGAGAACCCCAAAGACTCAACCACAAGACTCCTAGAAGTCATCAAAAAATACAGTAATGTTTCAGGATATAAAATCAATGTCCACAAGTCAGTAGCCTTTGTATACACCAATAACAGTCAAGATGAGAAGCTAATTAAGGACACAACTCCCTTCACCATAGTTTCAAAGAAAATGAAATACCTAGGAATATACCTAACAAAGGAGGTGAAGGACCTCTATAAAGAAAACTATGAACTCCTCAGAAAGGAAATAGCAGAGGATATTAACAAATGGAAGAACATACCATGCTCATGGCTTGGAAGAATCAACATTGTTAAAATGTCTATACTTCCCAAAGCAATCTACCTATTCAATGCCATTCCTATCAAAGTACCTACATCGTACTTTCAAGATTTGGAAAAAATGATTCTGCGTTTTGTATGGAACTGGAAAAAACACCGTATAGCTAAGGCAGTTCTTAGTAACAAAAATAAAGCTGGTGGCATCAGCATACCAGATTTTAGTCTGTACTACAAAGCCATAGTGGTCAAGACAGCATGGTACTGGCACAAAAACAGAGACATAGACACTTGGAATCGAATTGAACACCAAGAAATGAAACTAACATCTTACAACCACCTAATCTTTGATAAACCAAACAAAAACTTACCTTGGGGGAAAGACTCCCTATTCAATAAATGGTGTTGGGAGAATTGGATGTCTGCGTGTAAAAGACTGAAACTGGACCCACACCTTTCCCCACTCACAAAAATTGATTCAAGATGGATAAAGGACTTAAATTTAAGGCATGAAACAATAAAAATCCTCAAAGAAAGCATAGGAAAAACACTGGAAGATATTGGCCTGGGGGAAGACTTCATGAAGAAGACTGCCATGGCAATTGCAACAACAACAAAAATAAACAAATGGGACTTCATTAAACTGAAAAGCTTCTGTACAGCTAAGGTGACGATAACCAAAGCAAAGAGACAACCCACACAATGGGAAAGGATATTTGCATATTTTCAATCAGACAAAAGCTTGATAACCAGGATCTATAGAGAACTCAAATTAATCCACATGAAAAAAGCCAACAATCCCTTATATCAATGGGCAAGAGACATGAATAGAACTTTCTCTAAAGACGACAGACGAATGGCTAACAAACACATGAAAAAATGTTCATCATCTCTATTTATTAGAGAAATGCAAATCAAAACGTCCCTGAGATATCATCTAACCCCAGAGAGAATGGCCCACATCACAAAATCTCAAAACTGCAGATGCTGGCGTGGATGTGGAGAGAAGGGAACACTTTTACACTGCTGGTGGGACTGCAAACTAGTACAACCTTTCTGGAAGGAAGTATGGAGAAACCTCAAAGCACTCAACCTAGACCTCCCATTCGATCCTGCAATCCCATTACTGGGCATCTACCCAGAAGGAAAAAATTCCTTTTATCATAAGGACACTTGTACTAGACTGTTTATTGCAGCTCAATTTACAATCGCCAAAATGTGGAAACAGCCTAAATGCCCACCAACCCAGGAATGGATTAACAAGCTGTGGTATATGTATACCATGGAATACTATTCAGCCATTAAAAAAAATGGAGACTTTACATCCTTTGTATTAACCTGGATGGAAGTGGAAGACATTATTCTTAGTAAAGCATCACAAGAATGGAGAAGCATGAATCCTATGTACTGAATCTTGATATGAGGACAATTAATGACAATTAAGGTATGGGGGGGGAAGTAGAAAGAGGGAGGGAGGGAGGGGGGTGGGGCCTTAGTGTGTGTCACACTTTATGAGGGCAAGACATGATTGCAAGAGGGACTTTACCTAACAATTGCAATCAGTGTAACTGGCTTATTGTACCCTCAATGAATCCCCAACAATAAAAAAAAAGAAAAAAAAAAAAAAGAATGGAGGAAGGGGGAAAGGGAGGGAGGGAGGGGGGAGGTAGGTAGAGGGAAGGGGATTGGTGGGATTACACCAGAGGTGCATCTTACAAGGGTATATGTGAAACTTGGTAAATGATCTGTGAAGCTAGTGAATGATGCCCCATGATTATATCAATGTACACAGCTATGATTTAATAAAAAAATAAATAAATAAATAAAAAGAACAAGAACCAACTCTATAGACAGACAACAACCACAGAGAACAACAATCAACTGGGTAAAGAAAATGATCTGAATATTAAATATGACAAAAGGGTATTAGTCAGAACTCATAGACTCAAACATTTTGATACATATAAAAAGCAGTAATTTCAAAACAGCTAAAACTTTGCTCCAATTCTATGTATTTCATTAAGCTCTGGAAAGCCTCTGTTCTTAACTGTGGTGAATAGCCTTGATGTAGAACACTTTTGTCTTTAGACAGAAAAAGAGACAAAGTTCCACCCTGCATGCTGGTTTGACTTGGTTTCTTGGAGAAGATGATGTTTTATTTCTCACATTCTCCTCATTTGAATCTTTCTCTCTCTAATTACTAATTTAATCGTTAGCCCAACAAGTATCCCTTTCTTCCTGGAAAGTGTATTAACTTTCAGAATTCTTAAACTAATACTTAGCTGAAATCTGAGCAGATTCTCAAGTCAACAATTCTCTTGTTTCCCCTCCCACCCCCCATTCTTTTTCATTCTAAGGTTTATTCTTAGTGTTTCCATAAGCATTTTGTTCTATCATTAAAAGGTATGTTCCTAAAATACAGTGTGTGTGTGTGTGTGTGTGTGTGTGTGTGTGTGTGTGTGTGTGTGTGTGTGTGTGTGTGTGTGAGAGAGAGAATCTTTCCTTCTTTTGAGGGCCTCTGTCAGTATTTTCTTGTGCATTTATAGAATTAGAACAGGAAGCAAAATAATTTAGAATGATGCCAGGAATTATGGGGAATTACTTGTGCCACTAATTGTTGTCAGTGGACTCACCTCTGCTCCTCCCCTTTACTGTCTCAGAGATGCAAGTGTAAGCGTTAGGTCATTAACATTCCTATGACCAAATATTCACCAATAAGCACAACTGCATACAGCGCAGGGCAATAAGTAGTGACAAAAAATAACTTAGCACAATAACTAAGAAAATGCCAGGAAGGCTATGTTAACCAGTGTGATGAAAATCTGTCAAATGGTCTATGAAACTAGTGTATGGTGCCCCATGATCACATTAATGTGCACAGCTATGATTCAATTAAAAAAAAATACATGGCTGTGTAAAAATAAGCATGTATAGATGCCTACATATGTAACCATAAATGGAAGGTACCAATTCTGTTTAGATAAACATACTGAGCTTTGGCATTTGGCATTAAGTTGATATCTGCAGTAAACTTGTAATTAAAATTGACCATCTCAGGCGGTGCCTGTGGCTCAGTGAGTAGGGCGCTGGCCCCATATGCCGAGGGTGGCGGGTTCAAACCCAGCCCTGGCCAAACTGCAACAACAACAAAAAATAGCCGGGCGTTGTGGCACGCGCCTGTAGTCCCAGCTGCTTGGGAGGCTGAGGCAAGAGAATCGCGTAAGCCCGAGAGTTAGAGGTTGCTGTGAGCCGTGTGACACCACGGCACTCTACCCAAGGGTGGTACAGTGAGACTCTGTCTCTACAAAAAAAAAAAAGAAAAAAAATTGACCATCTCTATTTATATGTAATAGAGAACATCTACAACTATCTGTTAGGTAAGCTACCTACACAATACGTGTATTCGTCCTCCCTTTTCCTTTATAATAAAGCCCTGGATTCATTTGGAAAAAAAAAATAAAAAAATAACAGCAGCAACTCTGTACTGTGAAATGTGTAAAAGTATAAGAATGAACACTGATTAGAACTGTAGCTCAAACATAATGCAGGCTGGAGATACACTCACTACCATGGGTTTCCCTACAACATGAGTTCTTAGTAACGTCCAAAGTTATTACCATCCCACAATATTTATAGAAAAAGTTTATTAAAGCTTTTCCAGGCCTATGATCTTATAGACTAGGTTGCATGAAGACATAGTAAATGCCAGGAGTTCCACCCTATACAGATAAGGTAGATACAGAGGTTGCAAAAAAAGAAAAATATGTATATATTCTTTAAGAAAGGAAAAAATGTATTAAAATTGTAATAATTATACTGATAACAAAAGATAAACACAAGTCACACTGAGCACCTCTTATAATTGCAGAAGTCAAAGGGGAAAAATTTCCCCTTTGAGTGTTGCAAATTTAATACAGTTTTTCCTTTCTTAAAATGTGCATACATTTTTTGGGGGCACCCTCTGTATTTTCTTTCTAGTGGGATTGAGGGAGCCAATATCTAGTCCAGTGCTAATGTAGCTGGTGGCACATTTTAAGCACTTACTATTTGTGAAATAAATGGATGGCCTGCAAGATGCTGAATGAGTCCAAATTTTTCCCCTCCATACAGCTCATATGTAATAATGAGTCTAGATATTTGCCTGAGACTATGAGAGGCAGAGGGATCAGTTGGCAGTGCTAAATAACAGAAGATTTTAAAGATACTGGCATTGATGATTTATTTTCTGTTGTAAAAGTTAGTTCAAGAATTGTTCTGAGATATTTCTTCACAGTTTGATGAAAATATCATGGCTGTTGTAAGTCAAGCACACTTGGCTTTGTCATGGATTAGCACTTAATCATATACAAATCACTTATAATCACTTTTCTGTAAAATAGGGTAATAACTTACTTCACTGATTTATTGAAATGATTAAATAAAATAATACACAAGAAATCATCTAACAGGACAGGTAGTTTTTCAAGTGCTATCTTATTTCCTACCTTCCTTATTTTAACACATGCTCTTGGCCAGGAACTAAATAAAGTAGAAAATGGGATAAGTGGTGTACTACTCTGCTCAGGTTGCTATCACAAATTAGTATAGACTGTCTTATTTAAACAACAAACATTTATTTTTTATATTTCAACAGCTGGAAGTCCGAGATCAGAGTCCCAAATGGTCAGGTTCAGGTTCAGGCCTTCTGCTGAGCTGCGGACCACTGATTTCTCATTGTATTCTTTCATGGCAAGAACACAAGAGAATTATCTGGCCACTTTTTTTTTTTTTTTTTTTAATTCAAGGTAGTACAGGATTAACTCTGACCTCTTTCTATAACAGCACTAATCGTATTCATGATGGCTCCATCCCTATGACCTAATTATCTCTTAAAGGCCTCAGCTCCAAATACCTCCATACTGGGGAATAGATTTCAACATGTGAATTATGGAAGACATAAACATTCAGTCCATAGTAAGTGTTAAGTAAAACTGACACAAACCCTTCCCTCACAGAGCCTGTAGACAAGTAAGGAAAATAGCTGTCAAACACATTATTTTGAAAGAAACTCCAGAAAGTGCTGTGCAAGAATATAAGAGATAGATTTTTAAGTGAGATGACTTAAGTATTGTTGGGGGAGGAGGGTGGCATCAGCTGAGGCTTTTAGAAAGGAATATTCTTAGGCTTGCAATGCAAAGATCTAATAGAAGTTCTTTATTAGGAGTAGGGGAGGATAGAAACTTTCTCAGGTTCCGGAAGGATTTTATAAAGGCCTGGAATTGATAGGACTTAGAGTTTTTTTTGTTGTTGTTAAATTGAAGTAAGTCTACAGTACCTAAAGAGAGCCATCTAAGCCAGAACATGCAAAGCCTTTAAATTCTGTTAGCGTTAGTGAAAGACTTGGGACAAGACCCCCACTCTGTCCTGGGCTACTGCGACTCCCAATCAACCGCAAGAGACGACACTTGATGCAAACAGCACGAGGATTTTATTCCAGCATGCTGGGGCTTAGCTCGTGACTCTCTCAGGAGCAGAGGAGTTAAGCCCCCAACAGCAGATTTTACAAGCTTATAAAGGCAAAAACCACAAAGTGGGCAGGGGTAGCAGACATAGCAGGGGCTTTAACCATAAAGTAGGAAGGGGGAGCAGACATAGCAGGGGCTTTAACCATAAAGTAGGAAGGGGGAGCAGACATAGCAGGGGCTTTCTAGATAAGAAGAACTCTGGTTCATTACTCAACTGTCTTAAGACAAGATTAACAGTTAAACATTTGCTTAACAGTTAAACATTTGCTTAGCCCTTTTATCTGCTTCAGCTCGGGGCTATCTCCTGGAACAGTTACAAAAGGTCACATTCCCATGGTAATACTTTCTTTCATTAGTAAACTTTTAGTTATATATAACAAAAAAAATTTTTTTAAGTGGCTTATTTTATAAGCATAATTATTGTTAACTTAATAAGAAATCCAGACTTAGTTGACTTTAGAGTTATTCAGTGTCTCCATAATATCACCAAAAATGCAGGATCTTTTTCTTCTCCCATTCTGGCAATTTCAACATTTTGGCTTTTATTATCAAATGCACATGTCAGGATTTCCAAATGGTAACAGATCTACACTTTACGTCATCACAAAAGAAAAAGGGATGGAAAAACGTGCCTCTCAAAGAAAATTGAAGCGCTGGTAACAAAGGAAAAAGGGAACAAACAGATCGTTTTTTTGGTCAGGGTGGCAGACAACCAAACCTGATGGCCACACCATGTTGAAGACTTTCAAACAGGATGGCAAACGCAGCACAGAATCAAAATTGCAACTCCAAAGGCAAGTTAAAATGAGATAATATAATCAATGGAGTAACCTACCACACTAAGAAAAACCCATGCCAATTAAGTTATTTTTCTACAGGCACACCATGGGTTCCTGCAATGAAAACTATGTTTTGTAAGTGTGTGCTATTTTCACGAGCTGTTAAAAATCATTCAGGAATGAAAAAAATTATTCGTCTCAAAATAAGATGCCTAAGGTTTCTGTCTCACCTTTGGAGATGGACTTGCTAATTGGACTATAGTACTCAAATCTACCAAAGAACATTTTCCTAAACTATGGTTGGTTTAGGAAAGAGACTGCTAGTTGTAGCTTCTGAAATTCTTACCACACATTTGTGACTTACTAAAATCTTTCTCCTTACTGGCACGTTAGTTTTTCTTGATGTAAATGTGATTTCTTGTGTTAAATATGATTACAATCAAATCTTCTAAGATTCCTCTACAATAAATTTTCAGTGTTATTTTTCCTCTTTCCTCTTGATGATAACCTTCAAAAAGTTAATAAATTGATCCTGAATTCTATGAATGAATATCTTGTAACTAAGTAGTGACATATGATTTTCAGGCCTTTATCTACATTATGTTTTCAACTGTTTGGGGGACAATTAATACTAGAAAAGAATAGAACTATGCTTAAAAATGCTTTGGAACCAATTTAAAGCCAAATGACATCATGCTGGTAATATTAAGATTTCATAACAATTGGGCAGCACCTGAGGCTCAGTGGGTAGGCACCGGCCCCATATTCCAAGGGTGGTGGGTTCAAACCCAGTCCTGGCCTAACTGCAACAAAAAAATAGCCGGGCATTGTGGCTGGTGCCTGTAGTCCCAGCTACTCTGGGAGGCTGAGGCAAGAGAATCGCCTAAGCCCAGGAGTTGCAGGTTGCTGTGAGCTGTGTGACGCCATGGCCCTGTACTGAGGGCTATAAAGTGAGACTCTGTCTCTACCAAAAAAAAAGATTTCATAACAATTTAAGTAGAAAAAAGAGGCTAGAAAAAGAAACTGTCATGAGGAATACAGCAGTATAGATCTGCTGAATTTCGAAGAACCAGTTCTGTGAGAGCAGGCAGTGACACATCCCACAATCACGGTACACTGCAGTAAGTTTCAACAATAAAACACTATCATATTAAGATTGTTAATTTGAAGTATTCATGTTTAATTTGTAAATTTGTTTGGTTTTATACATATATAATTTATGTAGCTTTATAATTAAATAACACTATAATGAAGGTGATTTAAGTCAACACATGGATCAGATAATTTAGTTCTTTACACATTGTCAATATTTTACTCAAATTTCAAAAACCTGTTTCACATTAAACTTCACACTGAGTGCTGCAGTGATGACATAAACAGAGTACTTGTGACAATTTGTTTTACTGTTGCACAACTCTAATGATTAGAAACTTTAATTTTTATTGTTTGTTGAAATTACTTTCCTGTAAGTTCCAAACACAGGTGGCAGCTGTACTTTGGAACAAATCAAATGTTCTAACTATCATGTTCATCTTTAGTCTGTTTGTGCCTTCCATGCTTCACAAGTATTTTTGATAGCTCACTTTTAGCAAAGCATAGTGCATTATCCATTGTTTTCCCCTTTCCAGATTAAATAGCTCTACAACTTTCAACTTTTCTTCGAAATGTTTTTTCTAGATCCCTCAACATTCTAATTAACCTAATTTGATGTCTCTCTGGTATCCTGCACCTAGAAATAAACACATAGAAAATGGAGACCGTACGGCGGCGCCTATGGCTCAGTGAGTAGGGGCGCGTCCCATATATCGAGGGTGGCGGGTTCAAACCTGGCCCTGGGCAAACTGCAACAACAACAAAAAAATAGCTGGGCATTGTGGTGGATGCCTGTAGTCCCAGCTACTTGAGAGATTGAGGCAAGAGAATCAGCCAAGCCCAAGAGCTGGAGGTTGCTGTGAGCTGTGATGTCACAGCACTGTACTAAGGGTGACAAAGTGAGACTCTGTTTCTAAAAAAAAAAAAAAGGAAAATGGAGACTGTCATGAGTAACAATTAATAAGGAGGAATTATAGGGTGGCGCTATGGCTCAGTGAGTAGGGCGCCAGCCCCATATACCGAGGGTGGTGGGTTCAAACCCAGCCCTGGCCAAACTGCAACAAAAAAATAGCCGGGTGTTGTGGCAGGCACCTGTAGTCCCAGCTACTTGGGAGGCTGAGGAAAGAGAATCGCCTAAGCCCAGGAGTTGGAGGTTGCTGTGAGCTGTAATGCCATGGCACTCTACCGAGGGTGATAAAGTGAGACTCTGTCTCTAAAAAAAAAAAAAAAAAAGAGGAATTATTAAACCCAGCAATATTCACAAGCATGGAAGGAGGTAGACACAAGAGTACATGGCACACAGCACACTATTCTTGCCTTCAAAGGGTTTTGAATCTAATTGGAAATAGCGATTACAATTTTCGATTTTATTAAATGTTATAAAAATAAGCATAATAGGGGACCAGAGGGTTCACAGTTGTGTTCTAGAGTTATTGCCATAAGTTTCCAGGTTAGGGTTGGGTCCCAAACAAAGCACCCAGGTATTTTGACCAAAGTAGCATAAATATTAGTAGTGTGTAAAATTGATACCGGAATTTTGCTTTTCAGTAGATCTTTGGTCTCGGGGATTCGAAGAATGAACCCACAGACCACAGATCAGTGGCAAGATAGGACTTTTATTAGACCTTAGAAAGGAATATAGAAGAAGTAAAAAGCTCTCGAGCTTCTGGAAGGGGCAAAGAAGTGAAGAACTCAACTTGGGAGTCTCCACGTGGGCTAATCCTGGCTCCTCAAACTTTTTAAACGGGGCCAGTTCATTGTTCAGTTGGAGGGCCAGACTATAGTTTAAAAAAAAACAACTATGAACAAATTCCTATGCACATTGCACACATCTTATTTTGAAGTAAAAAAACAAAACGGGAACAAATACTATCACACAGCCTCATGTGGCCCGCAGGCCATAGTTTGAGAACCCATGGAGGGCTGGCAGTTGGTAGATAGAAAAACATCTTTTCAAAGTTCAAATGAATGAATGTAGCTCCTCCTTCACTAGGGCAAGGTTATCAGGTCCTTTACAGTCTTTGTTCCTGAGAAGGGATTAGGGTGTGTATTCCTGCCCAAGGTGGAACCACCCAAAAAACCATTAAAGGCTGCTTTGTTCATGATCTTAGCAGAGCCCAGAGGGTGTGACCCAAAAAAGGCAGTCTGCTCCTGCCTAGAAATGCGGGTCTGACCTCTGAGCTCACCTGGGCCTAGAGAATGAGGGGCTCCCTGTCTAGCCCTGAGTGGTGGAATCCGGTATCAAAATAAAACCCAGATTTTTTTGTTTCCTGCTTAGTCTTTTCTTTAGTCTCTAGCAGGATATCTAACCTGTGCCCCGGCCATATCCCCATCACATTAGAACTTTTTGTCCAATTTGTGGTGTAGGGTATCCCCAAAACTATGCATCGACTTCTTCTTCTTCTTTTGCACAACAGCCTTCTTTAGCATTTGTGTATTGCATATGTGGCCCAAGGCAACTCTTCACTCTTCCAGTTGCCCAGAAAAGCCTAAAGGCTGGACAGCCCTGCAAGAGAAAATCTTTGCTTGACATAGTAAATTAGTGATCATATCTACAAGTTTTGAAAAGACCAATGGAATTAAAACCTGGCAAAATTCTAATTTTGTGCTTGTTACCTACCTGTTTAGTCTGCAGCAAAAGAATCGAATTTCCTTTGGGATTTATTTTATTTTGTTATTATTTTTGAGACAAAGTCTCAAGCTGTCGCCCTAGGTAGAGTACCGTGGCATCACAGCTCACAGCAACCTGCACCTCTTGGGGTTTAAGCCATTCTCTTGCCTCTGTCCCAGGTAGCTGAGATTACAGGCGCCCGCCACAACGCTGGGCTATTTTTTTTTTTGCTGCAGTTGTCCCTGTTTTAGCTGGCCCGGGCCAGTTCGAACCAGCCAGCCTCGGTGTAGTGGCCGGCACTAACCCACTGAGCTACGGGCGCCGCCCTGGGATTATTTTAGCTGCAGCAAATCAATCTAGGGCAAATAACAGCGCCTCTGTTTCCAAAAAGAAAAAAAAAAGAGTTTGTCTAGCGAAACTGGAAAACTGGCATGGAAACCGACAGGCTACATTTCCGGAATCCTACTTACCCTTAAGCAAGATGGTGGACACGTTTGCACATGCGCCCTAGGAAATCTAGGGCGGGGATTTCCTTAGCGTCTAGTCGCGCTCCGGGCTGGGATTGGCGGCTTGCAGGCTGAGGGGAGGAACAGGAAGCGCGTGTGTCGTGGGGCGCAGCAAGTTCACTTCTCCGGTCTTTCCTGCGCTTAGTTTCTAGCAGTAGGTGGTGCCTTTGCCGGGAGTGCTATGGGTGAAGCGGAGAAGTTTCACTACATCTATAGTTGTGACCTGGATATCAACGTACAGCTTAAAATGTAAGAGAATCCTGGGGACAGAGAGCGGGATTGCATGAGCATAGGGGAAGGAGGGGCAGGGGCCTGTGGAAAGTAAACATGGTGACTGATTTGAAGACCGGGATAGGGTTCTCAGAGCGGGCTGTAGCCAGATTAGGGGAAGAGTGAATAATGGAGAGGGGCCATGTAGGAAAAGGATTGAAGACGCACAGCGGCAAGAATAAGCTTATAAGTTCCACAGTGTTTTACAGTCTACAAAGCATTTTGATGTTCAACGTTATGAGGGTTATTACTGTTTTATTTTACAAATGAAGAAATGAAATCTTGCTGTAAATAAAAGAGACGATCTTTAGAACGGGTCTGGAGGATGGAAAGGAGGCAGCAGAAATGATGGAGAGGCAGACTTAAGCAGATGTGATAGTTGAGAATAAGATGAGCACATGGGTGTAGTATTAACAGCATGGGAAGTGATAAAGGCTTAAGTTGAATCTTTGGGCAGTCTGGCATCGTTAAGACAGGGTGGTTGGGAGTCAAAATAAGGGTTCCCGGTGCAAAGGGACCCAGACAATATGAGAAAACAATCTTGCAGGAAAACCATGGGGGCGCTATAGTTGAAATAAAGACCAAGAGCATGACATCTTGAGATGAAAATAATGGAACAAATACAACAATAGGGGGTGGGCAAAACCGAATTGGAAATTATGTCGTTGTAAAAGTGGTTATGTAGGAGTATTGTCAAAGGTTTTATACGTCACGCCACGTCATTCATAATCAGTCAACATTGTGTATATTCAGTCAGTTGTCAGCAGACATGTGTCAGTAAGAGGGCCACATGTCTTCAGTGTGTGATAAGTCCATTTTCTTAGTTGTCAGATGTGCCTTGGAATGATTATTTACTTTCATTTTCGGAAGTCACTTACTTTAGTCTCTGACAAATCCTTAATTTTTCAGTTTGTGGTAGTAGTAAAAATAATAATGTCAACAACCATACGTACCTTTGTATGGTGCTTTACACACTTGTTTAAGGTCATTTTTGCAGCACTCTCCACTAGATTATATGTATAAGACCCATATTATCATCTGATAAAGGGCTTCCGCTCAGTCTTGTGTTTCTCAGTATTTCTTACACATACGAATGCATTTTTCGAAATTTTTGAATATTAAAAAGAAATGCAAGAAATGTGACCATTATTAACATACACACAGGCACAGACAATTGAGTATTTTGAGCTAAAGGTAAAGCATAAAGCAGGATTGGCAAAATTAAATACTAACAGTGCTGTAGCTTCTGAGACTGCAATTGTCAGGTGGTGGTTTTTTTTTTTTTTGGTTTCGGGGATGGAGGCAGAAAGTGTCACTTTGGAGTCATTGTCCAAGAATAGTAATTTTTTATTCTATTTATTCTCCTAGACCTTTAATTTTTTTTCCAATGGCTTCAGTAACAACTTGCACCTGTGATATTTCTTTTCTTAGTGTCATAAAAACTGCCCATAGGACATGGTCGCTTCAGATATCCTAAAGCTTGTCCAAAGTTGAGTATGTCATTACTTACCCATAACTGACCTTTCTGTCTTTTCTCTCACCTATTTTGGCGATTATTAGTTGCATCATCCAGCAAATTTGTTAACACACAAAACTGCAAGTCTTGCAGTCATGTGCAATTTATGTCCACCTGTATATTGTTCAGGCTCATTTCAGGCTTATATCTGGGATACTAAGTTCTTGCTCCCAAGCCAGGGTAAGTGCTCCTGAGACTCTTGGATTTTTTCTTATTCTAGGCAGAAATTCTCCTTAGCCTGGATTTTATTCTCAACTTTGTTACTTTCTTTCTAACCTTGGTTAATGAGTTTAATCTCTGAATCTCTGCCTCCTCATTTATAAAATAAGAATATGGTGAAAATTAAGAAATATATAAAATACCTGGCATAGTATTGGATAGAATCTTGATGTCCAAGAAATGTTGCTACCTCTTAAATAGTATCTTGTGGCGTCCATCTTTTATGAACAGATAATATATGTACATATATATAAAAAGGAAAGAATACAAAAAAAAAGAAAAAAAAAAACACATGTAAAAGTAAGTTTTTCTCCCAGAAGTAGTAGTTTAAAATTTTCTTTTAGTACTGGATTGTTTTCCTAGTGGTTAAAAAAAAAAAAAAAAAAAAAATACTGTATTGTTTATCTTGTCATTCATTTTTGGGCCCCTCTGCCTACCACAGTAAACATTTTTGGAAGAATAGGTGAATAAATGGGAAACTTGAAATTAATAAAATGAAACTAAGGCCTGGTAAGTTGGTGTCTTCTAGATTGTAGATCAAGAGTTGGTGGCAGAGTTTAAAATTCCATAGCCTGAAATAGGGAAATAGTTGGTAAAGATACCAATGAGCTTAGATACTAGGACTTTAAGAGATCAATATTACATGTAAAAGTGACTTTAATTTCATATACAGGGAAATGTTCCTTGACATAAAGCAATCTTATACAAAGAGCATGAAGTCTTTTTATTACTTGTGCATGTATGTATATGCTTAAAAAAATGCATGTTTAAAAGATTGTTGTTCTTGTGCTTTCAGAGGAAGCTTGGAAGGCAAGAGAGAACAAAAGAGTTATAAAGCTGTCCTAGAAGATCCAATGTTGAAGTTTTCAGGGCTATACCAAGAGACATGCTGTGACCTTTATGTTACTTGTCAGGTTTTTGCAGAAGGGAAGCCTCTGGCCTTGCCAGTGAGAACATCCTACAAGGCATTTAGTACAAGGTGGAAGTAAGTTGTTTTCTTGCATGTGGTGGATTGTTCTACCATTTCTTTATGGATGTTGCAAATGTAACTTATTGGGAATTACAGTAAATCCTTAATTTAATAGCTATATGCATTGATTGGATGGTTTAAAGCAGTAACATTAAGTATTATGCTTATCAGTATTATAACTGAAGTTGAAATGGAAGTTTTTTATTTGTGCTTGTATTCAATATATTGACATTTTGATAAACACTTAACTGATTTACGTGACTAAAACCAAAAACATCTGTAGTATTTTAAATTTCTACCATTCTCTGCCTTGTAAACTCTTCTGGATAGCCTGGAATATTGTCTAATCTTATGTTTGGAGCTCAGGTCTGTAGAGAGAGATCTACTGTCATCTGTTTAGATAAAATTTTTATTATTTAATGTATGATAATTTTTTTAAATTTTCATGATTTCAGCATTGTACGTAGCTAAAACATTGTCAGGATGCCGGGTAAATATGATGAACATAAATTTCTTGTTTTTCAAGAACAGTATTGTGGGTCCATAATCTAACCTCTTTTGACACTTCTTTGATAGACTCTCTAGTTCAGTTCCAATGTTCAGTCAGTGAATTTTATTCACTACTCCAGTAGGCTCGTTGCAGGATACATAGGTTGTATGCTTTTAAGGAAGGACCTTATGTCCACGGTATTCATGGAAGACAAGATGAGGCCACGTGGATAGCCCTGTGTACCAGGGATCACCCCGAAGCCTGAACTGTGGTGATTGGTTTACATCAAAACCAATTATTTTAGTGGTATAATTTCCTTAGAAGACTTTTTGTGGCTATATATAGCTATACATACACAGCATACATAGTATATATTTAATACTTTTTATTCTGGAAAATTTTTCTTTTTTTGTAGAGACAGAGTCTCACTGTACCACCTCAGGTAGAGTGCCGTGGCGTCACACGGCTCACAGCAACCTCTAACTCTTGGGCTTACGCGATTCTCCTGCCTCAGCCTCCCGAGCAGCTGGGACTACAGGCGCCCGCCACAACGCCCGGCTATTTTTCTGTTGCAGTTTGGCCAGGGCTGGGTCCGAACCCGCCACTCTCGGCATATGGGGCCGGGCGCCCTACTCACTGAGCCACAGGCACCGCCCTATTCTGGAAAATTTTAAACCTACAATGTAGGGACAGAATAATACAGCGATCTCCTAAGTTTCCATAACTTAATTAGTGAATAATTATTAACTCATGGCCAATCTTGTATTTCCACCATTATTTTGAAGCCAATTCTGAACATTATAGCATATTATCTATAAGTATTTCTGTATATCTCATTAAATTTAACTATACTACCATCATCACACCTAAAACAATGGATCAGATATCAGCATTTCTTAAAATGTAGTCAGAAAAATCTTTAAAACTCTTTAGATTATATGCAAAATTTTGTGCTTGTGTATTTTTTCAGGGACAGAGGTCAAAACTTTCAATAGATGTTTTTGGAGGCAACCTGTTACTCAAAAGAGAGTTAAAACAAATTTAGGTCTAGAAAGTAAAAAACTATGGTGAACCTCACTTTTCCTGGTAAGGAAAATGGTTTAGTGGTTCTGTTCCATACTTTGGCAAAAAAGGAAATTAGTGAAACCAAATTCCTAATTAGAGGAATGTTAAAATTTTTCTCCTCTTTGAATTTCTTAAATCTTCTTTGCATTATTTTTATATTATATATTTTCAAGGATGTGTAAACTCCCATGTCTGCTCTATAAAAGTTTGAAATTTTTAATTTATATTTTTTAAACTGTGAAACTACTCAATAAAGTACTATAAAATTATTAAAAATGACATTTTGAAATTAAAATGTCTGAGAGCTGTGTAGAAAATGGATTAAGAAAAGTGCCTTATTTTGGGTAGAGTAACATGAAAATAGGTTTTATTTAAAAATATATATATTTTTTAAGAAATTAAGGGAAAATATTTGTAAATTTTGTACATCCTACTCTTTAGTATTCAGAAGACGAATTTGTTACTAGTTTATCAAAACAAAAATTTCCCTTCTAAAATGAAGGAGAGAAAAAACAAAGCCATTATTCCTTATAAGTACTTACATAAAAAATATCCTATAAACTGGAAAGAATAAATTATGTTGGGCAGCGCCTGTGGCTCAGTGAGTAGGTCGCTGGTCCCATATACTGAGAGTGGCGGGGTTGAACCTAGCCCCAGCCAAACTTCAACAAAAAAATAGCCGGGCGTTGTCGCGGGCGCCTGTAGTCCCAGCTACTAGGGAGGCTGAGGCAAGAGAATTGCCTAAGCCCAGGAGTTGGAGGTTGCTGTGAGCTGTGACAGCACAGCACTCTACCAAGGGCGACAAAGTGAGACTATTACAATTTTTATATTTCCTTAGTTCAGATAGTATTTTGGGGGTATTATGAGATTCTAAATTATCTAAATCTATTTGAGAGTTCTAATAATGAGGAATTGATCCAGAATTTGTCTAAGTCTGTTCTATCATGTTCTATTTCACCCACTTGGAAACTTGTACTTTCCTTTTTTTTTGGCTGGGGTTGGGTTTCAACCCGCCACCTCTGGCGTATGAGACTTTCTTTTTTTTTTTTTTCTTGTAGAGACAGAGTCTCACTTTATGGCCCTCAGTAGAGTGCCGTGGCCTCACACAGCTCACAGCAACCTCCAACTCCTGGGCATAAGCGATTCTCTTGCCTCAGCCTCCCGAGTAGCTGGGACTGCAGGCACCCGCCACAATGGCCGGCTATTTTTTGGTTGCAGTTTGGCTGGGGCCGGGTTTGAACCCGCCACCCTCGGTATATGGGGCCGGCGCCTTACCGACTGAGCCACAGGCGCCGCCCGGGACTTTCTTTACTTACATTAAGGTATTCTCATTTTTAGATGTCTGTTCTATAAACTTACAAGTTTTTTTATGTGAATATCATTCTGTAAGCAAGTAGTTTAAATTCTTAAAAACATTTATATTCTACCTTGTCCCGTAAAGGATCTGAAATGGCTTTAAAGAAATACATATAATAACATTCTAATTCAAAAATTACTAAGTTAGGCTTTCTCAGTATATTAATCAGGCTAGAAAGTTTAGTATAGTGTTGTGTGTGCCTGAGCGTCACGCACGGGGGAGGGGGGATTGCAACGTCCAGATTTAGGTTTTACAATCTTGGGACGAGTTGAAGGTTGTCAGGTAAATTTAGTCTTGAGATTGGGGAGGGATAGGGAATGGGGAAGGGATGGTACATGAGCCGGCGGAGAACAAAATAGTGTTCAAAATATGCAAATTGTTGGTGTTACATTAGATCTTTCCTTAATATCAAGAAAAAATTTTCAAACTTTTTAGCTGCAGAATTATTTCCTTTAGAAGAACTCTTCTGCAGAAGCTTGGTATGTAAAGTGGATTAACAGTGTAGTTGCATTTATTCAAAGAGATGTTGTGGCTTGGTGTTGAGTACCAAAAGGTTTGAGACAAAAGATTGGTTGGTCACAGGTATTGTCTTCTAGTCACTAAAGGACAGAACATAGAGGTGAGAAATTTCATACTTAATTTTGGATATTATCACTGATTTTTTTTCTTTAACTTTAACCAGTATTAATTAACCTGTATGGTTTTTTCATTGGCAGAATGGCATTGTCTCTACTTTATCATATGGATTGAATTAAATAAATTCATTTAGTTGCATAAGCTTATCTGTAATAGGTGTGGCTTTCTTAGGCATGTGATTTATTATTATTATTATTATTATATAAATATAACAGCCTCAAGCTGTTACCCTGGGTAGAGTGCCCTGGCATCACAGCTCACAGCAACCTTCAACTCCTGGGCTCAAGCGATTCTTCTGCCTCCACCTCCCAAGTATCTGGGACTACAGGCCCCTGCCACAACCTGGCTATTTTTTTGTTTGCAGCCATCATTGTTGTTTGGTGGGCCCGGGCTGGATTCGAACCCTCTAGCTCAGGTGTATGTGGCTGGCACCTTAGCCGCTTGAGCCACAGGCGCCGAGCCGTGATTTATTTTTTAAGACCTTTATGGAAGGAAAAGCTTTAATGACTTTTTGCTTCTTTTTGAAATTGATAGCCATCTCTAATTTTCCTAAAGGTCTTTACATTTTTTTTTTAATTTATTTATTTTTTGTGTGTGTGTGGTTTTTGGCCAGGGCTGCGTGTGAACCCGCCACCTTTGGCAGATGGGACCAGTGCTCTACCCCTTTGAGCCACAGGCGTCACCCAAAGGTCCTTAGATTTATATGGTGAATATAAATGATTCCTTGTTTAAGACTTTGAAAATTGTGTTCAATTTTTTATCGATGTAGATGCCTTTGACCTAGACTGGGATGTGCCCCTTTGAGAATAATTTTGTGTAAATAGAGAAGTAGAATTCTCTGTGTCTGCTAGGTATTAGTTTATGTATTGTTTGTATGGTATTTTTTTGAGATTTTAAAAGCCATCTGCTGTTTTTAAGACAGTTGTAATTATCAAATGAATGCAATGTGAAGTTTAAATGCAGAAAAAAATACAGAAATGAATAGATGCTAAAAGAAGAGCTCTGCTGTCATTAGCTATATTATCAAGAACAAACATTCCTTAGTGAGATGATATATACAGATGTGGTTTGAAAGCATAAGGCACTAATAACTAAATGTTACCAATATTAATAGAATAACTTAAGGAAAAAAATCTCACATAAAAAGAAAATTGTTTGTCTAGGGCAGTCTGGTAACTTCTGTGGTATAGAAGATATTCTATGTTGATTTCTGTCAGGTTATGGTTGCTTTTTTTCTGTTTTATTCTCAGAAGTGCTTTTAAGTGTAACGTAATTTTCGTTATTTTATGTTCATAATGTAAACTTATGTTCTGAAAGTGGTTAATCACAGTTTGGTTCTAAAGGTCTCTAATAGGTTGAAAATGTTTTCCGAGGTTTTTATTAGCCATTTCCATATTCTCTTGTGTTTTGGTGGTGGTGTGTGAGTTTTTGAGTAAAGGTTGAACATTGCCATTCATTTTTCATGAGCTCTTTTTTTAAAAAAAAAAATTTCATGTCTCCTATATTTAAAATTGAAGTTCCCTTTAGCAAAATTGATGTAACTGACACATTATTTTTTAGAGTACTAATCTAATTTTTGGGAACCTTTTCCAAAGTTCTTGAATGATTTTTTTTTTTTATTTTTTGAAACAGAGTCACTCTCAGTAGGAGTGCTGTGGCATCATAGCTCACAGCAACCTCCAAATCATGGGCTTAAGCAGTTCTCTTGCCTCAGCCTCCCAGTTATCTGGGACTACAGGCGCCCACCACAACACCCAGCTATTTTTTGTTGTTGTTGCAGTTGTCATTGTTGCTTAGCTGGCCCGGGCTGGGTTCGAACCCGCCAGCCTGGGTGTATGTGGCTGGCGCAGTAGCCACTGTGCTATGGGTGCTGAGCTAATGATTTGTTAGTTTAAAAGAAAGATCTATATCTGTTTATGTTAACTTTATTTCTATAGCTGGAATGAATGGCTAAAACTGCGTGTGAAATATCCTGACCTGCCCAGGAGTGCCCAAGTGGCCCTGACCATATGGGATGTATATGGACCAGGAAAAGCAGTGCCTGTAGGAGGAACAACAGTTTCACTCTTTGGAAAATATGGGTAAGTATTCTATTTGTCAGATCTATAGGAGCGTTGTAGCTTTCGGGCCTTTTACTTTCTGCAGGGCTTTAATAGTATATACCCAGTGTAGTTTTCCAATGGGAAAAAAAGGTAGGTACATATGATTTGGTCATTCATGAGACTGAATTTGACATGTTTCTTTCAGGATATGCAGATAGATTAAGAAACATAGTTAACCTTATTCTGGTATTAGTGGTTATTCTGGTTGTAATATGATTTCTGTTAGAAATAGGAGTCATTGGGAACTAGAACCTGCTTTTACAGAAAAAAAGACTATTTGGCATGTACTATAACTTTTGTTACAGGGTTCTGCTTTGTCATAACAATGAACAAAAAGGAGGATAAACAGGATCGAAAAGCATTAACTTGCTAATGATACTAATAGGTTTTTTATTTTTTTTTGCAGTGAGAATGTTTATTCAAAATGGCTCATTACAAACAAAATATATTTATGTATAAAATCTGTGCAATGCAAAAGATCCCGTTCGTCCCCCTGTGGCTAGAGTGAACAAAGCCCACTGTTTCTCATGGCTTCTGAGGCTGCACTGAGCTCCAGGGTGGACCAGCTGGGCAGCTGTGGGTGAAAGTCCCTGAAATCCAGGCTCTCTCTCTGGTCTCATTTTGTGACTTGTCTAAAAACCCAAGTATGGCTTGCATACTGTCTGTGACCTTCCAGTTTGTTTGTTTGTTTGTTTGTTTGTTTTGTAGAGACAGAGTCTCACTTTATGGCCCTCGATAGAGTGCCATGGCATCACACAGCTCACAGCAACCTCCAACTCCTGGGCTTAAGCAATTCTCTTGCCTCAGCCTCCCGAGTAGCTGGGACTACACGTGCCCACCACAACGCCCAGCTATTTTTTTGGTTGCAGTTCAGCCGGGGCCGGGTTTGAACCCGCCACCCTCGGTATATGGGGCCGGCGCCTTACCGACTGAGCCACAGGCGCTGCCCCGATATTAATAGTTTTAATACAAAAGTTTATTTAGGTTTTTAAAAATTTACAAGTAAGAGAAATTATTAAAAAAGAATCCCATAGTCTTAAAGGGTATTTTCTGTATCCCTTTTCTACTGCAACAGAGGAATCACTGTATTTTTTTAAAAATTTATTTATTATTAAAACATTGCTGTGTACATTAATGCAATCACGGGGCAGCATACATTGGTTTTATATACCATTTGGCAGATTTTCATCACACTGGTTAACATAGTCTACCTGGTATTTTCTTACCCTGTTTCCCCGAAAATAAGACATCCTCTGAAAATAAGACCTCCTTATAGGAAAGATAAGACGTCCCCTGAAAATAAGACCTAGTGCATCTTTGGGAGTACACCTTAAAATAAGACACTGTCTCATTTTCGGGGAAACAGGGTAGTTATTGTGTTAAGACATTTATATTCTACATTTAGTAAGTTTCACATGTACCCTTGTAAGATGCGCCTTAGGTGTGGTCCCACCAATTACCCTACCTCTGCCCATCCTCTTCCCCTCGCCTCCCCTTCCCCTTTCCCCTTATTCTTAGGTTATAATTGGGTTATAGCTTTCATATGAAAGCTATAAATTAGTTTTATAGCAGGGCTGAGTACATTGGATACTTTCTCTTCCATTCTTGAGATATGTTGCTAAGAAGAATGTGTTCCAGCTCCATCCATGTGAACATGAAAGAGGTAAAGTCTCCATCTTTCTTTAAGGCTGTATAATATTCCATGGTGTACATATACCACAATTTATTGATCCATTCCTTGGTCAGTGGGCACTTGGGCTTCTTCCATGATTTAGCAATTATGAATTGGGCTGCAATAAACATTCTGGTACAAATATCTTTGTTATAATGTGATTTTTGGTCTTCTGGATATATACCTAGTAGAGGAATTCTAGGATCAAATGGCAGGTCTATTTTTAGATCACTAACTGTTCTCCAGACATCTTTCCAAAAGGAACATATTAGTTTACAGTCCCACCAGCAGTGTAGAAGTGTTCCCTTTTCTCCACACGCATGCCAACATCTCTGGATTTGGGATTTTGTGATATGGGCTAATCTTACTGGAGTTAGATGATATCTCAAAGTAGTTTTGATTTGCATTTCTCTGATGATTAAGGATGATGAGCATTTTTTTCATGTGTCTGTAGGCAGTGCGCCTGTCTTTTTTTTTTTTTTTTGTAGAGACAGAGTCTTACTGTACCGCCCTCGGGTACAGTGCTGTGGCGTCACATGGCTCACAGCAACCTCTAACTCTTGGGCTTACGCGATTCTCCTGCCTCAGCCTCCCGAGCAGCTGGGACTACAGGCGCCCGCCACAACGCCCGGCTAGTTTTTTGTTGCAGTTTGGCCAGGGCTGGGTTTGAACCCGCCACCCTCGGCATATGGGGCCGGCGCCCTACTCACTGAGCCACAGGCGCTGCCCGCGCCTGTCTTCTTCAGAGAAGTTTTTCTTCAAGTCCCTTGCCAAGCCTGAAAGGGGATCATTTGTTCTTTTCTTGCTAATACGTTTGAGTTCTCTGTGGATTCTGGTTACTAAACCTTCGTCGGAGATATAACCTGCAAATAATTTCTCCCATTCTGAGGGTTGTCTACTGACTTTACTTACTGTGTTCTTGGCTGTGCAGAAGCTTTTTAGTTTGATCAGGTCCCAGTAGTGTATTTTTGATGTTGCTTCAGTTGCGGGGGGGTGGGGGGTGGTGGGGGGTCCTCCTCATAAAATATTCGCCCAGACTAATCTCTTCAAGAGTTTTCCTTGCAGTTTCTTCTAGTATTTTTATAGTTTCATGTCGTAAGTTTAAATCTGTAATCCAGTGAGAGTCTATCTTAGTTAATGGTGAAAGATGTGGGTCCAGTTTCAGTATTCTATAGGTCGCCAGCCAGTTCTCCCAGCACCATTTGTTAAATAGGGACTCTTTTCCCCACTGAATGTTTTTAATTGGCTTGTCAAAGATCAAATAACGGTAAGTAGCTGGGTTTATCTCTTGGTTTTCTATTCTGTTCCATACATCTACCTCTCTGTTTTTGTGCCAGTACCATGCTGTTTGGGATCACTATCGATTTATAGTATAGTCTGAGGTCTAGTAGTGTAATTCCTCCTGCTTTGTTTTTATTTCTGAGTAATTTCTTGGCTGTTCGAGGTTTTTTCTGATTCCATATAAAATGAAGTATTCTTTTTTCTAGATCTTTAAAGTATGATGGTGGAGCTTTAATAGGTATTGCATTAAAATTTTATATTGCTTTGGGTAGTATGGACATTTTAATAATGTTGATCTACCCAGCCATGAGCATGGTATGTTTTTCCATTTTTTAACATTTTCAGCTATTTTTTTTTTTTTTTTTTTTGAGTTTCATAGTTCTCCTTATAGAGATCCTTCACGTTCTTTGTTAGGTAAACTCCCAAATATTTCATCTTCTTTGGCACTATTGTGAATGGAATAGAGTCCTTGACAGTTGTTTCAGCTTGACTATTGGTATATATAAAAGCTAGCGATTTATGAGTGTTGATTTTGTAACCTGAGACGCTGCTGTATTCCTTGATGACTTTTAAGAGTTTTGTGGTAGAATCCCTGGTGTTTTCCAGATAAGCAATCATATCATCTGTGAAGAGTGAAAGTTTGATCTCTCCTGACCCTGTATAGATACCCTTGATCGCCTTTTCTTCCTTAATTGCAATGGCTAAATCTTCCATTACAGTGTTAAAGAGCCTGGAGACAATGGGCAGCCTTGTCTGGTTCCTGATCTGAATGGAAATGATTTCAATTTAACTCCATTCAATACGATATTGGCTGTGGGTTTGCTGTAGATGGCCTCTATCAGTTTAAGAAATGTCCCTTCTATACCAATTTTCTTAAGTGTTCTGATCATGAAGGGATGCTGGATATTATCAAAAGCTTTTTCAGCATCAATTGCGAGAATCATATGGTCTTCGTTTTTTAATTTGTTTATGTGCTGGATTATATTTATAGATTTACATATATTGAACCAGCCTTGAGACCCTGGGATAAAACCGACTTGTTTCTGATGTACAGTTTGTTTGATGTGTTCCTGGATTCTGTTTGTTAGGATCTTGTTGAATATTTTTGCATCTATATTCATTAGTAATATTGATCTATAATTTTCTTTTCCTGTTGGGTCTTTTCCTGGTTTGGGGATCAGGGTGATGTTTGCTTCGTAGAACGTGTTGGGCAGTATTACTTGTGTTTCTATATTTTTGAAAAGGTTGAGTAATATAGGTACTAGTTCCTCTTTAAAGGTTTGGTAGAATTCTGACGTGAAACCATCTGCCCCGGGCTTTGCTTTTTAGGGAGATTTTGTATGGTTGATGCTATTTCAGAACTTTATAAAGACCTGTTCAACATTTCCATTTGATTCTGGCTAAGTCTTGGAAGGTGACGTGCTTCCAAGTACTGGTCAGTTTCCTTCAGATTTTCATATTTCTGAGAATAAAGTTTCTTGTAATAGTTATTAAGGAATTTTTGAATTTCTGAGAAGTCTGTTGTTATTTCATCTTTGTCATTTGTGATTGATAAAATTAGAAATTTTACTCTTTTTGTCCCTGGTTAGGTTAGCCAAATGTTTATCTATTTTATTAACCTTTTCAGTAATCCAACTTTTTGAGTTATTGGTCTGTTCTATAATACTTTTGTTTTCAATTTAATTTCTGCTCTAATTTTGGTTATTTCTTTTTTTCTACTGGGATTGGGGTTGAAATGTTCTTCCTTTTCCGCTTGCTTCAGATGTCCCATTAAGTTGTTAACTTCCTGTCTTTCGGTTCTCTTGAGGAAGGCTTGAAGTGCTATAAATTTCCCTCTCAGGACTGCCTTTGAGGTACCCCAAGTGTTCTGATAATTCGTGTCTTCACTGTTGTTTTGTTCCAAAAATTTGGTAATTTCCTTCTTAATCTTGTCTGTGACCCAGTTATTATTCTGCATTAGGTTATTTAACTTCCATGTTTTTGTATATGTATGCAGATTCCTGTTGTTACTGAGTTCATCTTTTATTCCATGGTGGTCCGAGAAATGCAAGGAATAATGTCTATTCCTTTAAATTTAACGAGGTTAGACTTGTGTCCTAAGATGTGATCGATTTTGGAGTATGTTCTGTGGGCTGATGAGAAGAAGGTGTATTCAGTTTTTTGGGGATGAAATGTTGTGTAGATGTCTGGTAAGTCCAAATGTTGAATGGTTAAGTTTAAATCTAAAATATCTTTGCTCAGCTTCTTATCGGAGGATCTATCCAACACTGCCAAAGGAGTGTTAAAATCTCCGACTATCATGGAGCTGGAGGAAATAAAGTTGCTCATGTCTGTTAGAGTTTCTCTTATAAATTGAGGGGCATTCTGGTTGGGTGCATAAATATTAATAATTGAAATGTCATCCTATTGAGTAGTACCCTTAACAAATATGAAGTGACCATTCTTATCCTTCCTTACTTTTGTTGGTTTAAAGCCTATTGTATCTGCAAATAGAATTGCAACACGTGCTTTTTTCTGATTACCATTTGCTTGAAATGTGGACAACCATCTTTTCACCCTGAGTCTATATTTATCTTTTAAGGTAAGATGAGGTTGTTGTATGCAGCAGATATGTGGCCAGAGTTTTTGTATCCAGTCAGCCAACCTGTGCCTCTTTAGAGGACAATTTAAGCCATTCACATTAATGGAGAATATTGGTAAGCCTTGTACAATTTTTGGCCTCGAGTTTTTTGAACGTCCAGTGATCATTTTTAATTTTTTCACCACTGTGGAAGTTGGAATTTGATCAAAAGTTTCTGAGTGAGTTTATTTTTGTGGTAGAGGATCATGCTGGTCATTATGGAGGACAGGTTTGAGAATATCCTGGAGAGCTGGTTTAGTTATGGCAAGTTTCTTCAGCATGTGAATGTCAATAAAGTATTTAATTTCTCCATCATAAATGAAACTCAGTTTAGCTGGATACAGGATCCTGGGTTGAAAGTTATTTTGTTTTAGGAGATTAAAAGTCAATGACCACCCTCTTCTAGCTTGAACGGTTTTGACAGAGGTATGCAGTCATTCTAATATTCTTCCCTTTGTAGGTTATTGTTTTCTTATGTCTGACTGCTTTCAGAATTTTCTCCTTCATATTAACTTTAGTGAACTTAATTATGGTGTGCCTGGTGGATGTCTTATTCAGACTGAGTCGTGCTGGGGTTCTTAAAGTGTCTGCTCTCTGAATTTCAGAATGTCTGGACATGTCTGGGAAATTCTTTTTCATAATTTCATGTAGAAGAGCCTCTGTGCCTTGCGAAGCCACTGCATGACTTTCAGGGATTCCTCGAGGTGAATGTTGGCTTTCTTCGAATTATCACAGAACTCTGAGAGAATGATCCTTTTTCGTTCTCCATTTCTCTTCCTCTTTGAAAGTTTGGGAGCGTTTAAAAGCATTGTCTTCTATGCCAGAAATACTTTCTTCTGCTTGCTCTACTCTGTTACTGAAGTATTCTACTTTATTTTTCAAATCTTTGAGGACTGCAGATTCTTGTCTCAATGTGTCAAAATCTCTGCTGATTTTGTCTTTAAATTCGTTGAATTTTTGAGACTTTTGATTTCCTCCTGGAATTTCGAATTCTAACTTTTCCTCGTTTGCAATCCAAATTCTGAATTTGATTTCTGACATCTCGGCCATCTGTTTATGAATGGGATCTTCAGTTGTGTCTGCCATATCTTTCCTTGTGGGGGTTGATCTACTCTGGTTATTCACATTACCAGAGTTTTTATGCTGATTCCGCCCCATGATTATTTTACACTGTTTTAGTAGATGAGCAGATAAATAGAAGTTGGGTTGTGGGCTCCAGGAACAGTCATTAACCATCCCTTTGCCCAAAAGCTGGGACTGGTATGTGTACCTTTTCCCATGGAGCTTTGCGAAGGACCCGTGTAGTGCTATGGCCTGAGACACTGTGGACCTGCTTGGTGTGGTGGGGCTATGTGGCTCTGTCTTGTTTTCAGCTGGTCTCTGTACAACCCTAGTGAATCAGTTACTCTGGATTGAAGCCTCAGCTGTGGAGAAATACCAGCAATGAAGTCACCTCTCCCCCATAGGCAACAATTGGAAAAGGAAAATCAAACCTTCCCACAACCACACACCCACGGTACTACTTGGATCGTCCTCGGGCAACTGGCCCAGTTCAAGAGGTCCAAATCAATTGTCTCAGTCAGCACCTATCTCAGGTGGGAGAGTTTAAAATGTCTGGCAACTAGATCTCAGGGGTCTGCTGACAACTCAAATATGACTTGCTCTGGTGCTCTGTGAGGTCAGGAGGACCCACGCAGCAAATAGATAAGTCTGGGAAGGTTGATGCCTCCTTCCCTACCTTGCACCTCTGCCAGACCCAGTCATTGATAACCCCGCAGTGCTGTGACCCAGTTGCCTCCAATGAGCAGATCCTCCATGGATTTGCCCCTGCCTGAATCATAGGGAGATCTTTGTCTCCTCAGTCAGGCCGTTTCTCTCTGCTACTATCCGGCAGGCGGATGTGAGTCCTGACAACCTCGGGTGTTTAGTTCCAGCCCCGCCCCTGATTGATGTTACTGACAGAACAGAACAACTTTGTAGAATTTGTTTCTGTCCTGGCTGTATTCCCATGCAGAACATTCCCAATGCTGTTTGAGTTCACAGACTCTGGGACTCAGCCCCTGTCTATTCCGCTACCCAGTCTTGGCTGCAGTTTGTATTTGAGCAGCATGGTTAACTGTCAGTTCCAGCCTCTGCCTGTCCTCCTTTGTCTCAGCTAATGATCCCTGAGGGCCGGTTGCATCTTGGGCTCAGTAAAGTAGTCCTCTGGGTCAGCCCCGCCCTGGGAATCTTCCGGCCGTTCGTGTGTGTATTCTAGGCTCCATGGTCCATACCCGTTGGTACTGCCTCAGGGAACCCCTTTACTCTCGGGGCCTGCGTTTCCATCCCAGAGCTTTTCCTCCAGTGGCTGCCACCAGAGAAGATGCCCAGCCTCCTCTGGTTGCCCAGAGAGACAGGGCGTGTGCCTCCGCAATATCCATGGGTCAGCCCTATTTTTGCTGCTTCTGCTGGTGCTGTGTGCCTCGGAACACCGCCGATCCTGTATGGTTCCCTCTCAGCTGACTGTCGTCTCCTCACTCCTGTGCAGCATAATCAGCACTGACTAGCAACAGTCCATGGCCTATTCACCTCTTGAGAAAATACCCAAGAATCTGTACTCCTGGGGGACAGGCTACCAGACCTCAGAGCGAGAGTGGAGGGGAGTGCTGGAAGTTCAGAATTACAGGTAGAGAATATATACAGTTTTATGCCTGGCAGGAGTGTGCCATGGCATCCTAATATGGGAAATAGATCCAGTTTTTAGAGGGTCTCTCCCGTGGGATATAATGGGAGGACTTTTGAACTCTGCTCGCTTGTTTGTATGGAGTACTCTGAGCTGTTGTCATGGGGCAGGGGACTCCCGTCTGCTTGGTGATGGATTTTGTACCTTTTGTTTGTATTCTTGGGGTCACAGCTCCCCTCGGCAGAGTTGATGTGAGTTCTTCAACCTTCTCTCTTGTTGCAGCTCTAATCCACCAGGTTACTTGCTAAACCTCTGTCCTTTAACTCTCCTTCTGCACGGGAGCCTCTGAGTCCCTGGCTCCTTGCACTTGCCCCGTAGGCGGCCCAAATGATTCGTTAGCCAGAATGGAGCTCTGCCTTTGCCAGCTCTTACGGAAGCCCGGAAGCCCGGAAGCCCAGCCTGCCCGTTGTGGCCATGGCCACGGAGCTATCCTCTAGAGCTGGGCTGCTGCTGTTGCTGTTGCCGCTGACTTTCGTTGTCACCGGAATCACTATTTTTAGAGAATTGGTGACATTGTATTATTCTTTATATGTTTTTTCATTGAATTTTTTTCTCAAGAACTTGGCCCTTTATTAAATATTTAGAAACCCTGGTATATAGTTCATATAGGAAAGACAGAAAAATGTTTACCTTTCTTCTAATTTTAAGAATAATGAATTATGAAACTAATGTAGGACCTTCACATGAAAGCTATAACCCAGTTACAACCTAAGAATAGGGAGAAAGGGGAAAGGGAGGGGAGGGAGGGGGAAGCAGGGGGATTAATAGGATTACACCTGCGGTGCATCTTACAAGGGTATATGTGAATCCTAGTAAATGTGGAATGTAAAGGTCTTAGCAAAATAACTAAGAAAATGCTACAAAAGCTATGTTAACTAATGTGATGAAAATGTGTCAAACGATCTATGAACCAAGTATATGGTGCCCCACGATCATACTAATGTACACAGCTATGGTTTAATAAAAAAAAAAAAAAAAAGAAAGAAATCAAATCTATCTTCCCATGTTAAAACATATTTTGATTAATAAAACAACTTACTGTTTATTAGTAGATTTTTTTAAAAAAATAATGAGTTTATGTGCTTGTAACTTGCAAAGGTGATGATTGATGTAATTTGTGTTTACCTGTTTGTAAATTTTGTCATGAACTTTTGGACTTAAACATTTTTGGTATGTTATAGTCATTTACTGTTTTTATTTTTTTGTAGCCTTGGAAATGCAAGACCTCAAAAAATTAGGTATAGACTCAGAATTGTTACTCTCAATGGAAATCTTTAGTAAAAGGCAAAAGATTTATACCATCTGAAGAGAAACCAGAGTATGTCTTCATGTTTTATAATGTCCAATAAATTCTATTTTGGGCACTAGGAGTCCTTTTGAGAGTACTTTATTAATAGTCATTGACAGCTTCTTTGCTTTTTGGTAAGCAATCTATACTAGGCTCATTGGGTATTTTTCTTCTTCAGAGAGATACTTTTAGTGGGAAATAGTATAGACCTTAAACTGGACACTATTGGATGCCATAAGTTTTACTCACTTTACAGTTGTAAAATGTTTCTTTGTGTAATTTGTGCATTATTAAATATGAACAAGAATGATCAATTTTGATGTGTTTGTTGACTGTTTGTGTTTATGTTTCTGTATATTGTTTTTTGGTGTGCGTTGCCTTTTTTTTTTCCACATTGTTATCAGTCAGGCTTTATTTTTATTGTATGAAAGTGGTGTTCATTTTTTCTCCTTTTTCTTTCCTTTTTTTTTTTCTTTTTTAATTTCAGGTTAATGGGAGGGTACAACCAGGTCACAATATTTGAGTTTGTTAGGTAGAGTCCCTGTTGTAGTTGTGTCCCACACCCAACAGGTGTGCCTTAAACTCTTACATTGTGTCTATTAAGTGGGAGAACCCCAAACTCCTCCTCCTCCTTTCTCGCCCCCTGACTTGGGTACTCTGCCCCAACTTGAAATGAGTTTTTCTTTTCTTCTTCTTCTTTTTTTTTTTAGAGACAGTGTTTCACTTTGTCGCCCTTCGTAGAGTGCTTTACTGCCACAGGTCACAGCAACTTCCAACTCTTGGGTTTATATGGGGTTGGTGCCCTGCCCCCTGAGCCATAGGTGCCACCCTGAAATGAGTTTTTCTCCTATGTGGGCACGAATTAGATCATCTACTGGCTTCATATTAATACTGACTACATTGGATACTTGCTTTTCCATTCTTGTGATACTTTACTGAGAAGACTGTGATTCAACTTTGTCCAGGTTAATACAAAAGATGTAAAATCATCATCTTTTTTATGGCAGAATATTATTCCATGGTATATATTATATACCACAGCTTGTTAATCTGTTCCCGAGTTGGTGGGCATTTAGGTTGTTTCCACATCTTGGCGCTTGTCAATTGAGCTCCAATAAACAACCTAGTGCAAATGTTTTTATGATAAAATGATTTTTTTCTTCTTTCTTCTTATTATTTAATTATTTTAGAGACAGAGTCTCACTTTATTGCCCTTGGTAGGGTTCTGTGGTGTCACAGTTCACAGCAACCTCCAGCTCTTGGGCTTAGGTGATTCTCTTGCCTCAGCCTCCGGAGTAGCTGGGACTACAGGTGCCCACCAGAGTGCCTGGCTATATATATATATATATATATTTTTTTTTTTTTTTGCAGTTTTTCTGGGGCTGGGTTTAAACCCACCACCCTCTGTATATGTTGGTATTTGCTGGCACCTTACCCACTGAGCCACAGGCGCCGCCCGTTTTTTTTTTCTTTTGTGGAGATGCCTAGTACTGGGATTGTGGGATCAAATGGGAGGCCTAATCTGAGTTCTTAAAGAATTCGTCATACTTCTTTCCAAAGAGGCTGTATTAGTTTGCAGTCCCACCAACAATATAAAAATATTCCTTTCTCTTTTTTTTTTTTTGTAGAGACAGAGTTTCACTTTATTGCCCTCGGTAGAGTGCTGTGGCGTCACACAGCTCACAGCAACCTCCAACTCCTGGGCTTAGGCGATTCTCCTGCCTCAACCTCCCAAGTAGCTGGGACTACAGGCGCCCGCCACAACGCCCGGCTATTTTTTAAAGATTGAAAAAGTATCAAGATATTCAAACATATCTTATTTTTTAAAATTATTAAGTGCAAAGGTATACAAAATGCCTTAGATTTTACTACTTTAAAAAGTATCAATATATCCAAACGTAACTTTTTTTTTTTTTTTTTACTACTCACCTACACACATTTCTAGTTTTTTCCTTTCCATTCCGGTTGATTACTTGCTCGTTCAGCTTTGGTAGAGCTACTATATTTGAGTAGAGCTCATATTTGGAAGTCCTTGTTCAAAAAATATTTAAAAAAGAAAACACATTAATAGAAGATCATCTTTAACTCTCCACAAAAAACAGACCAAGAGACTCAACAATAACATGATTAAAACACACAGTTGTCTAAAGCTCTTTATGATTTTATTTAATCTTTAGATCTTCTTGGTAGCTTTTTGAAAGAAACACGACAGTTAAAAGGTAATGAATGATATCTGACAAACAAGTTCGCAAACTTGCCATCATACGCTTCATTGGCAGCACCGTCCAAATAGCTCAGTAGGTTTCATAACCTTGATTATCAGTGTCTCACAGCTGTGCTCATGTTGATGGGTGCCAGTGTCTTGCTGAATGGAGTTCATTATTGCTATTACATGTTTGTGTGCTGTTGCAAGAATGTTGAAGCTTGAGTTAGAGCAATGAACAAACATTAAATTTTTTTTTTTTTTTTTCAGACAGTTTTACTTTGTTGCCCTCAGTAGAGTGCCTTGGTATCACAGCTTACAGCAAAGTAAAACTCTTGGGCTTAAGCGATTCTCTTGCCTCAGTCTCCTGAGTAGCTGGGACTAGACACCTGCCACAACTCCTGGCTGTTTTTTGATTGCAGTTGTCATTGTTGTTTAGCAGGCCTGGCTGGGCTCGAACCTGCCAGCTTTGGTGTATGTGGCCGGCACCTTACTCACTGAGCAACAGGTGCCAAGCCACAAACATTAAATTTCTTGTTAAACTTGGCAAGAGTGCGAGTCAAAGCAGGGACACTTTAGTACACCTTTATGGGGAAAATGTCAAGAAGAAAATGTCAGTATACAAATAGATTAAACATTTTTCTGATGGGAGAGAAAGTGTCACTGATGAAATGAGGTCAGTAGCAAGTAAAATTGATGAAAACATTCTAAAAATTAGTTGAGTTGTGTGACTCAATGGCTGACTGTGAGCAGCATAGCAGACCAAGTAAGCATGGACAAAGACACAGTTGTGAATATCTTGGCATGAGAAAGGTTGTGTGCAAAAAATAGTTCTGAAGGCGCTCACCCAGTATTGTCTGTGAGGGAGATGTTAGCACTGAACAAATTAACATCCTTCCTACTCATCTGATCTGGCCTGAAGGACTTTTTTTCTTTATCTGAAGATAAAGGAAATATTGAAAGGAAGGCATTTTGATGACATTTGGAACATTAAAGGTAATACTGTGGCAACTCTGGCCTTAGCAGGAAAAGAGTTAAAAAATTGCTTAGAAGGGTGGACTAGGAGCTGACATCAGTGCATAGCTTCCCAAGGGGTGTATTTTGAAGGTGACTGTAGTAGTACTCAGCAATGAGGTGCATGTATTGCTTTTTCTAGGACAAGTTCACGAACTTAATTGTCAGGTCTTGTTTTCTTTCACTTTAAAGCAAGATAACCAAGCTTAGGGTGAATTTAGAGTACATGCTAAATTTCTTACTGTAGACATCGGAATTTTTTTTATATGAACGCATTATTGTATTCATTTTTATCTTACTTTAAAGTGAAAGAAAACAAGACTTGACAATTAAGTTCATGAACTTGTCCTAGAAAAAGAATTTGATCATAATAGCTAAGTCATGGAAAAAGCCCAAGTGCCCATCGATCCACGAATGGATTAATAAATTGTGGTATATGTATACCATGGAATACTATGCAGCCTTAAAGAAAGATGGAGATTTTACCTCTTTCATGTTTACATGGATGGAGCTGGAACATATTCTTCTTAGTAAAGTATCCCAAGAATGGAAGAAAAAATACCCAATGTACACAGCCCTACTATGAAACTAATTTGGGACTCTCACATGAAAGCTATAACCCAGCTACAACTTAACAATAGGGGGAAGTGGGAAAGGGGGGGGTGGGTAGAGGGAGGGGAATCGATGGGATCACACCTGTGGTGCATATTACAGGGGTATTTGCGAAACTTGGTAAATGTAGAATGTAAATGTTTTGGCACAGTAACTGAGATAACGCCGGAAAGGCTATGTTAACCACTGTGATAAAAATGTGTCAAATGGTTTATGAAGTGAGTGTATGATGCCCTATAATCATATCATTGTATACAGTTATGATTTAATAAAAAATAAAATAAAATAAAATAAAATAAAATAAAATAAAATAAAATAAAATAAAATAAAATAAAAATAAAAAAAAAAAGAAAAAGAATTTGATCAAATTCTTAATTTTGTTATTTTTAAGATTACCGCCAGTGTGATGAAGTGGGTATGTTGTCTACTGATCCATCTCTCCTTTTTTTCTGTAGTAATACTAACTGCTTGGAGGAGAAAAGAATGGCATGTGGAAAATAGTATGACATGGATTTTAGCTGCTTACTTAATTGCTTTACATCCCAGTGGAGACTTAAAGCTTGGCAATAGAGACATGCATTTCCTTGTGTAGAATTCTCTTTATTTTGAGGAATCTAAAATGTCCTATATGAACTGTATTAATTTACTTCTACTTTGAAAATTCTCTTTTTCCCTAGCATGTTTCGCCAAGGGATGCATGACTTGAAAGTCTGGCCCAATGTAGAAGCAGATGGATCAGAACCCACAAAAACTCCTGGCAGAACAAGCAGCACTCTCTCAGAAGATCAGATGAGCCGCCTTGCCAAGGTACAAAAGAGATGTTTGGAACAGGTGGAACGCTCTGAAGGATGCTTATCATAATATAGCATGATATTATGCATTCTGTCAGATTTTTTGAAATTGAAATTTAATTTTTCGTAACAGTTTTTTGAGATATAATTTACTTACTGTAAAATTCACCCTTGGAAAATGTACAGTCTAATAGTTTAGTAAATTCACAGAGTGGTGTATTTACACCACTATGTGTATATATATATATATATATTTATTTATTTATTTTATTTTTTAATTTTTTTTTTGAGACAGAGCCTTAAGCTGTCACCCTTATAGAGTGCTGTGGCAGCACAGCTCACAGCAACCTCCAACTGTTGGGCTTAAGCGATTCTCTTGCCTCAGCCTCCCAAGTAGCTGGGATTACAGGCGCCCGCCACAACGCCTGGCTGTTTTTTTGTTGTAGTTGTCCTTGTTTCCGGGCTGGATTTGAACACGCCAGCTCTGGTGTATGTGGCTGGTGCCTTAGCTGCTTGAGCTACAGGCGCTGAGCCACCACTGTATATTTTTAGAATATTTTCATCACCCCTAAAAGAAACCATGTACCTATTAGCAGTTACTCCCCATTTCCTCCTCCATCCAGTACCTGGCAAATACGAACCTACTTTCTGTCTCTATGGATTTGCATGTTCTGGACTTTTCATATAAAATATGGCCTTTTATGTCTGAAAGTCAACCAGATTTGAAAACGTGAAGATGTTGGAGATGTTTTCAAGATGACCACCTACTTTTTCTGGTGATACAGCATTAAATATTCAAGTATTACTTGCTGGAGATTGTTATGTTTTTTGGAAGCAAATTTCCTCAGATAATTAACTCGTCTAAATTTCTTTCACCCTCCTTTTTATAAGCAGACTGTTACTATTTTTTGTTTTTCACAATTGTTTTATCAACTGTTTTCACTTAAAAATACTCAATTTTGCTCGATTTTGTACTTAAAATGAACCACTGGCATTTATTTTATGAATCTCTTTCCATATAGCATTGAGTTAGATACTGTTTAAAGATGCTTTTACAGTTGTTTTGTAAAGAGAATTTGTTTTAATTCTTACATGTATTTTTCCTTTCCAATCTTATTAGTGTGAATGATGATGTCTGGAGAAAGTTTTGATGCCAAGCATTTAACAGCTTTTTGCTTTCACTTACATGTGGCGGAAATCTTAATTATAAAGAATAAGTGCTTGTGTTAGCTAGGTTTTGTGCTTCAGGTAGATTTTTTTTTTTTTTTTTTTTTGAAACAGTCTTGCTCTGTTGCCCTAGGTGGAGTGCTATGGCATCATCATAGCTCACAGGAAGCTGAAACTTTTGGGCTTAAGTAATCCTCTTGCTTCAGCCTCTCGAGTAGCTGGGACTACAGGCAGCTGCCACAACACCTGCCTAATTTTTCTATTCTTAGTAAAGATGAGGTCTTGCTCTTGCTCAGGCTAGTCTCAAACTCCTGAGCTCAAGCAGTCCACCCACCTTGGCCTCCCAGATTCCTTAGATTATTGGTGTGAACCATCATGCCTGGCTACAAAATAATATTTTCCTTAAGTCCATCCTTTCGTTTTGTATTGCTCTTTTAAGGAAAAGTGCTGTTTTAGCTACTTAATAAGCATATTGACCAATATTCTCCATAATTAATAAATAAAATTTAATATTCAGTTTCCTATCTGGGATTTTGTTTTCATTCTTACATAGGACGTAGGAAGGCTCTCATTTGTCTACCCTGTCTTTAAGAGTTTACCTTTTTTTGGGCAGTGCCTGTGGCTCAGTGAGTAGGGCGCCGGCCCCATATGCCAAGGGTGGCGGGTTCAAACCCAGCCCCGGCCAAACCGCAACAAAAAAATAGCCAGGTGTTGTGGCGGGCGCCTGTAAGTCCCAGCTGCTCGGGAGGCTGAGGAAAGAGAATCGCGTAAGCCCAAGAGTTAGAGGTTGCTGTGAGCCGTGTGACGCCACGGCACTCTACCCGAGGGTGGTACATTGAGACTCTGTCTCTACAAAAAAAAAAAAAAAAAAAAAAAGAGTTTACCAGGGCTAGGTTTGAACCCACCACCTCCGGCATATGGGACCGGCGCCCTACTCCTTGAGCCACAGGTGCCGCCCAAGAGTTTATCTTTTTTAAACCTCTATTTATGACTTTTATGAATCTTGAATTGTTAATAGAATATTTATTGGAATCAGCTCATTAGTAGCCTGTGAGCTACTCTAATGTGAAAAAGCTTAAATCTCTACTGTGAGAGGAGTGTAGAATATATTGAAGAAGCAAGAGCTTTTAAATTGTCTTTTAAGAGCAGCACATTGTAGATGAAATCCTAAATTTGAGGGGGAAGGGGCAGAGTCAAGAGATATAAAGCTTTGTGGTTGTACAATTTATTCACTTTATTTCTCTATTAAATTATTTAGGCTTTTGTTCATGTTTCTGATTTTTTACCATAATTATTTTTGATAAAAAATTTTAAAAATAAGTTTTGCAACAACTATATTTTTTCAGAGATTAGTTCATATGGCATAATTATTGGATTTATTTGAATTGGACTTCTGGCTTTTTAATGTACCTGTTATGTTTATTATTTCTCATTTTAACCTTTAAAATTTTATAGTAGAGAAAAAAATGAGATTTGGTATTGATCGACATTTTTTTACAATTGAAATAGTAATTACCTCTTAATAGTTGTATGAGTTCATATTTATTCATTAAAATAGCCATGTACATTGCAACTCTAAAAATGATGACTAAGCATATACAAAGTAATGAGGTATTGGAAAGAAACTTTTTTTTGAGGCAGAGTCTCACTATGTTGCCCTCTGTAGAGTGCTATAGTGTCACAGCTCACAGCAACCTCAAACTCTTTTGGGCTCAAGCAATTCTCCTGCCTTAGCCTCCCAAGTCGCTGGGAGCCCGCCACAACACTTGGCTATTTTTTTTTTTTTTGGCTGTAGTTGTCATTGCTGTTTGGCAGCCCAGGCTGGGCTCGAACTCACCACCTCCGGTGTTATGTGGCTGGCACCCTAGCTGCTTGAGCTACAGGCGCTGAGCCATGGAAGGGAACTTTTTAATGTTTTTGTTAATTGGTAACAATAATTGTCAACAAATTCCTTGTAAAGGAGTGTGTCAAGAGGTTCCTACTTTTTCAAGAGATTGTTATTAAAATTTATATGCTGTCTGCATTGCTCAGAGTGGTTAACAATTTTCAGATGCATCCTTGTTGGTTTGTAAATCTTTAAAATAGGAATAAAAATAAATGAGAATAAGCATATGCAGTCCTAATGGTACGTGAAAATTAGAGCAGAGCTCTTTTACACACTCTTTTACCCCTAACAGAATTGTACTCTTAACCTTTGAAGTGTGAACTTCAGAGCTTGCTATGCTGTGATAGCTTGCTTTAGTGTTAACTTATGTTCCCCAAAGACTAAATAGAAACCATTACAATCAGTAGTTAGACTTTTTTGTTTTTTGCAGTTTTTGGCCGGAGCTGGGTTTGAACCCGCCACCTCCGGCACATGGGGTCGGCACCCCACTTCGTTGAGCCACAGGCGCCACCCCAGTAGTTACATTTTTTAAGGGGAAAAATACATCCTGTTTGTAGCATTGTTAAGAATTGCTCTCTCTTTAAAGGAAGCTTTTTAAAATTTCTTGGTGCTTTGGGCTAATGCTGTGTTCCATCCTCGATGCACCATTTGGTTCTGCTATTTGAGGTTTCAGAACTGTTATAAACCTGCTGCTATTGAGGAAAAATGTATTTTAAAACTAATGACCTAGGTTTACAAAACTGGAAGCTTTACACTGGGAAGTACTTTATAGTGGGAAGAATATTGTATAAGTATCTTGGAGAAAATAATTTTGAGCCTGTAAAATCAGAAGTTCACAATAGATGATTTCTGAGGTCTTGTGCAACTCTTTATCTTCTGTGATTCTAAAAGTACTGGCATAGCGAGTAATTGGGATTATTTATCTACCTGTATTTTATAGTTTTCACTTTAGTAGAGGTTCAAGTTGTGGTTATCAGGTTGCAATTGTGAATGTGTTGCGTTCATGCCATTTCATTTCTTCTACAATGCCTGTACCTAGAGTAAAGCATTACATATACAGAGCTTGCCTAAAGCAAATATCAGGCTGTGCTCTTAGATTTTATTGTTAGACTAGTAACTTCTTAAGTGAGACAGACTTTCTGATAAACAGCTCTTTTCTCACTTAAAGCATGATTTATGTGCCTTGCCTTTTACCAGAAAGAGTATACTTTAATTGTTGAGAAGAAAGTTAGCTTAAGAGTAAGAAGTTGTACTTAAATTTTAATTAATAGCAAAGCATGGTTACTATGTATTATATTCACAAGCCTAAACAAATATTAATTGCATGGCAACAGTTTTCAAACTGCCATGTAAGAAAGTTGATTGAGTTGTAGGACTGCTTCAATCTTGATTGCCTAGGTGTAGTAGACAAAAAGATTGTGAAATGAAGATTAACTATTTGAACTGTGAAAAAATAGTGTTATATAATTGTTAAGCAGAGAACCTTAACTCCAAGTTGGCTTAATACTCTTATTCTGATTTATAGCTCAACTGTGAAAACTGAATTCTAAGTACAATTTAAATATCTGAAGTTTAAACACCTACCATGTTTGACAGTTTCAAGTCAAATCCTTTCAGAATGAACTTTGGTGAAATTATCCTCTCTAATGATTTTACATCATTTTGTGAACATGACTAGTTTTCCTTTGAGGAATAATGAGTATGAGAAAAGAAAATAAAACTGCTTTGCTCAGTTCAGGTTTCATTTTTTATAATGTGGATTTCTTAGACTTCTAGTAAGGAACAGGAAGAATGAAATGTATTAAAATACACAGTTTCTTACCCCACATCTTCTCTTTCCCATCTCCAAATTTCTCTAATTAGGAACTATCTTTTTTTTTTTGGCTAGGGCCGGGTTTGAACCCACCACCTCCGGCATACGGGCTGGTGCCCTACTCTTTGAGCCACAGGTGCCGCCCAGAAGTATCTTTCTATTTGAATTGATTTGTGAAAATCGTGAGACCAAACTTCTGAGGTATTGATTAAAGTTATATTGTCTAAGATCCAGCCCCCCCCCTTTTTTTTTTAAATTAAATCATAGCTGTCTACGTTAATGCAGTCATGGGGTACAATGTGCTGGTTTTAATAATACAATTTGAAACGTTTTCATCAAACTGGTTACCATAGCCTTCACGGCATTTTCTTAGTTACTGCGTTAAGACATTTATATTCTACACCTAGTAAATTTCACATGTACCCTTATAAGATGCACTGTAGGTGTGTTCCCACCAATTACTCTCCCTCCACCCATCCGCTCACCTCCCCTCCCTCTCCCTTTTCCCCTTCTTTTTGGGCTATAATTGGGTTATAGCTTTCAGAAGAAAGCTATAAATTGGTTTCATAGTAAGACTGAGTACATCTGAAAAGCTTCTACACAGCCAAGAACACACTAAGTAAAGCAAGCAGACAGCCCTCAGAATGGGAGAAGATATTTGCAGGTTATGTCTCCGACAAAGGTTTAATAACCAGAATCCACAGAGAACTCAAACGTATTAGCAAGAAAACAACAAGTGATCCCATCGCAGGCTGGGCAAGGGACTTGAAGAGAAACTTCTCTGAAGAAGACAGGCGCACGGCCTACAGACACATGAAAAAAATGCTCATCATCCTTAATCATGAGAGAAATGCAAATCAAAGCTACTTTGAGGTATCATCTAACTCCAGTAAGATTAGCCCACATCACAAAATCCCCAAACCAGAGATGTTTGGGAAGTGGAGAAAAGGGAACACTTCTACACTGCTGGTGAGAATGCAAACTAACACGTTCCTTTTGGAAAGGTGTTTGGAGAACGGTTAGAGATCTAAAACTAGACCTGCCATTTGATCCTATGTGACTTACGGGCCTTCCTTGGGCAAATTTGCCCATTCTTCCCATCTGTTCTGTCTTTTAGCTAGGAGTTCTGTGACTAGAATACCCGTGCACCTGGGGTTTTGGATGTGCCTACCCAACTTTTGTGTTTGGTTTATATTTGAATCCATGTCTTTAGACATGAAAGGTTAGTGTGAAAGCATGCTTCTCTGCTGTCTCCATTTCATTTTAGCTGCTCTGCTTGATGCCTTTGGAATGTGCTTTAGTTTCTGTCAATTTGATTAAGAAGAGGCAAAGAGAAAGTAATGACTAGTTGAAAAATTCTTTGTGGTCTGTGTGACGCAGATAGATTTGGGAATGTTGAGTAGACAGGGTGTAGAGTGATGGTGTGGCAAAGTGTGGTGGTGTTTCAGATTGAACCTCAGAGTTCAGAGTGCCTGTGTGGGTTTGCTGTGGGTTCAGGCACCAAACCTTAGATTTATTGCAATAGGAATGGATTTTTTAGTTTGTCTAAGAATAGTTTCTTGAAATTAGCATCTTGCTAAGCATTTCTAAGAGTTAGAGCTGTGTTGTCTCTACAGATAGCCACAAGTTACATTTACGTTTAGGTCAGTTTGGGGCTGGGCTCATGCCTGTAATTCCAACACTTTGGGAAGCCAAAGCAGGAGGACTGAAGCCAAGGTCAGGAGTTTGAACCCAGTCTGAGCAAGAGTGAGACTTATCTCTACAATCAATCAATCAGTCAATCAAAATAGATAATTAGTCAGGCATGGTGGCGTATGCCCAGTCTCTGCTGCTTGGGAAGATGAGCTAGGAGCATCACTTGAGCCTGGAAATTGGAGGTGTAACTGTGTGAACTGTGTGAGCTGTGATCATGCCATTGTACTCCATTCTGGGCAACAGAGTGAGACCCTGCCTCAAAAAATAAATACATACATACATAAAAATAAATTTAAGTCAATTAAAATTTGATAAAATTAAAAATTGAGGTTATGGCTCTATCACCATAACCACATTTTAAGTACTTAAAAGCCCAGTGTAGCTAGAGGCTGTGTATTGGACAGTGCAGATGTGGAACATTTTCATTATTGCCAAAAGTTGTCCAGGATACTGCTGATCAGAGTGCCAATTTTCTAATTTGTAATGGTTCAGTGCATCTTTCTGGAAACCATACCAGTTAAGTTTGTTATCCAGGACACCATTTTGTAAGAGAGTTTAGAAATTAAATTAGTCTTCATGAGATTGTTAATATTTTTTAGTGAGCTAGTGAAGCAGGTAGAAAGTTTTATGAGCTATTTCTCTCAGTTTTGACAAATTGAAAAAGATTGTGTCTCTTTATAGTTTCAGTATTATTCCAATGTTCTGGTTATGCTACATCTTTTGAATAAATATTGACAAATTATAATTAAAATAATCCTTTAAAATTAAGATTGATTAAGATAGCTCTAGTCACACATTTAGTTTTGTAAGGTGGAATTGAAGTATTTCCTTTAAATTATTTTGTAGTACTATTTGACCCACTGAAGTATTTGTCCTTGAAAGAAAATGTTTTGTATCGGTTGATTGCATTGAATAGATATTTGTCTTTAGGTATTGCTTAGCAGATCTTCCTGAGATTTTAGCTTTCTGTATGTGAGCAAGTGCTCTTACCCCCACCAAATTCACTTGGCATGTCAAAGACATGCTTTCAAATGTGGAAGATCAAAAAAATATATTACTAAGTTCCTGATGTCACTATTAGTGCCATTATGACTAACATTAACTATATTTATTATCATTTTGCCTGTATAAAGTGCTTTAATATCAATGACACTTTTAGTATAGATTGCAAGCTGAAATGCAGAGGGGTTAAGATCATGGCTTTGGAGACCATTTTTCATTCAGATTCCAGTTGTGCCTCTAGGTTTGCTATAATCTTAGACTAGCTATAGACTAGCTATTTAACCTTTACTAAGTCATGAAATTTTCATCTGTAAAATAGAAATGGTAGTTTTATCTACTTTGGGGCATTATTATAAAGATGGAATATTAGTGATAAAATGTTTATTTGTCCAGCAGATACTGAGTACTACTATATATTAGCTGTCATTAATTTACTTGCTTTTATTTGATTCTGATAAGGGTAGGATTAGGACTTAATATAACCTTTCTTGTTTTTAAACTTATTAAAAGATGGAAATTTAGAGAAGTTAAGTGGTTTATTTGGAGTCTCATGTTTGGTAAATTGACAAGCCAGGTTCTTGTGTAAATCTCTTAACAAAGCTAAGTATCAGAGACATCTGTTTAAGATTTAAGGATTGAGAAGAACTTCTTTGCATGAAGAATATATCGTTCTTATTCAGAAAATTAAAATTGCGAAACACATGTATGTGCTATGAATGGAGTTATGAATGATAGTTGTGGCTTCGTTTGTTAAGAATACATTCATTAAAACAACTAAAAAGCCTAGTCAATCTTAAGATTTCTTTTCACTATAGTGAATATAACTTTAAAAGAGAAAGGCTTAAGAAAAAGGAAACGTGGGGGGCGGCGCCTGTGGCTCAGTCTGTAAGGCGCCGGCCCCATATACCGGGGGTGGTGGGTTCAAACCGGGCCCCGGCCGACCTGCAACAAAAAAATAGCCGGGCGTTGTGGCGGGCGCCTGTAGTCCCAGCTACTCGGGAGGCTGAGGCAGGAGAATCGCTTAAGCCCAGGAGGTGGAGGTTGCTGTGAGCTGTGTGATGCCATGGCACTCTGTCTTTACAAAAAAAAAAAGGAAAAGTGAAGGTGAAAAAGGTGTATGTTGTTCAAGGAAACTACTAATAGCATAGGAACTTCTGGGTACAAACACATGTGAGAACCCCATGGTAAGTATATAAAAGACAAAACTAACACTAACACATAGATAACAATATAATATTGTGGAAACATTTTAGAGTTGTGGAGAGGAAGTGGCTGATACTTGTGTAATCGTGAAAAATGATGCAGCTAGAAAGGCAGTAGTGATGGTAATGATAAAGTGATGGTTAGTAATGAAGTCTCAATTATTCAGTTCAAGCTTTGTCAAAATATTGATTTGATCACTGGATCATTTTTCAAAAGGTTGAGGAGAAAAAGACTATCCTTTTCTAGGCTAATTATAACAACTATGAAAGAACTGTTTGATGACAGGAACTAACAGGAACTTTGGAAAAAACTAAAGATGTCGCATTATACTTTGGATTGCAATTATAGTCAAGAAGAGGAATAGCAAACCAAGTTAGAGATAAGTCATTTCATACCAGGTTTGGAGAAGGGAAAGACTTTCCATTGATTTGAGACTCTAAAAGGTGAGATGGCCTTCCACCCCACAAACCAGTGATTTTTAAGGGGGTGATTTGGCCTGGACATAAGGCTGTGGTTACAAGTGCCTAAAATTTAGAAGGAAAAAATCCCTAAGGATAAGAGAATAATTTTTATATTTTTCCTTTTGTTTTGAATGGATTAAAGCACAAAGAAAAAGGAGATCTGTGGTAGACAATCCAATTGATTTTGTTGAGGTTTGTGGGCTTTATCAAACAAAGTGCTCTTCAATCTAGGGGAGTTAGCCTGATAATTTAGTTAAGTGGTAATTGAAGCTCAAGATTGGTGAGAAGAGGTAGTAAGAAGGCACTCATTGACTAGATTTATTCAGTTTTCTTAGTCCCGGCAAGTTAAATGCCAGAGTTTTAAAGTTATGTATGTATTTTGGGCGGCGCCTGTGGCTCAAGGAGTAGGGCGCCCGTCCCATATGCTGGAGGTGGTGGGTTCAAACCCAGCCCTGGCCAAAAAAAAAAAAAAACAAAAGTTATGTATGTATTTAAATTTTTATTTTTATTATAGAACAGTTCAAACAGAAAAGTACACAGAAGTATGTGATACTTATCCATATTCATGATCAGTATTAAACATATATTAACATTTTGTATTTTGTCTTATTTTACATTTTAAAAAAAAGATTAAAAACAACAAAGATTTCCTTCATTCTTTCCTTTTGTAATTCTTTTAAATTTAATTAATGCTTTTTTTTTTTTTTTAGTATTACAATTGTTACTATTTTTTTATTTCAGGTTAGTTTAAGGGTACAAAGAATTAGGTTACAATGTTTGCATTTGTTAGGTATTGTCCCTGCTGTAGTTGTGTCCTGCCCCCAGGAGGTGTGCCATATACCTTTAGTCACAGCCATATACCTGTGAATCTGAGGCAGGAGGATTGCTTGAATCCAGGAGTTCAAGTCCAGTCTTGGCAACATAATGAGACACCCTCTCTCTTAAAAAAAAAAAAAAGAAAAGAAAAAAGTTTACATAGCAGCTCTAAGGCTGCTATCTCTACAAGGGTCTGATTGCAGTTTTGGCCCTTGATTAGTGTCTGAGAACAGGGTTTCTGAAACAAGTCCTCACTGATACATGTGTTTTACTATGTCTAGATTGTGTAATGTGATTTATGCTGAACCTGGTTTCTTTCTGGGAGTCTAGAATTTTGGTAGGTCTGAGGCAGAGAATGCCTGTGTTACCAACCCCCAATAAAATCCTGAAACACTAAGTCCAAAATGGGCTTTCTAGGGCCACATTTTTTCTGTTAAGAGAAATAGACATACTTGTATGTATCTCTTCCAAGACAAGGAGGGGTGAACATAGAAAATCTGTGTATGTATTTCTTCTGACCCCCATCTACATCGTTTTCCTTTGTTGACCTGTCCAAATGTATATCCTTACTGTATCACCATCATAAATCTTAGCTGTTGGCTATAACTGCCTCTGAGTCCTGTGAGCCCACTTGGTATATCACTGAACCTGTGTGTTATCTTGGAAGGGAGTCTCTGCAACAATAATGCAGTGGATTTACATTAATTTTCTGTGTTAAACTGTTCTTCCATTCTTGGAATAAGTCCTGTTTGGTCATGGTTTTTTTTTTAATCGCTTAATATAGTTTGCCAGTTTCCTCTGAAATTTATAAGTCAAAATTGCCTATAATCTCCCTTGTTTTCACTTTCCTTTCTACCTTTGATATTATGGTCAATGATTTTAGCAGGTTTTGTAGAACCAGTTTATAAAACCACCTGACTTTCCAAAGGGGAAATTCTTCTGTACTCAATACTAAGGCTTACTTACTGCTAGAGTAGTAATAACATCTTATCCTTTCCTTTGTGTTTTGGTTTATGTTGTATGTCTTTATTTTATTTTGAAATACTTATTTTATTTCTAATGTTTGGTTAGCTCAATTTCTGGTGGATGTATTCCTGTTGTTAGACTACTAACTTTAGATTTTATTGGATTGTTATTTTAGATTATAAATTTAACTTTTGCAAAGTTTACCTTCTAGATTTTTATACTATTTTTACTGTTACTTTGCATTTTTATCTGTTGTGGAAGCATTTTCAGATTTTTTTAGTTTTCTGAATTTCTGAAACTAATCAAACCAAATGTTATTTGCTTATCTGCAATTGATGTTAGAGGTACTTATGGAAAGAGAAAAGAGAGATTGAAAAGCTAAGATCAGATGTTTTGGGTTTTAGGATTGTGTTTCAAGAAGTGATTTTTGTTGTAAGTGGGACATCACTTCTTGTTACAAATCCTTGAATAGGTTATCAAATTGATGGTTTATGTGGATTTTTAAATCTATACCCAGGTAATGTTGTTTTGCAGTTATAGCTTAGAAAAATAGCAAACAGTGTAGCACCTTATGTATGTAGTTAGTCTTAGAGAAATAGAAATAGTATCCAGGGAAGTGTTTTTAAAAATGAAGTAATTACTTTCTACTTTCCGCTTTTAAGATTAACAGAACTATCAAAATTGTTGGAAGATTTTCATAATCATGGGATACACTATAACTGGGGAGAAAAGTGGCAGTCAAGACCCTTGAGTTACAGCTCTCACTTACAGTGGATTATTGAATAAATGATTATTTCTGTATTTTGGATATTTTTCATTGTTAAAATGTGGCCATTTTAGCATTATATCTGCTAATTATAAGAATTATAATAATTCTGTCATTATCGATACCATATTTTTAGCTATTCTGAATAGGAAAATTAACCTCAGAGAGTTTTTGTTTTTTTATGGTAGGTTACAGCAAGTTAAGCATACTTTCCTTGGATTATGAACAAATTTCTGCCTTGAAGAAGTTATATTAAAAAATGTTTATGAATAAATTGGTATGCTGGATAAATTAATAGAATAAATTATTTAGAAGGATCTAATAATGATCTTTTCCCCTTATTATAATTATGTAATTTAATATTTTTATAGTATAACACTAAGTTCCTAAAATTACTTTCTATTGATTCTGTACGTTTGGACATTCTTGGGAAGTTGGTATTCTTTGTAAGAAATATCTGTGCTTAGTTAAGACTTCACTTGGTTAAGCACCTCACATAAAGATTACCAACTTTTGCTGCTGTACAAATGAAAACATAGAATCCTGGCTCAGCGCCTGTAGCACAGTGGTTACAGTGCCAGCCACATACAACCAGACTGGCAGGTTTGAACCCAGCTCAGGCCAGCTAAACAATAATGACAATTGCAACAAAAAATAGCCAGGCGTTGTGGCAAGTGCCTGTAGTCTCAGCTAACTGGGAGGCTGAGGCAAGAGAATTACTTAAGCCCAAGAGTTTGAGGTTGCTGTGAGCTGTGACGCTACGACACTCTACCAAGGGTGACTCTGTCTCAAAAGAAAGAAAGAAAGAAAGATAACATAGAATCCTGGCTGTAGAATTTAGGTTGCATGGAAGAGTCTCATTTTTTTTTTTTTTTTTTTGAGATAGAGCCTCAAGCTGTCACCCTGGGTAGAGTGCTGTGCCATCACAGCTCACAGCAACCTCCAGCTCCTGGGCTCAAGTGATTCTCCTGCCTCCGCCTCCCAAGTAGCTGGGACTACAGGCGCCCGCCACAACGCCGCTTATTTTTTGGTTGCAGCCGTCATTGTTTGGCTAGCCGGGCTAGATTCGAACCCACCAGCTCGGGTGTATGTGGCTGGTGCCTTAGCCGCTTGAGCCACAGGGCTGAGCCAAGAGTCTCATATTTTCTTTCTTAAATGTTTTATAAATGATGATAATGAAATTATGATGATAACCACTGCAAGGTATTTAAGATATTTAAGGCTATCAGACTTGTTCTCTTGTACCGTTGACATCACGAAATATAGCTCTTAGCTACAGGTTTTTGTATGAATGTGTTATATAACTTTATAAACAGTTTATTTGATTTGATTCTATTTTGCCCTTTTGTGTTATAACAGAAGGTCTTGGATATAGCTTGTAAATTTATTCATAATGCTTCATGATAGCATCTTTTTATTAGTCACTTAGGTTTGTTTACTGTTACCTAAGATTATGAAAACTTTCAGATTTGTCTTGGAACCAATGGTTGCAAGTAAACTAAATTAGTTTTTTCCAGTGTACGATTGAGCCCTAAAAGAATATTGATTTATGTTCTGCTCTATAAATCTATTGTCTGTCTTTTCAGCTATAGTTCCTGACAGAAAAATAGAACGTAGCATGCTTTTAAGACTAGATTTATCTTTGAGAAGTTTAACTAAATGAAACTTTTATGAGACAAATATTACCCTTCCTAAATCTACATGTATATTCAGGAAGGGTAATCTACAGGTAAGATCTACATGTAAAGTTTGAGAGTAAAACTGAAAATTTGTTGCCAAGACTTCATTAATCAGGAAGATAAAAGAAATTCCAATAGTTGCTAAGAATTAAATACACAGGCATATTGTACATATTCTCTAACACACATGCATACACTCATAATTCCATTTTAAATTCCAGTAGTTTAAATGAATTCTTATGTACAAGTACGTTTTGTCTGAAGTCATAAATTACTGAATATAAATAAACGTATTTAGGATTCTTATTGTCTTAACATTTTTTGAAGAATTATACTTTTAATAATAGAAATTTATGAGAGAGCCATGTTAGCAGACCAATAATGATATTTTGTCCAAGAACTTATTCGTTTAGTTCAATTCTGTTGAAGGCTCAGAGAGGCATTTGGGTTCAAAGAGTAAATGATGGCCTTTAACTTGAGGGAGTTTATTTAGAGGAGCAGGGTATGAGGTCATTGAAGAAGTGCAGTCTTGTCATGCTGGAAAAAATATTCCTATGTATGTTAGTATCAGACATTTTGATAGGCCATTATGGCTACAGATGTTTCAAGAGAGCTATTTTGAACATTTATTTAGGTTTTGTGAATGTTTTCTTCACTTAGTGACAGAGCAGATTTGTTTTATTTATTTATTTATTTATTTTTGTAGAGACAGAGTCTCACTGTACCGCCCTCGGGTAGAGTGCTGTGGCGTCACATGGCTCACAGCAACCTCTTAACTCTTGGGCTTACGCGATTCTCTTGCCTCAGCCTCCTGAGCAGCTGGGACTACAGGCGCCCGCCACAACGCCCGGCTATTTTTTGGTTGCAGTTTGGCCGGGGCTGGGTTTGAAGCCGCCACCCTCGGCATATGGGGCTGGCGCCCTACTCACTGAGCCACAGGCGCCGCCCTGTTTTATTTATTTTTTAAGTGGCGGAGAAAAGTTGAAAAAAATATAGCTTTGTCAATTGTTTTTGCCTTAGATTTCCCTAAGAACACATGTGTGTCTGGCTCAAGCATCATATTGTCTAGCTGTTTTTTTGGGGTGGGGAAGGGCTTTTTTTGGAAAGTCCCTTTATCTTATAACTCTCTCTTCTTAAAGTTTCTTGAATAAGATTTAGTATCCAAGTCTGTAAATTTCCAGTTACAATATTAAGCATGTATTGAAAAATGGTAACATTGCCTGATTTATGTCGGTCTTTAGTTTTAGTTGGATCTAGTTGAAAGCCCGTTGAAAGAAAAAGAACAATCATGTTAATACTTTATTCTCATTTAAGATGGTCAAGTTAGTTTAAATTGATTATCTAGGCTTTATTCTTTGAGTTTTTATTAAGATGTAAAATCACTTTATTTAGTGTTATCTCTATAAATGCTAATCTTTAGTGCTTTTTCTTGATGAAATTTCTCCACAATTAAGTATTTTTGAAATAAGTTTACCTTTTTTCTTTCTCTTTATTTTTTTGAGATAGAGCCTCAAGCTGTCTCCCTGGGTAGAGTGCCATGGCATCACAGCTTACAGCAACCTCCAACTCCTGGGCTTAAGCGATTCTCTTGCCTCAGCCTCCCAAGTAGCTAGGACTACAGGTGCCTGAAACAATGCCCAGCTACTTTTTAGTTATAGTTGTCATTGCTGTTTGGCAGGCCGGGCTGGGTTTGAACCCTCCAGCTCTGGTGTATGAGGCTGGCGCTTGAGCTACAGGCGCCGAGCCAAGTTTACCTTTTAAATAACTTTTTTTTTTTTTATCATTAAGATAATACTCATCTTCTATAGTGGTAGAATATTGTTAAAACACAAAGAAGACTATGAAAATTACCTTTACCCTACTACTCAGAGAACTATCATTAATATTTTAGTTACTATTTTCAGTAAATATACATGTATAAATAAATATGTTGTATAAGAATGTGCATGCCTTTTATTTCTAAATTGGAATCATATGTTTAATTGAATTCTGCTGTTCTATTTAATAGTGTCCCTACATTGTTCCCGATCATTTAAGATACTTGTATAACATTGTTTGTAAAGATTGGCAGGTTTTACATAGTGTGGATATGCCATAATTCATTTCAGTACTCCTCTATTTTTTTTAATTTTTGTTCTAACTTGTGGTTCTCTGTTTTTTCTTCTATAGTTTGATATTAAAAATGCTTGCAATCTTTTGCTGTGATAAGCCCATTATTAACTTTAAATTTCCTATCAATTTGAAATGAAAAGGGAATATGTAAATGCTTAAAATCAGGATCGAAGTTTAGGGAGTATCTTCAAATGCTTTTATTTCATCAATTAATATTTTGTCTTATGTACTTATTTTTGTTTTCCTAATTAGATATTAACTTCCTTAAAAATTGTACCATCTCTTAATAAAACTAGCCTACTTTTATAGTATCTGTGAACGTGAGCCATGTATCTGGTATTGTTTAATAAGTGTACATTGATTGATGTCTGAGGGCAGGAGGGGTGTGAGATAAAAACTTATCTGGTACAATGTACATTATTCTGGTGAAGGGCACACTAAAAGCTCTTACTTCAGCACTGTATAATACATCCATGTAATAAGAACACTCATACTGATATTTTGAAATAAAAATTATTTTTTAAAAAAGATGAAGTAGGTACATGAATATGGAAGAAACTAGCCAAGGCAAAATTTCTAAAGCAGAAATCATTTTCTCTCTCTTTTTCTTTTGAATCAGTGAGTGTCTGCATTCTTTTTGTCCTTTTCTCTTGTGTACTTCCCACAGATTCTTAGAAAGACTTGAAAGAAAGTCTTTCTAGAAAGACTCACATTGTTTTTCAGTCCTCCTTTCTCTTTCAGTTACAAGAATCTAGATCATGATGAACTACAAGAAAGCTGATCCCAGTGTAGCATCTTATGTATGTATAGATCTTCTCTCTTTCCACTCTGAACAAAACTTGAGTTATTTAGGAAATAGTTATTGAGGGCTGCAGTCCTGGTCTCTCTAATGAGATCCATTAAATTTACTGATATGTTGAAAATCAGGTGATTTCCTTTCCCTGGAATGTTTCATCCTGTATGTTTGGTTGATTCCTTATCCTTCAAGTCTGCTTAAATGTTGCCTAAGAGAACTTAGGACTTCCCCCCCACCCCCACCCTCCCATCCCTGCGTGAACTATTACTTTCCTATCACAGTTTCAATTTATAGTTGCACTTTAAGTCTTTACTATATGAATGACTCACTTCTTTCTACCTTGAAGTTCTATGAAGACAGAGAACTTCTTTTATTCAACATTCTATGCTTATATTGAGGGTAGAGAACATAATGGAAGTTTGTTACTCATAGCAGCAATCAAGTAACACGTATTTATGTTCAAAGTGTGTAAATACTAGGACAAAATTGAGTGAGAGCAGGAGTCATTTTTTCCTTCCAGATGTCTTTTGAGTGTTGCTCCCTTCTACCCCCTGATCTTGTTCCCTAAGACTCTAAAGCTGTAGGGCAGAATTCCAAAATAATCAAGGACTGTTTTTTATCCTGTCACCCTTCCACAAAGAAAGGCTTTTAATAAGTGTAAGTAGGCTCGGCGCCTGTGGCTCAAGTGGCTAAGGCGCCAGCCACATACACTTGAGCTGGCGGGTTTGAATCCAGCCCTGGCCCGCCAAACAACAATGACGGCTGCAACCAAAAAATAGCCAGGTGATGTGGCGGGTACCTGTAGTCCCAGCTACTTGGAAGGCGGAGGCAGGAGAATCTCTTGAGCCCATGAGTTGGAGGTTGCTGTGAGCTGTGATGCCATGACACTCTACCCAGGGCAACAGCTTGAGGGGCTGTCTCAAAAAAAAAAAAAAGTATAAGTAGTCATTGAATGGTAAGTGTTAGGTTCCGTCAACCATTCATAGCCATAGCACCTAGTAAATTTACAGTCTAGTAAGTGAAATCAGAGTAAGGAGCAATGAACCGTGAGTTGTGATCATGGACATCTGTTTCCAAGGATCATGTCTGCTTTGACATTACTTTTCCTTGCTGTTCTTAGTCTGTACATAGTACAGCTACTTTTAGCTCTGCCTTTGTTACTTTTATTAAACAACTATTCATCTCAGAGATTGTGGAGCACAGAATTTTGTTATTCCATTAAGTCTGATAATGCATATCTAGCATTCTAGGCATGTTGTTATTTGGTTCTTGGAGACCCTCTTATTTAAATATCTTTTTTAAACCCCTTACTGTTTAATTCTTGCAGAAGTTAAGTTAGAGCTTACTTATGCCATTTTTGTGACAGTGAGGTTTTCTTCCAAACTCTATGTGACTTTTTTTTTTTTTTTTGAGGCAGAGTCTCACTTTGTTGCCCTCAGTAGAGTGCTGTGACATCACAGCTCACAGCAACCTCCAGCTCTTGGGCTTAGGTGATTCTCTTGCCTCAGCCTCCCAAGTAGCTGTGATTATAGGCGCCCACCACAACACCTGGCTATTTTTTTTTTGTGGTTGTTGTTGCAGTTTGGCCGGGGCCGGGTTTGAACCTGCCACCCTTGGTATATGGGGCCGGTGCCCTACTCACTGAGCCACAGGCACTGCCCTCTGTGTGACTTTTATAAATTCTGTAGAAACCTATTTTCCTTAAAAGGAGAGAATGTCACTTTTTAACTGATTTTTTTGGATCTATCTCCTTTCTGGAATGGGCATCCTAGTGAGGATTATTTCTTCATAAGCAATGGGAACAGAACTACTATTACCCTGCTGCTTAACAGAATACAGATTTTCTTTTTGGAAAGATGTAGGTTACTAAATATTTCAGACCCAGAATGAAATAAAAATTGTTATTCCTTATCAAGGTATATAGATTTTCCTCATTTTTTTGATTATAGTATCTCATAGCATGTGTGTAACTTAGCAAATGATGGACATTCATATTCCCCCATGTCTAATTTTTTTGTATTGCAGAAATAATGGTGCACAAATGTGAATATGTTGAACATAATTTACCCTTGTCCTCCATAGTGGCTTTACCAATTTTAGTACTGCCAGACTGACCATACCTTCTTTGGTGGTTCTTCATAAGATTGAGAAAGGTCGTATTTGGTATTCTAAGACTTCTAATTATTGTGGATAATTTAGGAAGTAGAAGAAAAGGCCCTCTATGTTTGCCCACGTCTAAACTTAAATTTACTATTTCTAGTTCTCTCCTCCTAGGAACTTAGTGGAGGTTCAGCTGTTGTACCATAAATATGAAACAAATGTTCCATAAGTGATGAAAATTACTTGAACTTCAATCTCTTAGTAATAGTGTATCAGTAGAGAGAGTATATAGTGAAGACTTGCGGTAGGAGCATGGGGTTTAGAATTATACAGTCCTGGGCAGCGCCTGTGGCTCAGTGAGCAGGGTGCTGGCCCCATATACCTAGGGTGGTGGGTTCAAACCCAGCCCCGGCCAAACTGCAACAAAAAAATAGCCGGGCGTTGTGGCGGGCGCCTGTAGTCCCAGCTACTCGGGAGGCTGAGGCAGGAGAATAGCCTAAGCCCAGGAGTTGGAGGTTGCTGTGAGCTGTGTGACGCCACAGCACTCTACCGAGGGCAATAAAGTGAAACTCTGTCTCTACAAAAAAAAAAAAAAAAAAGAATTATACAGTCCTAGGGTTGAAATCCTAACTGTATCACTTCATAGAAGTAGTTGGTAATCATCTACAAACGGGGCTCAAAAACTGCCTATTTAATAGTGTGGTTAAAAAGTGCCAGAATTTGGATATGTTAAAAATACGGTTAGTTTTCCCCCTATTATTTTAGAAGTATGTAAGCTCTTTTTACTAATTTTTATGGTTATTTTATTCATACAAGCAAAAGAGGGAATATTACCTTTTATATTTTTACTTATTTTAAAAACCAGTTTGGAACATGTTGCAAAGTGAGAATATAAGCCCTTAATGACTACACGAAATAATACCACCTGTCATATTTTGCATCCATTATATTATAGGAGTTTTGGAAGTTAGAATAAAAGTTAATAATTTATTGATGTGTGTTCAAAAACGACAGAATTTAAAAATGGAATGGTAGGGTTAGAACTCAGGTCTTGTGGCTCCTAGTCTAGCATTCTTTGCTTTAGCAACATCTGATCTGTACTTTGCCATGTAAAATGTGCTCCCATGTATAATGCCCACCCACGTTTTTGGTCAAACTTTCAGGAAAAATGACCCTCAAGAAAGTGGACAGTTCTCATACGGAAGAGAGACACATCTGGGGCAGCTAATGCTCCTCTGCTAAATGTGCAGATCGCACCACCCTCCTGCAGTTGCTGGCTCTAAGAAGGCTACCCCTTCCCTTCCTCCTGGGAGCCTTCCCACCCCACCATGTCATGGGCCATGGCCTTACATGTGGCCAATGGGGCAGGAGCTTCTGAAGTTGCTCAGCCCACTGCTGTATTTGGGGCCTGCTTTGGGCTTCCAACTCCATGCAGCCAGGCCTCTGGCCTTCAGCTCTCGCCCTGAGGCAGCCATGGCCTGCCTTGCCAGCTCTGCCTTGCCCTCTCCCCAATCTTGGTGCTCAGTGGAGCTTCTCAGGGTCACTCCTATTAGAACCTGGATCCTCTCTGACTAGGACTCTGTGTACCTGGTGGCCCAGGCAAGAAGGTGCCAACAGCCCCAGGAGGCCCACTGGGTTCCCCTGTTCCTAATGATACCGGAATTTCATCTTCAGTAGGTTCTTGGTCTTGGTGATTCGGAGAATGAATCCTGGTAAGACAGGATTTATTTACAGAAAAAAAGAATACAAAAACACCAAAGCTCCTGGCAGAGAGAACCCAGGTTGGGGAAAAGCTCTCTGGCTCCCTCTTTCTGTCTCTCTCCGGGCTCTCTGCTCAGGGGTATATATAGTTGCTTGGGGTTATTTAGCCAGTTTACCCGGTGTGGGTCCTCTATTCAGCCTGAATTCAGTTGTTACATTTAGTGTCTTGAGGCCAGAACTCAGTTAATGAAGGATTACAATCCCTTTCCTTCAGGCCTAGGAAACTTAACATGAAATTGACCTGGCCATGAAATTGACCAGGCCTAGAAAAGGTGGAGTTTCCTGTTCAACCAGAAGTGCAAGGGGAGGGAGACCTAAGGTGCTGGTGTCCCCCTAGCAGTTGTCAGGCCTCTCTGGCTACTGGACCCTATCCCCTGCCCCCACCCTCCAGCCCGCTGCTGCCACTGCACCAACACCAACACCACCAGGGGTAAGGCAGCCCTCCAGCTCAGCTCAGCTCAGCTGGCTGGGGCTTCACCTGTCCTGTATCACTAAGATGAACTACCCATGCGTGACATACATCATTATTTTCCCCTCAAAAATTTGGGCATAATTTTGGCATGTTATATTTGCCAAAGTATAGTATTTATGTGTCTTTTGCCATGTGGCTGGCATATTTGTCTAATATTCCACCAGGACCAGCAACTAAAAATATTTAGTTATGGGTGGCGCCTGTGGCTCAAGGAGTAGGGCGCCGGTCCCATATGCCAGAGGTGGTGGGTTCAAACCCAGCCCCGGCCAAAAACCACAAAAAAATAAAATAAAATAAAAATAAAAAATATTTAGTTACTGCTTTGTGTGAGTAATTAATGCTAGGGACTTATTAATACCATTTATGCATATTCATTTAGAGATTACCTCAGATGATAAGGAATTATTTTTAGATGAAAGCTACATTGGTATTATTTTTATATTACGGTGAACCTCAGATTTTGTGAGGTCAGTGTTTGTATTTCTGTGGTAGCGTGACCCATAGTTGTGATGAGAGTTGAGGAAGATGAAGAATATTAATGAAGATATGTAGTTCTGTGAGAGAGATTGGTGTTAGTGCTTGGCGTCCTTATACGAATGTTGTCATGCCACGAACAAGGAAGAGGAAGATAAGTGGTACAGATTAGCTAGTATGCAAAAGCCTTGATGCCCAGTTTTGCTTTGTGCTATGAATTTGTTTAGAAAGAAAGAGAGGGATCCCAGCACTCTGGAAGGCCAAGGTAGGTGGATTGCTTGAGTTCACAACTTCAAGACTAGCCTAGGGCGGCGCCTGCGGCTCAGTCGGTAAGGCGCCGGCCCCATATACCGAGGGTGGTGGGTTCACCCGGCCCCGGCCGAACCGCAACCAAAAAATAGCTGGGCGTTGTGGTGGGCGCCTGTAGTCCCAGCTACTTGGGAGGCTGAGGCAAGAGAATCGCTTAAGCCCAGGAGTTGGAGGTTGCTGTGAGCTGTGTGATGCCATGGCACTCTACCCGAGGGCCATAAAGTGACACTCTGTCTTCACACACACACACACACAAAAGAAAGACTAGCCTGAAAAAAAGTGAGACCCCGTCTCTAAAAATTAGCTGGGCGTTATGGCAGGTGCCTGTAATCCCAGCTGTTCAGGGGGCTGAAGCAAGAGTATCGCTTGAGCCCAGGACTTTGAGGTTGCTGTGAGCAATGATGCCATGGCATTCTACCCAGGGTGACAAAGTGAGACTTTGTCTCCACCGAAAAAAAAAAAAAGGGAGTTTTGATACACACATAAAGCTGGTATGTAGTATTACACTTTGTAATACAAAACCTATTTCTAATTTGGGGAACTTAAAACTTAGCTTGAGCTTTCTGTGTAGTCGAAGAGTCAATCTATTACTATTTAATTCATAAAACTAAGAGTAGATTGGTATGTGAGAACTCACAGGACTCTAACAACTTCCATGCTGGAAAGTCAAATCTCTGTTGCCACTGTTTTCTAAAGTTAAAGCATATATACATAAGTGTGGAGCTTAAACCTTAAAAGTATTAATTTTTAAGTCCCAGAGAAAATGCCTTAATTTTGCATAATGTTGCTAGATTGAAAAATGGGAAGAAAATAGAAAAGGTGGTTTATTTACCATTCAAGAAAGTATTCTTTTTATAATTCTCTCTCTTTTTAATAGTCAAAATGTAAGAAATGTAAAACATAAGGATAATTTCAGGAAAGATTTTTTTACTTTTTAGCATGTCAACATAGCAGATTGTGGACCCTTCATAGAAAAATGTTTCGAAATTGTTTTTCTTCAAAAAAAAACAACAAAAAACAATGATTTATCTTTTGCCAGATTTGTTATCCTGATAGTAGCATATGGTTTTTGTTGTGTATAGGAATATATCATATGTGAAATTGATATTACCATTCTTTATTTTCCTTTCAGTTAGATCTGCATTAAAACTTTCCCCGTTGTATTTGTTCTGCAGCTTACGAAAGCTCATCGACAAGGACACATGGTAAAAGTAGATTGGCTGGACAGGTTGACGTTTAGAGAAATAGAAATGATAAATGAGGTAAGTTGTATCCTTCTTTATTATTTTAAAATATTTTCTCTAGATTTCTAAGTTGACAATGTTGATAATTGTTTATTTTTAGGTATCTCGCAAATGTGAGATTATCAAGTTAACCCCTATATGAGTATTTTCTTTTTTCTTTTTTTTTTTTTTTTTTGTAGAGACAGAGTTTCACTTTCTGGCCCTCGGTAGAGTGCCGTGGCCTCACCCAGCTCACAGCAACCTCCAACTCCTGGGCTTAAGCGATTCTCTTGCCTCAGCCTCCCGAGTAGCTGGGACTACAGGCGCCTGCCACAACACCCGGCTATTTTTTGGTTGCAGTTTGGCCGGGGCCGGGCCTGAACCCACCACCCTCGGCGCCCTACCAACTGAGCCTCAGGCGCCGCCGTGAATATTTTCATAATATATTATATTCTCAAACGGAAAGAAAGCTTTATTTTATTGTTTTTAGAAAGCTTTATTTTTTCAATTTTTATAATAGTCACATTCTAAAAATAGTTTAATTAAAATGCTTGTTATTTTTCTATTCTTCAAGGTAGGTATCTCTGGGTATAGAAAATGTAATGTTAGAGTTTATTTCCTCCAGCCTTTCTCATACTCCCCACCTCCACTCCTTAAAAGATAGGAGACCATTACCATAATAGACTATAATATGCTTCATAAAGCTGAACAATTTAAGTAACCTCTTTAGACCTTTGTGATTGTATGCATTAAACTTAAAGTCATTTTTAGAGCTGTTCTGGGTCAAGGCAAATCCACCTTTTAGACTTCAGTGTATTTTCACTTCATCATCCCCATAGTACAGTCAGGAGCTTCCTAATGACATTTATGGTCATGTATAGACCACATGTACAATAGTGGTCCCATGAGGTTATAATAATAGATTTTTACTGTACCTTTTCTTTGTTTAGATATGTTTAGATACACAAATAATTAACCATTATGGTATAATTGCCTACAGTATTCAGCACAGTCGCACACAGTGTAGGTTTGTAGCCTAGGCAAGCAAACTTGATGATGTTTGCACAGCAAAATTGCCTAATGATGCATTTTTCCGAGTGTGTTCCTGTGGTTGAGTAGTACATGACTGCATTTTTATGTCAGAGAAAGGAGTAATTATTCCTCCTTATTTTTAGAGTGGCTAAAAGTTTCCAAATGATAAATTATGTTAAGACCATTTATAAGTTGTGAAAAACTTGCAAAGATTATACTTAGTAAGGTCAAATGGCCCTCTGTTTAAAATATTCTTCTTTTTTTTTCCTTTACTTAATTTCTGTAGTTGGCTTAGTCATATTAGTTTAAGGATGAACTTCTCTTTGCTTAAAATTGTTAGAAGTACAAAACATCTACTTTTATTTTTGGCATAAAATAGTTCTTGTGCAGATGTATGTAAAAGACCTTCAGGTTTTTCTGTAATAAATCCCAAATTACTGATAAAATGTTAAGTTTGAAGAGGCAGTTATAAGTACTGAATAAAACAGTAGTGCTCTATAAAAGGTGAACATAGTTTGTGTGCAATTTAAAATAGTTGTAACTTTAAGTTGCATGAACTTTATTTTTTAAAATTTATTTATTATTAAATCATAGCTTTGTACACTAATCCAAACATGGGGCACCATACACTGGTTTTATATACCATTTGACATATTTTCATCACACTGGTTCACATAGCCTTCCTGGCATTTCCTTAGTTATTGTGTTAAGACATTTATGTTCTACATTTAGTAAGTTTCACATGTACCCTTGTAAGATGCACCTTAGGTATAGTCCCACCAATTACCCTCCCTCTGCCCATCCTCCCCTTTCCCCTCATCTCCCTTTCCTCTTTTCCTATATTCTTTTTTTTTCCTTTCCCTATATTCTTAGGTTATAATTGGGTTATAGCTTTCACATGAAATCTATAAATTAGTTTCATAGTAGGGCTGAGTACATTGGACACTTTTTCTTTCATTCTTGAGATACTTTACTAAGAAGAATATGTTCCAGCTCCATCCATGTTAACATGAAAGAGGCGAAGTCTCCATTTTTCTTTAAGGCTGCATAATATTTCATGGTGTACATATACCACAATTTATTAACTCATTTGTGGGTCGATGGGCACTTGGGCTTCTTCTATGACTTAGCAATTATGAATTGGGCTGCAATAAACATTCTGGTATAAATATCTTTTGTTAATAATGTGATTTTTGGTCTTCTGGGTATATACCTAGTAGAGGAATTGTAGAATTGAGTGGCAGGTCTATTTTTAGATCTCTAAGTGTTCTCCAAACATCTTTCCAAAAGGAATGTATTAGTTTGCATTCCCACCAGCAGTGTACAAGTGTTCCCTTCTCTCCACATCCACGCCAACATCCCTGGTCTTGGGATTTTGTGATATGGGCTAATCTTACTGGAGATTAGATGATATCTCAAAGTAGTTTTGGTTTGCATTTCTCTGATGATTAAGGATGATAAGCATTGTTTCATATGTCTGTAGGCCGTGTGCTTATCTTCTTCAGAGAAGTTTCTCTTCAAAAGTTGCACATGAACTCTATGTCCACCCTGTATAATAATAGTGTTGTATAAAATACTTCATGTATACTATTAAAAAAATTGTTGTATTTTAACTTGTACTTGATATAGGTGTGTATTACTGAATTGGGAAAAATAATACATGCTGATAAGATAATATTGAAAATGATTTTTTAATGAAAATCTTTTTTCTTTGTTTTAGAGTGAAAAACGAAGTTCTAATTTCATGTACTTGATGGTTGAGTTTCGATGTGTCAAGTGTGACGATAAGGAATATGGTATTGTATATTATGAAAAGGTATTTGCCTTGGAAATGTTTTTGGTCTCTAAAGTAGAGGGGAGGGGAAACATTAAAAAAATTACTGTTGTTCCTGCTGAGATGAATTATTTGGTTGCAGGATAGCATCAGACAGCTGTCACCAGCAGCTGTTTATGTATACACAAACCAAATCATATAGCTGCAACAAGATTACAAAAGCCAATTATTCGTGTAATGTGGTTCTGGGTTATGGGATTCAATAAGCATGCAAGTGATTAAAAAGTTTTTGATTAATTGTTCTGCAAATTGCCAAGTAAGACACTTAAAGTAATAGCTTTATTTACAATTATTATTCATGTAAAATGTAAAAAGAGGAAATCACATTTTTAAAGTGGTAAGCTAGGCGAAGCTAAGCCTATGTTTCTTGTGCATATTTATAAGGGGTTAGAATTCTGTACGTGACCCTAACAAGTTTATTTATTTATATCGTATATACAAAAGTAAGAAAGTCATGTTACCATCAGGCTGAGTAATAACAAATGTGCAATTATGGGTTTGTTCTGGTTGGCTCATTATGTGGAAGAAAGTAGTTGTGTGTCTGGTATGTAGCTACTTGAAAAATAACTTCCTTTGAGTTCTAAAGAATAATTTTGTATGCATAGTATGAAACTGCATAGACTATGTATATTCTATTAGACACTTGTCTAGACAAGTGCATCAGGGCAAGTGACAGCAGAGTTTTGATACATGGAGTAATAGTAGATTAATATTTTTTCTGGCATATCACCAAGTTTGTATACCATACATTTGTTCATTAGGCCCAGCCCTTTTAAATTACATTTACACTTTATTGTTATTTGTTGGCACTATCCCAAGTTCTTCGAAATACTCATAGCTTTATAACTGTAAGGTACTATTTGAAAGCTTATAGTGAAGGTTTAGGGTTTGTATAGTTAACTTATGACCACTTTTTTCAAGTGAAAATTTATATTTTTTTTCTTTAGTTTGTATCCCTTTTACTTTAGTGAAAGGGTAGGAAACATTAGTTTTTACTCCTTGGGGAAAAAAGAAGATAGGAAAATAGACAATTTAATGTTGTTCATTAATTTATTAGAAAAACTATCAGAAAGAAAAGGAAATGTAGGTGAGTGAAATTGTTTTGTCACAAGTATGTTTTAATAAAATATCTTATGTGATTTCATTAAAAGCAGTATTTTCTGCCATATAGAGTTTTATATTGCAAAAACATGCTAATGGAGATGAACATCAGAGATGTGAGGGGTTTTCTGAAAGACAGCTTTGATAGCAGATGAAATAATAACAGAATAGAAATTAGAAACATTTCAAGCATTTTGAAAAGGTTCTTCACCCCTTTCTATTGCTTCCTGAAAATTGCTCATAAATTAATGCCTGTCTACCCACTCTTTCATATTTCCACTTAGTGTGAAGATTGCTAGGCCAGTGTATTGGATCTAATGGAAATAGACTTTCTTGTCACCTGTCTTTTGTGACAAATAGCCTTAGTGAAGATTACTTGTCACATTTGGGCTGATAAATATGTTTTCTGGTGTTGTGACTGAGAACAAGCCTGTTAAACAACAGCTATGGGAATTTGTGGTTTTCTGTATGACTCAATTACTGAGCTGAAGTAAAGTTGCAGTGCTTCCCCTCTTTCTGTCTCTCTTGATTTTGAGGCACATATGTAAAATCGAATATGCACTCACATTTGGAAAGTGTTAGAAAAGCTTGATGATGGGTATATAATCATGAGAAAATAAATTTCACCTTAATTAGTTTAGTCTTTTCTGATATATTTTGGAGTGACATTTATTATGCTGCATTACTTTTCTTAACTGAACTGGATAAAAATAAAAGCCAGCATTCTTCAAAAATGCTAATAAAATAAATTAGCTTTACTTCTTAAAAATTGATTGATTTTTGTTCTTCAAGTCTGGATTGTGGTGAGTATCTATACCTTTGAGAAACAGTGTTGTTGTTTCTCTAGCTGTTTATAAATTTGAGTAATATTAACTACTCTTAAAATTCTGCTCTTCTGAATGGATCTCAATTGTGGTACCTGGAAAAGTTACCAACCTTCACTTAGGTTTTGCAAATGATGTAACATATCCATTGTGCCATATTGTAATTATCTTCTAAGGTTTCTTGAAAATTAGCACATACTTTTTGATCAACTGTTTTAATAAATGATGCTATTAGATAAAAAGAACAACCAAAAACAAATCTATTAATTTCCAGACCGTGTTTTTGTAAAACTAATTAAAAATTTTTGTTAGATTTTATTTTATTATTATTATTATTTTTTGAGCAGAGTCTCACTTTGTTGACCTCGGTAGAGTGCTGTTGCATCACAGCTCACAGCAACCTCCAGCTCTTGGGCTTAGGCGATTCTCTTGCCTCAGCCTCCCGAGTAGCTGGGATTACAGGTGTCCGCCACAAAACCCAGCTATTTTTTATTTTCATTTATTTATTTATTTTTGTTGTTGTTGCAGTTTGGCTGGGGCCGGGTTTGAACCTGCCACCCTTGGTATGTGGGGCCGGCGCCCTACTCACTGAGCCACAGGTGCTGCCCTAGATTTTATTTTTTTAAAACATTTTCTCAACAACAAAAGAGGTAAAAAGTAGACATGTATTTTATAGTAGTTGAAAGAAAATAAGGGATTTTTTAAAGAGAGGAATGATGTTCATTAAATAGGATTAAAATGCATTGTAAAATACAACATCCTGTATTATTTCTTAACATTTGGTTAAATTTTCTTTTTTTCTTAATTTATTGTGTTGTATTCTAGGATGGTGATGAGTCATCTCCAATTTTAACAAGCTTTGAATTAGTGAAAGTTCCTGACCCCCAGATGTCTATGGTTAGTTTTCATGCAATTTTTTATAAAAGCCCTTTTCTCTAGAGAGATTATGAGTTAACCACACTATGTACTTTCTTAAAATACATAGTAAGTAACCACCTCTGTTATCTAGAAGTAATTTGTAAGTTCAGTTCCACTATCTGGAATCAGTTGCAGATGGAATTTTTTCAAGGGATACTAATGCCCTAAAAATAATAGTGTAGGGTAGTGTAGGATTGGGCAATCATTGTATTTTAATTGTTGAAAGAGCAAGAGTCTATAAACTGCAAGTGAAGTCTTGACAAAACTGGTATTTGAAAGACAGTCATCGTACAGAAGGAAAATTAGTCGGGAAGATTCTATAATTGAATTAATGGATGAAAATTATAGGGAGACCAATTTTGTTGTAAAATAAGGAAGATCATTGTAGCTAGTAGAATTATACAGTTTGGAACATAGTATTTGGGTGATAATGGAATACCTGCTTATTAACAAATTTTTGAGGTGATAACTGTTTCTTAGAGGTGTGAAAGAGTAAATATTTTTTAATAGAGATTTAATCAGACATTTTTAAATTTAAAAAATTTCAGGCACAAAATCCTTTGGCAGAACAATAGAATCCATAATATTCACAGGTACAACTTATTAACATCACTCTGAACCTTTTCTTTCTTATGTTATACATTTTAATTAGATTGTTAACCTCCCTAATCAGCCCAAAGTAGATTGCCATCTTTTGCCATGTTTGATACACTTCCATGTATAATGCACACCCACATTTTTGGCCCAAACTTTCAGGAAAAATCTTTCATTTTAATTTTTTAATTGAAATTTTTATTTGTTTAGCTATTTGGTTTTTGAATTATAAATGAATTTTGACTTTTGCTTTTTTTCCTCTTTTTTAAATTTTTATTATTAAATCATAGCTGTGTACATTAATGCGATCATGGGGCACCATATACTAGTTTCATAGACCGTTTGGCACATTTTCATCACTCTGGTTAACATAGCCTTCCTGGCATTTTCTTAGTTATTGTGCTAAGACATTTACATTCCACATTTACTCAGTTTCACATATACCCTTGTAAGATGCACCACAGGTGTAATCCCACCAATCCCCCTCCCTCTGCCCACCTCCCCCCTCCCTTTCCCCCTTCCCCCTATTCTTAGGTTGTAACTGGGTTATAGCTTTCACATGAAAGCCCTAAATTAGTTTCATAGTAGGGCTGAGTACATTGGATACTTTTTCTTCCATTCTTGAGATACTTTACTAAGAAGAATGTGTTCCAGCTCCATCCACGTAAACATGAAAGAGGTAAAGTCTTCATCTTTCTTTAAGGCTGCATAATATTCCATGGTGTACATATACCACAATTTATTAATCCATTCGTGGATCGATGGGCACTTGTTTTTTTCCCATGATTTAGCAATTATGAATAGGGCTGCAATAAACATTCTGGTACAAGTATCTTAAATCCACAGAGAACTCAAACGTATAAGCAAAAAAAGAACAAGTGATCCCATCGCAGGCTGGGCAAGAGATCTGAGGAGAAACTTCTCTGAAAAAGACAGGCGCGCAGCCTACAGACGTGAAAAAATGCTCATCATCTTTAATCATCAGAGAAATGCAAATCAAAACTACGTTGAGATATCATCTAACTCCAGTAAGATTAGCCTATATCACAAAATCCCAAGACCAGAGATGTTGGCGTGGATGTGGAGAAAAGGGAACACTTCTACACTGCTGGTGGGAATGCAAATTAATAACATTCCTTTTGGAAAGATGTATGGAGAACACTTAGAGATCTAAAAATAGATCTGCCATTCAATCCTATAATTCCTCTACTAGGCATATACCCAGAAGACCAAAAACACACCATAACTTTTACTTTTTAACATACTATGGTACAAGAAATTTTATGTACCAGGAACACGTTGATAGTGCTATTTATACATCATAGAAGGCCAAGAGCTCTTTGTCACCCTCAATATCAGAAAGATTATCTTCTTCAATTTTTACATTGCTGATAATCTTCTGAGTCTCTTTCCTCATCACGGTAAATTTCATCATCTTCACTTCCATCCTTAATTGTTTTTAAAATTGTTTAAAAATTGTTTTTAAACAATTTCATAATCACTTCCTTCTTGACACCATTTCATGATCTTAGGACCTAGTCAGAAACCTGGACAATGGATACCTTCTTGATTCTGCCTGTAGGTGTTAAATTATTACCAGTTGACTGCATCTACGATGTCCACTCTTTCTTCATTAAAGCCTTAAATGGCTTGTTTGCCTACATATCAAGAAGTTGCAGTTGGTTAGTTATCCCAGGAGGTTTCATAGCAAGTTAGGTTTTCAAGTCTACAGTGATTGCTCTTGCACTTTAAGTAACTTGGGCTTTGAAGTGATTGAAAACAAGCAAAGCTGTTTTTTTAAGTAATCAGCCAGGCCTTCACGAGTAGAGTTTGTTAAACCAGGTTTTCATGCCTTCTTCATTCACTCATCTTTTTTCACCCACGTGGACAATGACTCCACTTGGAGTCTTTTCTTTCAGAAATGGTTTTCCTCTAAAGATGATCATGGTTGGAACCTTGCCCCATCTGCACAAAGGGCTGGAACAACAGTGAAATACATACGTTTTCTCATGTCCACTACTTTTTAACAGCCACGGTCTTTGTTCCTTTGACATCACAGTTCTGTTGGATGGCATATCAAATGCCAATGAAACCTCACACATATTGGTGATTGGCACAACTCAAAGTTTAAGTCCTTTGAAGATTGATAACATGAGAATAAAATTCCAAAACTTGATTCTCACGGGCTGCTAGAAATTTTGGGTCAAATTTTATTCATGTCCTCATGGTCAGACCTCTCTTCATAAAGTAAGAACACCATTTAGATGTCCCCCCAAAATCATCCATTTTTTTTTATGTTATCTTTTTATACTTTTCTTGTATTGTCTTAGTCAAAACAGAGATCTCAGTTTGACGCTGCTCCAGAGTCCAGTCTTGACCTCCTGCTTCACCTGAGCCACTCTGAAGTTTTTCCTCTCATTTCTGCCTTTTGTCTTGGCACATGAAGAAGCTTTTCTTCCTGTTGGCTCCACCATCTGATGCAGCTCTTTGTGGGAGGAGGTCCAGATTATCTCTCAGCAGCTTTGTTGCCATGCTTTTTAGCATATTTAATAACTGTCAACTTAAAGCTTGCAGTGTGCAAAAGCCATTTCAGTATTTTCCAAGAGATTTTTTGATAATTTTTGTAAAAATATCAGCTCGCTTGCTAGCTTCTGGCTGAAGTATATGAAGAAAAATACATTGTTCTTCATTGGTGGAAAATGCTTCTCTTGCGAGTTTGTCCTAATTTCAGCAAAACCCATTACCATCCTCCAGACTATTATTTTGCATTTAGATGCCGTTATTGTGTTCTAGATTTATACTTTTTAACACACAAGCACAAATAAAAGAATTAAAAACATATATATACAGAATTAGTACTACCCAGGTATAATGCATATACTTATTTTTCCCTCAAAAATTTGGGCGAAAAAGTGCACATTATACACAGAAAAATATGGTAAAAGAGACAAACTAGACAAGGTAAATAGAGGTCATTAAAGCAGGTACTAATGGCTGAACCCTAAATCAAAACAAGAGATAATGGGAGAAAGAGTATGAAAAGTTAGAGAAAAGGTCACTTGAGGATATTACAGGAATACACTTAATACCTTCATAGTTCCTATGTAGGATTTGAGAGGATGGAGGATTGGAAAACCTTGACTATGTGGAGAGTGAAAGGTAGCTATTTTAAGAAGCTAGAATGGCATGCCTACATATGAGTATTATGACACTATGGGAGTTGGAGTCATACTTAGTTTCCCAATCTTGAAATGGGTACATACATTTAAAGTTTACTAGGAGGTTAAAGCTGTATCAGAATAAGACATTTAAGTATTATAAAATGGTCTTAAATAAATACCTATTTACTTTTATATTTCTGACTGGCTGTTGAATTTCTTTTTGGTGAAGTTGTATTCTCAATTAATATTTTTAAATAATCTGTAGGAGAATTTAGTAGAGAGCAAACACCACAAGCTTGCCCGGAGTTTAAGAAGTGGACCTTCTGACCATGATCTCAAACCCAATGCTGCCACCAGAGATCAATTAAATGTAAGATAATTTATGAACTATTAATATAAAAATAAATGCTTATTTTGGGATTTTGGGTATAGCTGATATATCGTTTCACTTCAAAATTCTGATGTACATTTTTTCCAGGATGATAAACCCTGCATAATGTCAACAATTTCACATCTCTGTAGTTCTATTATCATTTAGGGCTGCGGTTCTCAACCTGTGGGTCATGACCCCTTTTTAATAATGAAAATACATTGCAGCATTAGGAAGGTTGAGAACCTCTGATTTAGGGGCTTTTAGTCAATTTATTAGTTTTGAAGACAGATACAAATAGTATATATGGTAGAACCTTCATTGTTGACCACCTCCCTACATTGGCCACCTCATTAAGTTGGCCTAATTTTCATAGACTAGACATACACCAAAAGTACATTATTATTAGTACAGTAGGCCTAGTTCCTTATGTTGACCACTTCTGTTTGTTGACCAGTTTGTTATAGTCCGTGGGCTGGTCAACTTACAGAGGTTCTACTGCACTTTCCTTATATAGCATTCTCAGAATAAGATACAACCTGTTGGGGCCAGGTGTACTGGCTCATTCCTGTAATCATAGCACTCTGGGAGGCCAAGGCGGGTAGATTACCTGAGCTCACGGGTTTGAGACCAGTCTGAGCAACAGCAAGACCCTGTTTCTGAAAATAGGCAGGTGGTGCCTTGTAGTCCCAGCTACTTGAAAGGCTGAGGCAGGGGAATCACTTGAGCTTTGAGGTTGCTAGGAGCTATGACACCACGGCACTTGACCTGGGGTGACTAAATGAGACGTCTCAAAAAAAAAAAAAAAAAAAAAAAGCTTATAAAAGACATTGCTGGGCGGCTCTTGAGGCTCAAAGGAGTAGGGTACTGGCCCCATATGCTAGAGGTGGCCAGTTCAAACCCAGCCCTAGCTGGGGGGGAAAAAAAAAAAAAGACATTGCCTGCAAAAGGGCTTTGTATGTACACAGGCATTATGGTGTACATTGGCTTGACAAGAGAAGAGTTTACTATTTGTTTTTCCTTTTTTTTTGGTATGTGAGGATGTTGTATTTTAATTTGTTTTGTTTTGGTTTAATTAAATGAGTTCTGTTATTACATACTTTTATATGGAGTATGACTTTCTTATTTCTTTTCTCCTCACATTCTTCTTTTTTTAAGACAGAGCTTCAAGCTGTCACCCTGGGTAGAGTGCCGTGCCATCACAGCACACAGCAACCCAACTCCTGGGCCTGAGTGATTCTCTTGCCTCAGCCTCCTAAGTAGCTGGGACTACAGGCACCCACCATAATGCCCGGCCATTTGTTGGTTGTAGTTGTCATTGTTGTTTGGTTGGTCCGGGCTGGATTCGAACCCGCAAGCTCTGGTGTATGTGGCTGGTGAGCCCTCACTATGTGGTGTGAGGCGCTGAGCCCTCACATTCTAGTAATACACTTTTTAGATGGATAAGTGTAACAAATTTAACTCTTAATTGGCAGGATATACATTTTTTTTATATTAGAATTCTAATATAGAAATATTGAAATGAAAATTTGTAGGTGAAATGGAGATATATAGGAATTATATCGTTGATAAAATTAGTTCTTTTTCTTCTTTGTTGTAGATTATTGTGAGTTATCCACCAACCAAGCAACTTACGTATGAAGAACAAGATCTTGTTTGGAAGTTTAGATATTATCTTACTAATCAAGAAAAAGTGAGTGCCTTAGAAATTTTCATGTGTCCGATATATCTCCAGACTGTTACTAATGATCAGATGAGGGAACTGCCATGGATATATAGAGTCGTCACCTTAAAAAAAATTGCAGAGAAATATATGACATATTCAATTTTTTAAAAATTACAAAGGTAATACAGTGATACATGTACCTGTTCACTGTTGTGTACATGGTACGTGAATGGGTTTTGATATCAGACTTCCGTTTATTTTCCGGCATCACATCTTATACTTATGAGGTAGGATGAAGCAAATCATTTTTGAAACTTGGTTTTCTTATTTTTCTAATGGAGACAACTGTCCTTTATAGTAAGATAATATGGGTAAATAAGCTGGCAGAGTACACAGTGGCACCTAGTAGGCACATCCTGTCTTATTTATTCTTTTGTCTCATTCTTTTTAACTCTTTGAGCCTGGGTGACTAGGAAAATACTTACACCATTACAAGAACTACACTACATTATTCTAGAGGAGATGTGGCTGGTAGGAGAGTATGAAGAATACAATTTGAAATTTGAAAATCAAGTTGGTGGAGTGGCATGCAAGAGAGGGGCTAGGTCAGGGCTAAACATTTGCTCTCCATAGTGAAACTCTGAAGCAGATTATGTTTCTGGAGAGAGAATTACAATGAAGTAGTCAGTGTAAAATGTGAGCCGGCAGACTTGGTTTTGAGACTCAGAGTTGCCACTAAGAAGCTTTTTGACTGTAGCCAAATTACTGTATCTATGTAAACTTTAGTTTACTCATATTTAATATGACATGATCACAGGACCATGAACTTTATCTCTTTTAGTTCTTAAAATAGTCTGTAAAATCTAAGAAAAGAAATCCAAGGTTATAACTCTTAAGGTGTAATAATAACAGCCAGTGTTTATTAAACAACCGCTATATACCAGGAATCCTTTAAATCTTGTAATAGCTCTGTATTATTAGTACATATTATTTTCACTGTTCTACAACTGAGGAAAATTGAGTCTTAGAGATATTAAGGAACCCATATGGAATCACAGCACTTATAAATAAATGCGGCCTCTTAATTGATATGCTCATATTTATGAATTAGAATAAGGGGAACTCAGTAAAGATATAGAGAAAACATTTGCAACATCATGGACATGCCTTAGCAGGAATTCTGAAGAGCATTAGAGGTGGAACAGAGGAGCATTAGGAAAATTAATATCTGTCATGAAGATGTTATATAATTATGTAAGAATAAGTGAATGAATTAATGTTTGCAGTCGCGTGAGATGGTCTTTACTTTGTTTTAACTTGTTTTCTGAACCACTTGTATTTCTTTTAGTTTCTAAAGTAATGATAAAAACTGTTTACAGCTCCTCGTTAACTCTTCAGCTTTTCCTTTTTATCATTTATCGATGCCTTGGGTAATTTTTCAAGATGAATCATACTTATTCTTCTTTATATCTATAATAGGAATGAGAGAGGAATTTTAAATTTACCATAGCTTTGAATGTTATTCTCCTCATCACTGAACAAAAAGAAATACTCATTAGTAGAAACACAAGTTTGTGATTTTGTGTTTTATAAAATGCTCGAGTGATTATCATGATACTGTGTTAATGAAGAATAACCCTGGTCACAGATTTTGCATCTTGAATTCAGTACAGTGTCATCTAAAAATACACACTGAGATATTGAATTAAACTTGTTAGAATGTATAGATTCAAGAAGCATAGAATAGATTTATAGAGCAGAATTTCCTGAGATAGAAAGGCTTGCAAGAAAAATTGTTTGTTTAAACAAGTAGCCACTTCCCACTGAAATTCAATTACTTCTAGATACATGCAAAAGAAATAAAATGCTCAAGTGATATAAAGTATGTGACAAGTTTCATTTAACTAGCTGATTTCAAGTTTTCGAAAGGTGAGTAATGAAACTTCATTTTTCAGGACATATTAGAGGATTCTTATGACCACCAGAGTAGAGTGAACAATATGTTTTAATGTTCCATAGTCCCTTTTGATAAGGCTATTCAAAAAGCTTTATTGATAGGCTTTGAAGTGCCCAAAGGAATTATTCACATAGCCACATTTGTATCTTGGTAATAATTTAAAATGGGTTTTGTGGAAAACAAGGGTTCTTAAACCCATGACCCTTAATTTATTTACACAAAAAAGTTATTTCGGTCTCCGACCCTTAGAAATTGTAACTTACTTATTTGGCATTTAGGCCTTAGGGCTGAAATACTTTCCTAGGAAAAAGAAGGTAGTGCTCAGAAAACATATTGGAGGAATGTCTCTTACAAAGTTCTACTTTTTATTTTTTAATTAAATTCAGTCTTCCTGTAATACCTTTTGTATTTTAAATGACCTGTCTTAAGTATTTCAAATGAAAACTCTCTAGTCTGGACTTCATGTACCTAAAAAGTTCACAGTGATAATGTTGTCTAGGTGTCTGGGAGTGGTGGCTCACACCTGTAATTGTAGCATTCTTGGAGGTCAGGGTGGGAGGATGGCTTGAGTTCAGGAGTTCAAGACAAGCCTGAGTAAGAGCAAGACCCTGTCTCTACCAAAAATGGAAAAAATTAGCCAGGCGTGGTGGCATGCGCCTATGGTCACAGCTACTTGTAGGCTGAGGCAGGAGGATTGCTTGAGCCCAGGAGATGGGGTTGTAATGACCTGTGATGATGCCCCTACACTCCACCCAGGGCAGTAGAGTGAGACTCTGTTTCAGAAAAAGCAACAAACAAAAACCATTTAACTTTATGAAGCATTTAATTTGTGGTCCATGACAGATAGGCGGGGACTCATTTCTGTGGAACCTAAAATGTGAATATTGTAATGTTTCAAAACCAGCATTTCTTTTCATAAAAATGTTAGTTAAAAATAAATGATATTGATTCTGTACCTTTGATTATGATAAAGGGACAAAAATAATAGGAAGAGTCACATACAATGAAGATAATAGAGAGATACATTGCATGTTCCTATAAGGCTGCTCTGAGGCAGTGACATCAAGACAGTTATCAGATTTTTGTCTTCTGACAAGAAGTTGATGGTGAACCATAGCAAAAAGGAATTTAGTTCAGCAAGCGTTTGTCATCAACTCTTCACCTGACATATAGGCCATATATATGGGACTCTGGACTTTGAGGTATCATGTCACTGTATTCATAAAAATGAAAATTGTTTTAGAGTAAGACTCTTTACACAGAATAAAAATGGGGACGTATAGGATAGTAATTGATTAAGGGACACTGTCTTGGTAAACTTGCCTTAAAGTTTGAACAAAGTGGCATTTTTAATTTGATGATCATTTTTCATGGGGAAGAAAAGCATGAGTAAGGCAGTTTGTTAGGTTCTAAAGATAGAAAGTTTTATATAAATGATTATGAAATAAAAAACTGTGGCATCCAATTGCGACTAGCCTTGAATTCCATCCTCATGAGTTGGAGTTCACTGGAATAGGAAACACTAAAGTAGGAAAATGTGTCTTAACGTGATATTTTATTTATTTATTTATGTATGTATTTTATTATTAAATCATAGCTGTGTACATTAATGCGATCATGGGGCACCATACACTGCCTTCCATTTGACATATTTTCATCACATTGGTTAACATAGCCTTCCTGGCATTTTCTTATTGTGTTAAGAATATATATTCTACATTTACTAAGTTTCACATGTACCCTTGTAAGACGCACCGTAGGTGTAATCCCACTAATCACCCTCCCTCTGCCCATCTTCCCCCCTCCCTCCCCTGCCTCTCCCTCTTCCCCATATTCTTAGGTTATAAATGTGTTACAGCTTTCGTATGAAAGCCATAAATTAGTTTCACAGTAGGGCTGAGTACATTGGATACTTTTTCTTCCATTTTTTGAGATACTTTACTAAGAAGAATATGTTCCAACTACATCCATATAAACATGAAAGAGGTAAGTCTCCATGTTTCTTTAAGGCTGCATAGTATTCCATGGTGTACATATACCACAACTTACTAATCCATTCATGGATTGATGGGCACTTGGGCTTTTTCCATGACTTAGCAATTATGAATTGGGCTGCAGTAAACATTCTGTTACAAATATCTTTGTTATAATGTGATTTTTGGTCTTTTGGGTATACACCTAGTAGAGGAATTATAGGATTAAATGGCAGGTCTATTTTTAGATCTCTAAGTGTTCTTCAAACATCTTTCCAAAAGGAATGTATTAATTTGCATTCCCACCAGCAGTGTAGAAGTGTTCCCTTTTCTCCACATCCACGCCAACATCTCTGGTCTTGGGATTTTGTGATATTGGCTAATCTTACTGGAGTTAGGTGATATCTCAAAGTAGTTTTGATTTGCATTTCTCTGATGATTAAGGATGATGAGCATTTTTTTCATATGTCTGTAGGCCATGCACCTGTCTTCTTCAGAGAAGTTTCTCTTCAAGTCCCTTGCCCAGCCTGAGATGGGATCACTTCTTCTTTTCTTGCTTGTACGTTTGAGTTCTCTGTGGATTCTGGTTAATAAACCTTTGTCGGAGACATAACCTGCAAATATCTTCTCCCATTCTGAGGGCTGTGTGCTTGCTTTATTTACCGTGTTCTTGGCTGTGCAGAAGCTTTGGAGTTGATCAGGTCCCAGTAGTGTATTTTTGAAGCTGCTTGAATTGCCCTGGAGGTCCTCCTCATAAAGTACTCGCCCAGCCCGATTTCTTCAGGGGTTTTCCCTGCACTCTCCTCTAGTATTTTTATAGTGTCATGTCTTAAGTTTAAATCTTGAATCCAGTGAGAGTCTATCTTAGTTAATGGTGAAAGGTGTGGGTCCAGTTTCAATCTTCTACAGGTCGCCAGCCAGTTCACCCAGCACCATTTGTTAAATAGGGAATCTTTTCCTCACTGAATGTTTTTAATTGGCTTGTCAAAGATCAAATAACAGTAAGTAACTGGGTTCATCTTTTGGTTCTCTATTCTGTTCCAGATATCTACCTCTCTGTTTCTGTGCCAGTTACCATGCTGTTTTGATCACCTTCGATTTACAGTATAGTCTCGGGTCTGGTAACGTGATTCCTCCTGCTTTGTTTTTATTTCTGAGTAATGTCTTGGGTATTTGAGGGTTTTTCTGATTCCATATAAAACGAAGTATTATTTTTTCAAGATCTTTAAAGAATGACAGCGGAGCTTTAATAGGGATTGCATTAAAATTGTATATTGCTTTGGGTAATATGGACATTTTAACAATGTTGATTCTTCCCAGCCATGAGCATGGTATGTTTTTTCATTTGTTAACATTTTCAGCTGTATCTTTTCTTAGAGTTTCATAGTTCTCTTTATAGAGATCTTTTATGGCCTTTGTTAGATAAACTCCCAAATATTTCATTTTCCTTGGCACTACTGTGAATGGAATACAGTCCTTAACTGTTTTCTCACCTTGACTATTGTTGGTGTATATCAAGGCTACCGATTTATGTATGTTGATTTTGTAATCTGAGATGCTGCTGTATTGCTTGATCACTTCTAAGAGTTTTGTAGTAGAATCCCTGGTGCTTTCCAGGTATACAATCATACCGTCTGTGAAGAGCGAAAGTTTGATCTCTTCTGACCCTATATGGATACCATTGATCACCTTTTCTTCCCTAATTGTGATGGCTAAAACTTCCATTACAATGTTAAAGAACAGTGGAGACAATGGGCAGCCTTGCCTGGTTTCTGATCTGAGTGGAAATGATTTCAATTTAACTCCATTCAATACGATATTGGCTGTGGGTTTGCTGTAGATGGCCTCTATCAGTTTAAGAAAAGTCCCTTCTATACCAATTTTCTTAAGTGTTCTGATCATGAGGGGATGCTGGATATTATCAAAAGCCTTTTCAGCATCAATTGAGAGAATCATATGGTCTTTGTTTTTTAATTTGTTTATGTGCTGAATTATATTTATAGATTTACATATATTGAACCAGCCTTGAGATCCTGGGATAAAACCGACTTGTTTCTGATGTATAATTTGTTTGATGTGTTGCTGGATTCTGTTTGTTAGGATCTTGTTGAATATTTTTGCATCTATATTCATTAGTGATATTGGTCCATAATTTTCTTTTCTTGTTGGGTCTTTTCCTGGTTTGGGGATCAGGGTGATGTTTGCTTTATAGAAGGTGTTTGGTAGTCTTCCTTCTTTTTCTATATTTTGGAAAAGGTTGAGTAATATAGGCACTAGTTCTTCTTTAAAGGTTTGGTAGAATTCTGACTTGAAGCCATCTGGTCCCGGGCTTTTCTTTTTAGGGAGATTTTGTATGGTTGATGCTATTTCCGAACTTGATATAGGCCTGTTCAACATTTCCAGTTGATTCTGGTTAAGTCCTGGAAGGTGACATGCTTCAAATATTGGTCAGTTTCATTCAGATTTTCGTATTTCTGAGAGTAAAGTTTCTTGTAATATTCATTAATGATTTTTTGATTTTCTGAGGACTCTGTTGTTTTTTCTTCTATGTTGTTTCTGATTGATGAGATTATAGATTTTACTCTTTTTATCCTGGTTAGGTTAGCCAAAGGTTTATCTATTTTATTAACCTTTTCAAAAATCCGACTTTTTGAATTATTGATCTGTATAATTCTTCTGTTTTCAATTTCATTTAATTCTGCTCTAATTTTGGTTATTTCTTCTATTCTTCTACTGGGTTTAGGGTTGGAATGTTCTTCCTTTTCCATTTGGTTGAGATGTCCCATTCAGTTGTTAACTTCCTCTCTTTCCGTTCTCTTGAGGAAGGCTTGCAGTGCTATAAATGTCCCTCTTAGGGACATACTGCCTTTGCGGTATCCCAGAGGTTCTGATAATTCCTGTCTTTATTGTCGTTTTGTTCCAAAAATTTGGCAATTTCCTTCTTAATCTCATCTCTGACCCAGCTATCATTCAGCATAAGGTTATTTAACTTCCATGTTTTTGTATGAGTACACAGATTCCTGTTGTTATTCAGTTCAGGTTTTATTCCATGGTGGTCTGAGAAGATGCAAGGAATAATTTCTATTCCTTTAAATTTACTGAGGTTAGACTTGTGACATAAGATGTGATTGATTTTGGAGTATGTTCTATGGGCTGATGCGAAGTATGTGTATTCAGTTTTGTTGGGATGAAATGTTCTGTAGATGATGCTAAATCCAAATGTTGGATGGTTAGGTTTAAATCCAACAGTTCTTTGCTCAGCTTATTAGAGGATCTATCCAACACTGGCAGAGGAGTGTGGAAATCTCTGAGATTTAGGGAGCTGGAGGAAATCAAGTTGCTCATGTCTGTTAGAGTTTCTCTTTTAAACTGAGGTGCATTCTGGTTGGGTGCATAGATAGTAATAATTGAAATCTCATCCTATTGAGCATTACCCTTAACAAATATAGAGTGACCATTCTTATCCTTCCTTACTTTTGTTGGTCTAAAACCTATTGTGTCTGCAAATAGAATTGCAACACCTGCTTTTTTCTGATTACCATTTGCCTGAAATATGGTTGACCATCTTTTCACCTTGAGTCTGTATTTATCTTTTAAGGTAAGATGTGATTCTTGTATGCGGCAAATGTATTGCCTGAGTTTTTGTATCCAGTCAGCCAACCTGTTCCTCTTTAGAGGACAGTTTTAGCCATTCACATTAATGGAGAATATAGATAAGTCTGGTAAAATTTTGGGGATCGAGTTTTTCAAAAGTCCAGTGAACATTTTTAATCCTTTCGCCACTGTGGAAGTTGGAGTTTGATCAAAAGTTTCTGAGTGAGTTTACTTTTGTGGGAGAGGATTGTGCTGGTCATTATGGAGGATAGGTCTGAGAATATCCTGAAGAGCTGGTTTGGTTATGGCAGATTTCTTCAACGTGTGTAGGTCATTAAAGTATATAATTTTTCATCATAAATGAAACTCAGTTTAGCTGGATAAAAGATCCGTGGTTGAAAGTTATTTTGTTTTAGGAGATTAAAAGTCGATGACCACCCTCTTCTGGCTTGAAAAGTTTCAGCAGAGAGATCTGCAGTCATTCTAATATTCTTCCCTTTGTATGTAATGCATTTCTTTCGTCTGGCTGCTTTCAGAATTTTCTCCTTCAACTTTAGTGAAGTTAGTTATGATGTGCCTGGGGGATGTCTTATCCTGGTTGAGTTGTGTTAGGGTTCTGAAACTGTCTACTATCTGAATTTCAGAATTTCTTGGTGTGTCTGGTAAATTCTCTGTCATCATTTCGTGGAGAAGGGCCTCTGTGCCTTCTGAAGCCACTTCATAGCTTTCAAGGGATTCCAGTGAGGTGGATATTACCCTTCTTTAAATTATCCCAGAGCTTTCTGAGGGAATGATACGTTTTTGCTCTCCATTTCTCTTCCTCTTTGAGAGTTTGGGAGCGTTCAAAAGCTTTGTCTTCCATGTCAGATATCCTTTCTTCTGCTTGCTCCAGTCTGTTACTGAGCGAACTCTATTGTATTTTTCAGGTGTTTGAGGACTGCAAATTCTTGCTTCAATGTGTCATAATCTTTGGTGATTTTGTCTTTAAATTTGTTGAATTCTTAAGACAACTTTTGAATTTTTCCTCGAATTTCTATTTCCAAATTTTCTACCATTCTATTAATCTTGTTTGTAATCCAAATTCCGAATTCGATTTCTGACATTTTGGCTATCTGTTTATGAATTGGATCTTCAGTTACATCTGCCATATCTTTTTTTTTTTGTGGGGGGGGGGTTGTTGATCTACTCTGGTCATTAATGTTACCAGAGTTTTTCCGCTGATTGTTCCCCATGATTATTTTACACCATTTGACTTTTTCCCTGGAGCTTTGCTGAGGACCTGTACAGTGCTATGGCCTGAGAAACTGGGGACTTCTTTGATATGGTGGGGCTAAGTGGCTCTGTCTTGTTTTCAGCTGGTCTCTGTTTGACCCTAGTGAAACAGTTACTCTGGGTTGAAGTCTCAACTGTGGACAAATATGAGCAATTAAGTAAACCCCCCACAGGCAACAATTGGAAAAGGAAAATCAAACCTTCTGACAACCACACACCCAGGGCACCACTTGGATCGTCCTCTGGTGATCGGTTCAGTTCAAGAGGTCCAAATCATTTGTCTCAGTCAGCACTTGTCTCAGGTAGAAGAGTTTAAAAGGTCTCTGGCACCTAGATCGCAGGGGTCTGTTGACAACTCAAATATGACTTGCTCCGGTGCTCCATGAGGCAGGAGGACCCACCCAGGAAATAGATACGTGTAGGAAGGTCGATGCCTCCTTCCTCACCTCAGTCACATCCAGTCATTGATAACCCCACAGGGCTCTGACCCAGTTGCCTCCAATGAGCAGATACTCCAGGGGTTTCCACTTGCCTGAATCACAATGAAATCTATGTCTCCTCAGCCAGACTTCTCTCTGCGCCTATGTGGCAAGGGGCGGTGAGGCCTGACAACCTCCGGCGCTTGATGGAGGCTGGGGGCTGTTCACTCAGTTCTAGCCCTGCCCCTGATTGATGTTACTGACCGAACAGAACAACTTTGCGGAATTTGTTTCTGTCTCGGCTAAATTCCCCTGCAGAAGAGAAGCTGTTTTGAGTTCATAGAACCTGCACCTCAGGCCCTGTCTTTGCTGCTGCAGGTTTGTATTCGCAGCATGGTTCGCTATTGGTTCTAGTCTCCTAACTTCCTTTGTCTAGGCTGATGATCCCTTGGGGGTCAGGTGCATCTTAGGCTCCGTAAAGTGGTCCTCTGGGTCAGCCCCACCCTATGAGTGAGCCAGCACTGCACGTGCGTTTTCTAGTCCCCACGCTCCACCCAGGCTGGTACTGCCTCAGGCAAACCCTTACTCAGGGGCCCTACGCTTTCGTCCCAGATCTGTTCCACTGGTGGTTGCCAATTGAGAAGATGCCCGGCCTCCTCTTGTTGCCCAGAGAGACAGGGGTGTGACTCCAGAATATCCAGTGGTTCGCCCTATTGCCAAAAACGGCTGCAGGTCTGCGCCTCGGGGCACCGCTACTCCGATGTGGTTCCGTCTCAGCCGGCCATCCTCTCCTCACTTCCGTGCCACAGACTCAGCATTGACCAGCTGCAGTCCATGCCCTGTCCACACCCCTCAAGAAATCACCCGAGAATCTGGACTCCTGGGGGGCAGGCCTCCAGACCTCAGAGTGAGAGTTGAGGGGAGTGCTGGGAGCTCAGAATTGTAGGTAGAGAATATACAGTTGTACACAGTTTTGTGCCTGGCAGGAGAGCGCCCTGGCACCCTAGTAGGGGAAGTAGGTCCAGTTTTTAGAGGGTCTCTCCTGTGGAGTATAATGTCAGAACTTTTGAAGTCTGCTCGTTTGTTTATGGGGTACTTTGTGCCGTACTCATGGGGGAGGGGACTCCCATCCGCGTGGTGATGGATTTTGTACCTTTTGTTTGTATCCTTGGAGTTGCAGCTTGCCTAAGCAGGATTGATATGCGTTCTTCAACTTTCCCTCTTGGCGCAGCTCTAATCAGCCTGCTTGCTTGCTAAAGTTCTGTCCTTTAACTCTCCTTCTGGACGAGAGCCTTCAGCTCTTACTGGGTTATTATCCGTCATCTCTCACAAACTGGCAGGTCTGAGCTCAGAGAGGCACACAGAGAAACTCCAGATGGCAAAGAATCCCAACTCTTGTAACCCGGTTAAAAGATCCCCTGAAAACAAGTGAGGTGAGATCCTACTTCATTCCCCACAATCCAAGAAGCAAGGAGTGACCTTCCAGGAGTCTCCATGGTGCTGTTAAGATCCATCGGAGTTCTTAGCAAATCAGCGTTGGCAGGCCCTCCAGCCTGGGAGGACCCAGCTCCTCTCGATGCTGGGACGCTGAACCCAAATGCAGCTCACTGAGGATCAAGTGTGACCGACTCCACCAGCCTGTGCCCCGACCAGAAAGTCATATTTTAAAGAAGACAAGGTGGAGTAGATTGACGCAGAGCTTGGAATGAAGAAAGAGACATAATTGGGAGGCTCATGGACTGACTTGGAGAATGGTGTCAGAGGGCAAAGGAATGAAAGGGAACAGTAGGAAGTGGGTTGTACAACTGTATAGGCGGGTTAATGTTTCCCGGGGAAGAGCCCTGAACCTGACGTAAGGAAATATGACAGGTGGAAGAGTACTGTGAAGAGATGTTTTTATTTTTTAGTACTTCAAGCTGGAAGTATTAGAAAAGCAACAAAATAGAAACGTCTAATAATTGACTTGGTAGAAGTTAAAATTAAAAATGATAAATATAGTATTTTCCGTTGTAAAGTGATCATGACTGTGATTCTACAAATAAGTAACAGGAGATTTTAAGATCAGAAAGGAGATTGACAATATTTATTACTGTAATGTAAAACATAGTATTAAGTGTAATAAGGTTAACATTTGACCATAGATTCAACATTATCAGAAATAGAATAACAATGGTAACTGATAAAATAATTAACTTTTACTGAGTATTTATTATATGCAAGGTACTGTTCTAAGCATTTTACATGTAGTAACTTAATCTTTACCACAATCCTATGATATAGGTCCCTGAAAAGTTAAATTATGTGTTGTAAGTGACTCAGCTATTTGATGGAGCCAGCAATTGGAATTTGAACCCAAACACTGTGGCTCTAATGCCTGTACTCTCCAGTTACCTGTGGAAACTCTAGAGATAAAATTGCATTTGAACCTTCTACTTTTACGTTATGAGGATCAGTAAAGCACTTATAAAAGACCTGGGGTTAATTGTCACCATTATCATTACTGTCTTCAGGTTTTTATACTTGGTTTTCATTCTTTTTCTCCTTGTTCCCTTCTTTATTCTATCTCCTCCTTGGTTACATTTGTGACGTTTAACATTATAAAGTTGTGAAATTCCTTACACAGTGCCTTATGTTCTTTGGGAGCAGTGTGCTCTATAAATCTTACTAATAAGCCTATAAATCTGACTCCTTACAAAGATCCAGCAACAATAGAGTGATGCCGTTGGGGTCTAATCCTGGAGAGACACCTCCCCAACTCTGAGGATGGCCAGAGGCAAAGGTGAAAAACAATCATGAGGCAAAATCAACAGAAAAACCCTGGCAATATGAAAAATCAGAGTAGATCAGCTCCCCCAAGGATCAATGCAGCAGACACAGCACAAGATCCCATCCACTAACAAATAGCTGAGATGTCACAAATCGAATTCAGAATCTGGATAGAATTCCAAGCAGTAACCCAAAAGATATCTCAAGAATTCAACGAATTCAAAGACCAAATGACCAAAGATTTTGACACATTGAGACAAGAAGTTGCAGCCCTCAAAGATCTGAGAAACACAGTAGAATCCCTTAGTAACAGAATGGAGCAAGCAGAAGAAAGGATTTCTGACATTGAAGACAAAGCTTTCGAATGCTCACAAACTCTCAAAGAGGAAGAGAAATGGAGGGCAAAAACGGATCACTCTCTCAGAGAGCTCTGGGATAATTCAAAGAAAATCAATATTCGTCTTACAGGGATCCCCGAAAGCGACGAAGTGGCTTCACAAGGCACAGTCTCTTCTCCATGAGATTATGAAGGAGAACTTTCCAGACATGCCAAGAGATTCTGAAATTCAGATTGCAGACAGTTTCAGAACTCCAGCACAACCCAACCCAAATAAACACATCATAATCAATTTCACTAAAGTTAATATGAAGGAGAAAATTCTGAAAGCAGCCAGACGAAAGAAAACCATCACCTACAGGGGCAAGAACATTAGAATAACTGCAGCTCTCTCTTCTGAAACCTTTCAAGCTAGAAGAAGATGGTCATCGACTTTTAATCTCCTAAAACAAAATAACTTTCAACCTGGGATCCTGTACCCAGCTAAACTGAGTTTCATTTATGACGGAGAAATTAAATACTTCAATGACATTCACATGTTGAAGAAATTTGCCACAAGTAAACCAGCTCTCCAGGATATTCTCAGACCTATCCTCCATAAAGACCAGCATAATCCTCCACCACAAAAGTAAACCCACCCAGAAAGTTTTGATCAAATTCCAACTTCCACAGTCTCAAAAGGATTAAAACTGTCCACCAGCCTCTTGAAAGGCTTATCAATATTATCAATTAATGTGAATGGTTTAAATTGTCCTCTAAAGAGGCACAGGTTGGCTGGGTGGATACAAAAACTCAAGCCAGATATCTGCTGCATACAAGAATCGCATCTTACATTAAAAGACAAATATAGACTCAAGGTGAAGGGATGGTCATCTATACTCTAGGCAAACGGAAAGCAGAAAAAAGCAGGCGTTGCAATCCTATTCGCAGACGCAATAGGCTTTAAACCAACTGAAATAAGGAAGGATAAGGATGGACACTTCATATTTGTTAAAGGTAATACTCAACTTGATAAGATTTCAATTATTAATATTCATGCACCCAACCAGAACGCACCTCCGTTTATAAGAGAAACTCTAACATACATGAGCAACTCAATTTCCTCCACTTCCATAGTAGGTGGAGATTTTAACACCCCTTTAGCAGTGCTGGATACATCCTCCAAAAAGAAGCTAAGCAAAGAAAGTTTAGACTTAACCATACAACATCTGGACTTAACAGACAGACATGTACAGAGCATTTCATCCCAACAAATCTCAATACACATTTTTCTCATCAGCCCCTGGAACATACTCCAAAATTGACCACATCCTAGGCCCCAAATCAAACCTCAGCAAATTAAAAAAAAAAAAAAAATAGAAATTATTCCTTGCATCTTTTCAGACCATCATGGAATTAAAGTTGAACTCAATAACAACAGGAACCTGCATATCCATATAAAAACATGGAAGCTAAACAACCTTTTGCTGAAGGATAGATGGGTGATAGACGAGATTAAGAAGGAAATCACAAAACAACAATGAAGACACGAGTTACCAGAACCTCTGGGATACTTCAAAGGCAGTCCTAAGAGGGAAATTTATAGCACTGCAAACCTTCCTCAAGAAAACAGAAAGAGAGGAAGTTATTAACTTAATGGGACATCTGAAGCAACTGGAGAAAGAAGAACACTCTGACCCCAAACCCAGCAGAAGAAAAGAAACAACCAAAATCAGAGCAGAATTACTTGAAATTGAAAACAAAAGAGTTATACAACAGATCAGTAAATCCAAAAGTTGGTTTTTTGAAAAGATCAATAAAATAGATACACCTTTGGCAAAAAAAAAAGCCTATAAATCTGAGAATCTAGGGGTTAGATTGTTTCAGTTATTGAATTAAGTACATTGGCATGTTGTAAGATTTGCCTATAATAAGTACACATCACACATCTCTATTAAGACTGCTGATGTACTGTGAAATGGAAAAGCTTTCACTTTAGTTATTTAAGAAGTATTGCTTGTTTCTATATTTGAGCTAGAAATACATTTTGGAAGTACAAAATAAATTCATGGAACAATTTATTAGGGCAATCTGTTTTCTGTATGGAGAGAGGAAGCATTAAACTGAATGGTGTGTGAGAGGTGTAGAGAAAATGGACAGCTAGCTATCCTTGGGGAATGCAGACTCCAGTTGTAGAGATAAAAATGCCCACAAAAGCATTTGGCAATTGGGGGCCAGTTCACTGTCCCTCAGACCATTGGAGGGCCGGACTCTAGTATTTTCTTTTTTTTTAATTGTTGGGGACAGAGTATAGTATTAAAAATAAAACAAAACTATGAACAAATTACTATGCACACTGCACGCATCTTATTTGGAAGTAAAAAAACAAAACGGGAACAAATAGAATCATACCACCTTACGTGGCCTGCGGGCCGCAGTTTGAGGACCCCTGAAAATGATAGTAGCAAGATTGAGACAACTTCAAAATGAAGGGCTACCTGAAAGTTGTTGAAACCTTTCTGGAAAATTTGAGTTTTTGACAAGCTGGCTTTAAAGAAGTTATAGCTGTTTAGGTTGAGATGATAAGAAAGGCTTGTCAACACAACTTGGAGTCATAGATAGCATAGGCTGAGCTGAAGCATTAAAAAGTAGTGGGAGTTCCGTGAAATAGGGGTCTTCATTGTGGTGAGAGGTGTCAATGGGATGTTTTCAGAAAGCAGCCAATGCTATCTATTTATTTTTCAACCAGGGTGACTGACATCTATCTGAAACCACATTATTATGGTATGGCTGTCATCTTCAAGTATTAGAAAGCTGTCCTTGTGTGGGGGACAAAATTTACCCTCATTCTCTCCAATGAGAGGTTACATGAAGATGTTTTTCTTTTGGTTCTTTATAGTTAAAATAAAAACAAAATGGTTTTGGTGTCCATAAATATAATGGCCACTCTAGAAATTAGTTCCAGGAATTGCTTAAGTAAATATTGGGCTTCTTTTTGGCAGTACTGTTGTAGAGTAAATTTCTGCTGACAATGGAAAATTTGTGCTAACATCACTCCCAACTTGAGCTTCTAAGAGTTCGTGTGAAATGTTTAGAAGGGAAATTATTATTGAGGTTCTTTGAAGGATGTGTCAAACTCTAGATGGGTTATATAATGAGAATCAGACTGAGGGGAAGTACAGGAGATATTGTTAGGAATAATTGACAGGGACAGGGAGTAGATTTAGGATATCATTGTTGGTGAAGTAATGGCTGCAAGGCTCATGAGTTTAGCTAATTAGGGAATGGCAGTGCCTCACTGGCAAAGAAGTACTATGGTGAGAGAAGCAGCTGGTGGAGAGTTGATGGGCCTGGGTTCTGGGTCTAGCTCACTCTCTTTATGAGGCAACGAGCAAGCCATTTAACTTTCCTGAGGTTTTACATGTGTATAAGATTTAAGCCTTTGACTAGATCATAGTGCTGTTTTTCTTATTTTAGTGAACCGTAGTTCATTTTGTGTCACAGTAACCCTAAGTTGTGTTTTGTTGTCCAAATGGACATTGTTTTTGAGAACTTGATTAATATTACTAATAAAAAATTTTACTTAGGGAGGGAAGGATGTAAAGTTTTAAAGTTATTCTGTTCAAGAGATAATTCACAGATAAATTCCTAGAGGAATGGAAAGAAGAAGAAAACATCTTGGGTTCAACCAAGAAAGTGTTTTCATTTAGGAGATCGGTAGTAGGGGTTGCTCTGCTCTTTATGGAAAATAAGTTTGTACCTTTCTTTTTTTTATTTTATTTATTTATTTTGTTTGGGATGGGGTCTCATTATGTTTCCCTTGGTAGAGTGCTGTGGTGTCACAGCTTGCAGCAACCTTGAACTCTTGGGTTTAAGTGATTTTCTTGCCTCAGCCTCCCAAGTAGTTTGGACTACAGTTGCCTGCCACCATGCCTGGCTATATTTTGTTGCAGTTGTCATTGTTGTTTAGCTGGCCCGGGCCGGGTTTGAACCTGCCATCCTCAGTGTATGTGGCTGGTGAAATAACCACCATGCTATAGGTGCTGAGCCATGCATGTACCTTTCTTAAAAGAGCATTTATTATTTATGAAACAAGTGATACACTCCATGGTAATTTGCTTAACTGACAGTCTTGTACCCTGTCTAAAGAAGGGAAAGAAAAATGCTGCCAACAGCTAACTGAATCATAGACTATTTGCTGCTGCTTTTTTTTTTGAGACAGTCTCACTTTGCCCTCAGTAGAGAGTTCCGGCATCACAGCTGACAGCAACCTCTCGCTCTTGGGCTTCGGCGATTCTCTTGCCTCAGCCTCCCAAGTAGCTGGGATTACAGGTGCCCACCATAACATCCGGCTATTTTTTTTATTGTTGTTGCAGTTTGGCCGGGGCCGGGTTTGAATTTGTTACCCTCCGTATATGGGGCCGATGCCCTACTCACTGAGCCACATGCGCCGCCCTGTTGCTGCTTTTTGTACTTAATTATTTTTATGAATGTGTTTTGAGTTTTTGATTGCCTTTCTGTTCTAATTTGTTTGAGTACTCATGGGAAAATATCTAGGAAAATCAGTAATCATATTTTGGGAGGTGATAGAGACTGAGACTAGTGGTGGAAATCTCTACCCTTGTTGGCTTGTGAGACTCATCTCTAATGGTTGTGGTGTTTTGTGTAACACTAATTTTTTTGTTTTTTGGGTTTTTGTTTTTTTTTTTTTTTTTTGAGATAGTCTCACTTTGTCTCCCTGGGTAGACTGCTGTGGCAGCTCACAGCAACTTCAAACTCCTGGGCTCGAGCAATACTCTTGCTTCAGACTCCCAAGTAGCTGGGACTACAGATATGTGCCATCACACCCAGTTAGTTTTTCTATTTTTAGTAGAGATGGAGTCTCACTCTTGCTCAGGCTGGTCTCAAACTCCTCAGCCAAAGCAATCCTCCCACTTCCTCCTCCCAGAGTGCTGGGATTACGGACATGGAGCCACTGCGCCTGGCCTGTCACATAGCTGATGTTGTAAAATGAAGGTTGTTACCAAGGCATCTTAGAGTTCATGAGACATGTCTCAACTATTTTCATGTTTGAGGCCTCTGGCATTTTAAAATAATAAAAAGTCAAATATTTTAAAATTTATAGCACTCTGCAAGTGGTATATAGCAGGGAAAATGTAAAGTTACGGGCAACGTACCTTTTTTTCTGTCATACAGCACTTCTCTAGGATCATATGTTTAACTTCGTGTCATGTTGACATAAGTAGTCTATCATTGACTCTGTCTTTGCCATCAATGGAACTCTCCCTATTCATCCTTGACTTTCTCTATCCTAGGGAATAGATTCTTATTTCTAATTTTAGAATTTTTTTGTGATTTTAGGCTTTAACAAAATTCTTGAAATGTGTTAATTGGGATCTACCTCAGGAGGCCAAACAGGCCTTAGAACTTCTGGGAAAATGGAAGCCAATGGATGTAGAGGACTCCTTGGAGCTGTTGTCCTCTCATTATACCAATCCAACAGTGAGGCGCTATGCTGTTGCCCGGTTGCGACAGGCCGATGATGAGGTACGTTATTATTCATTACTCCTGTTCAACTGGGTTAATTTTAAACTAGAGCCTAATTATAGAATCTGCGTATGTATGAGAGAAAGAGGGAGCACATATGTGTGTGCTCACACACCCAAGAGAGGTTTTTAGAAGGGAAGAGGATATCCTAGGTATGTTTTCAGAAGGAAAATTAAAATATTCCTCCAAGGACTCCTCTGTGAAATGAAAATTTACTTTCTTATCTGTTACATGATAGGACAGTCTCTCCCAGGACATTTACCTGGCAGCAGAGCTTGTATTGCTCTGTGTGGAAAAATGAATTCTAATGAAAAATGGTTTAATGCAGCACCAGCTAGGGAATAATTCAGATCCCCTCTATCAGTCAGTATACAACAAGACACATTTAATTGTAGCCTTGAAAAGCCCTTGGGGCCTTTAAAGCATAGAGATGTATGGTCATCTTACTTTCCTTGAAATTCTCCCTTTAAACTTTCAGCTGCTGACAATTACGTGTATATGTTGATTTTCTGAAGGTGTTTTAAATCCTCAGGAAAGCAGATTTCACACTTTATGCTAACTATTTTCATATAGTCATGTGTCGCTTAATGATGGGGATGTGTTCTGAGAAATGCATCCTTGGCCGATTTTTGGTTGTTGTGTAAACATCATTGAGTCTGCAATGGATATTCTAAAGGATACAAATGAACAGCCAGATGGAGAGATAGATAGAGTGAGGTCCTGAGGCAGGAGCTTCTGTCCTGTGGAGTTTAGAGTGCACTACATTTTTCTGTAGAAAAAGAAAAATACTACCTGTATTCTGGATTTTATGGACACCTGTTATAAGGAAAAAAGTATTTTTCCTTCTATCCTTCTAGGTTCTCTGGCAGGGGGCTTTAACAAAGGATAGATCTTCAAGAAAAAAGCATACACATTTATTTAACCTAGGTTTTACATAAACAGGAACGTTTGCAAAGAAAGGAAGGTCTAAAGAAATGGTTAAGTGTGAGCATTTTTATTGTAGGTATGATGAAGATTGGGAAGTCATGGAAAATGTGAAAGGACAAAAGCATGTGAGCTAAGAGTAGTATACAGGGAGAAACAGCCTGTTCCTTCCGGTTTTTCTCCATGTCTCTGTCTTCGGGGATAAGTATGCCTCTAGCATAGGAAGGGTCTTATGACTTGCTTTCCTGGTGGTCATGGAGTCATTCCCGGACCTGCTATTTTTCAGAGACCTTCAGCTTAAAATATTTAAATGTGAAGATGTTCTATTTTGGGGTAGCGTGTCTTGAACACCGCTACTATATATCTGCCTCATTATTTTTAAATAGCAGCATATTTTACTGAGTGTATTTTTTAATTTGCTCAAACAGTGAGTTTCCTTTGCTAGGCAGTATTTCTAATCTTTTTGCTATAATTATTATTTTTTTTAGAGCAATTTGATAATATTTATTAAGTGTTTTAGAACATTCCTATGGACTTAAAGCTATAACTACTTTAATGAACAGACTTATGTATGTGTATACTAAGTGTATATATATCTGTATGTTCTTTTTTCCATATTATTATTATTATATATATTTTTTGAGACAGAGCCTCAAGCTGTTGCCCTGGGTAGAGTGCTGTGGCATCACAGCTCATAGCAACCTCTGACTCCTGGGCTCAAGTGATTCTCCTGCCTTCGCCTCCCAAGTAGCTGGGATTACAGGCGCCTGCCACAATGCCCGGCTATTTTTTTGGTTGCAGCCATCATTGTTGTTTGGCTGGCCCTGGCTGGATTCAAACCCACCAGCTCAGATGTATGTGGCTGGCACCTTAGCCGCTTGAGCCACAGGCGCTGAGCCTTTTTTCCATATTCTTAAGTAAGTTGCTGGCATTAGAATTTTGGGACCAAAAGAGGTATGCTTTTTACGTTTCGTGATAATCCCCTATAAGTCTACTATTTTTGTTTTTGTATCACCCTTAAAAAGATTATAATGGCTTTATAATAATTTAAATATATGGTTAGACAAATCTCCCTTTTTTATAATTATTTATATAATCTTTGTACATTTATTCTTTATTCTGAATTTTAGAATAATGTCATTTGCTTAAAACTGCATCAGAATCTGAAATGGAATTACCTTAAGTTTATATATTAGAAAAATATTTACACCTTTATGATATTACACCTTCCTTCCTGACAACATACGATTTTTGTATTCATTCATGCCTCAATTTTCTAAAAATTTTACTTATTTAAAAAAATTACGTTTGGGCGGCGCCTGTGGCTCAGTGAGTAGGGCGCCGGCCCCATATGCCGAGGGTGGCGGGTTCAAACCCAGCCCCGGCCAAACTGCAACAAAAAAAAAAATAGCCGGGCGTTGTGGCGGGCGCCTGTAGTCCCAGCTGCTCGGGAGGCTGAGGCAAGAGAATCATGTAAGCCCAAGAGTTAGAGGTTGCTGTGAGCCGTGTGACGCCACGGCACTCTACCTGAGGGCGGTACAGTGAGACTCTGTCTCTACAAAAAAAAAAAATAAATAAATAAATAAATAAAAAAATTACGTTTATTCCCTAATAATGTTATGATGGAACTACCCTGTGGCATTTATCTTTTGTTTACCTTTGTTAGTTAAAAGGAAAACTGAGTCTTTGTTACATATATAATATTTGCTTTATCTAATCACTTTATTGATATTTCATATTCTAATCACTGTTAAGTGGGTTTTATGTTTTCCTAGGTACAGCATTATGCTATCTCACAAATGTCAGTATATGTTTTCTTTAAATTTACATTATTTTCTTTCATTATTATTATTATGCCAGTGACAGTGTTCATCTTTCCTTGTTGCTCATTTTTATGGTAATCCTTTCAGTATTTCACTCTGTAATATGTGTTTCTTACTGGTTTCAGTTAAATGCTCTTGTTTATGTCTAGAAAGTCTCTCTCTTTCCTTTTTTTCCTCTCACCCTTCTTGCTCTCTCACTTCCTCTCTTTCTAAGTCCAGAATGGCTTCTATATGTTGCTACAGACTCTTCTGGCACCTGTTTATATCATATAGTCTCTCATCTTTAGTTTGTTAATGTACTGAAAGTATGCTGATAGATTTCCTAATGTTCTACCAGCCACGTACTTATAAATCTTAATCTAATACCTGTCTTTGGTTTACTGATATTTTATTTAAAATTTTTAAAGTCATATTTTTACCGCTGGGCAGTTCAAAAGGAGAGAGTTTCTGCATTGCAATTTAATGAGGAAATGTTTTCTGAGGTAGACATTGAAGGAAGTGTAGAATATTTACAGTGGAGTTTATATTCCAAGTGGAGAGAGCAATATGAGTGAACACAAAGAGGTTGAAAAGTGTGGGAAGGAGTATGATATATATGTAGGTGGGAAGGCAAAAGCAGAACCCATGTCTCTAACTGAAAATGCCTATAGTTACATTTAATTCAGTAAGAAATGGGAAGTCAGTGAGTGATTTTGACATAGCACTTTGCATTTGCACTCTGAATCGTTCAAAGTGACTTGTTCTTGACAAAAATGGTGATCACCATCTAGTTAAAATTTCATAGCTCTTGGCAAATTTTTTATGGAATTGCCTAAGATAGAAACTTGAAGGTGTTTTTTTGTTTTGTTTTGTTTTACTCAAATGCTTATGTCCTTCACGCTTGGAGGAATTTTATATTTTTCAAGATGTGATTGTATAATGAGAAAACAGATTTTGTATTTACTGTTGAAGTTAATTCATTTCCATACAAATGAAGGAAAGTATAGTTTGAATATAGACTACCAAATGACCAACAAATCAGATGGCGGTAAGTACCTTAGAAAGATGAAAATTTTCTGAATTTCCCTTCCTGAGGACTTCAATAAAAATGCAGACCTTTTTACTTTATATGGTTAAGTTTTTTTCTGTAACTGGGAAACACACAGGCTAATAGATTCAGTATCATTGGGAATGAAGTTTAGCAATAAAACTGAATTACTTACACCTTCAAAGAAGTATACTTGTCATTAAACATATTGATCAATTTTTTGTTATGTTACATACTTTTGTATAAAGAAAACACATATAATTATGCCTCTGGTTATTGGATGCCATAAATCTTAAATATGATAATAGAAAATCAGATGTTTATTGTTCCAATTAATAAATGGGTGTTATAAAGGTGCTTTAATAGTCGCTTGTATTCCCTGACATATTTGAATAAAAAATAATAAGCCACTTAACCTTTCACTGAATTACTATTCATGGTAAATTCATGTAAATTACTTTGTCAGTGTTTCCCTAATGATAAGATTGTTTACTATGTTGGTGTAAGATATAAATTCTGAAACAAAAAGAAATATGCCACATGCTTCAGAGATATTGCAGGTTCCGTCCAGGCTACCACACTAGAGCAAATGTCACAATAAAGCAAGTAACATGAATTTACTGGTTTCCCAATGAACATAAAAATTATATTTACATTATACTAAAGTCTGTTAAACATACGGTAGCATTAGATGTATATAAAAAAGGTCTTTTACTTTAATTAACAAATAATTTATTGCTTATTTAGCTAACAATCATCTAAGACTTCCATGAGTCATAACCTTTTGCTGGAGGAGGGTTTTGCCTCAGTACTGATGGCTGCTCACTGATGAGGATGGCGGTTGTTGAAGGTTGAGGTGTCTGTGGAATTTCTTAAAATGAGACAATAATCAACTTTGCTGTAGTGAGATATCTTGTAACATGTGATGCTGTTTCATAGCATTTTCTCCATAGTATAACTTCTTTCAAAATTGGAGTCAGTCCTCCCAAACCCTGCTGCTGCTTTATCAAATGAGTTTATGGAATATTTCGAATCTTCTTTTGTCATTTCAGCAATGTTCATACCCTCTTCACCAGGAACAGATTCCATCTCAAGAAGCTATTTCTTTGCTCATTCATAAGAAGCAACTCTTCATCTGTTCACTTTTGATCATGATGTTGCAGTAATTCTGTCACATCTTAAGGTTCCACTTCTAATTCTAGTTCTCTTGCTGTTTCTACCACATCTGCAGTGCCTTCCTCCACTGAAGTCTTTTGTTGTTGTTGTTGTTGTTGATGTTGTTGCCGTTTGGCTGGTGCCGGGTTCAAAACCACCCCCCTTCGTATATGGGGCCGGCGCCCTACTCACTGAGCCTCAAGCACCGCCCTTCACTGAAGTCTTAAATCCATCAAAGTTTTTCATAAGGGTTGGAATTGACTTCTTCCAAACTCCCTGTTAATTTTGATATTTTGACCTCGTCTCATGAATCATGAGTGTTCTTAATGGCACCTAGAATGGTGAATCCTTTCTAAAAGGTTTTCAATTCAGTATGCCCATATTGATCAGAGGTATCACTATGTATGACAGCAATAGCCTTAGAAAATGTATTTCTCAAACAAGACTTGAAAGTCAAAATGGCTTGTTGATGCACAGATTGCGAAATGAATGTTGTATCGACAAGCACGAAAACAACAGTAATCTCCTTGTATGTCTCTATCAGAGCTCTTGGGTGACCAGGTATGTTGTCAATGAACAGTACTATTTTGAAAGAAATCTTTTCTCTTAAAGCAGTAGTTCTCAACCATGGCCTTATAGTATTTAGTGAAATATTCATTTAAACAGATGTACTGTCATCCAGGCTTTGCTGTTCCATCTCTAGAGCACAGGTAGAGTAGATTTAGAATAATTCTTAAGGGCTTTAGGATTTTTGAATTGTTAAAGATGAATTGACTTCAACTTGAAGTCACCAGCTGTGTTAGTCTCTATAAGAGAGTCAGACTGCTTATTGACGCTTTTAATTCAGGTGTTGACTTCTCTCTCCTGTCTATCTGTGAAAGTTTTGTATGGCATCTTTCCCAATGGAAGGCTATTTCACCTGCATTGAGAATCTGTTATTTAGTGTGCCCACCTTCATCATTTATCTTAGGTAGATCTTCTGGATAATTTACTGTGGTGTCTCCATCAGCACATGCCTCATCTTACACTTTTATGTTATGGAGACAGCCTCTTAAATTTGATAAACCAATGTCTGCTAGCTTTACGCTTTCTTCTGTAGCTTTCTTATCTCCCACACTTCATGGAATGAAAGCTTTGCTCTGGATTGGGCTTTGGTTTAAGAGAATATTTGTAGCTGGTTTGATCTTTTTCTAGATCACTAAAACCTTCTCTATATCAGCAATAAGACTGTTTTGCTTTCTTATTATTTCCTTTGAGAACTTGCCGTTTACATTCACATCGTAGCTGTTTGGAGCAAGAGACCTAGCTTTGAACTTGTCCCAGCTTTCGGCATGTCTTCCTCACTAACCTTAATCATTTCTAGCTTTGATTTAAAGTGAGAGACCTGTGACTCTCTCTTTCACTTGAACACTAAGAGTCTATTGTAGGGTGGTTAACTGGCCTAAATTTAATATTTTTGTATCTTAGGGAATACAGAGGTGAGAGGAGGGGAAGAGAGAGAGGGGAATGGCCAATGAGTGGAGCAGTCAGTCATGTACACATTTATCAGTTCACTTTATCATCTTGTAAGGGTGTGGTTGTGGCTCCCCAGACAATTACAATAGTAACATCAGAGATCACTGATAACAGATTAGCATAACACCATAACATATATGATAATAATGAAACAGGTTGAAATATTGTGACCTTTACCAAAATGTGACAGAGAGAGAAGTGAGTTGTTAGAAAAATGGTTGATAGACTTGTTTGGAAAAGGGTTTTCTACAAACAATATATACATGCATATTTATTAAAAATATGTATGTGTATTAAAACTCAATATTAGAAAAGTAAAATAAGGTATGTTTGTAGTATTAAATAAGGAAATGTAGTTTGCTGGAGGTGTTCTCTGTCCTTATGGAGTTTATAAAATAGTGGAAAGGACACAAGGGTAAATAAGCAAGTAATTACAGTTGCTATAGATAGATGTTACCAATAGGAAAGAATGGGCTATAAAATATGGTATTCATGGGAGATTTAACCTAGTTTGTGGGGTTGAAGAGGAGACTGACATTGAATTGGTAGTCTCAAAGTTATTTAATTAGAAGTTTCAAGTGGCTTGCAAGGCGTATAGCAATTGGAAGATAATAGATACTTTTTAATTTTTTTTAGTTTTTAGTTATTTTTTAAAGTAAATGTGCTAAGAGTTTTCTTAATGGTATGTACTTGGGAAGAGCTAAGAAAAGCATTTATAGGGTAATACAGGAAATATTTCTGTCCTAGATATTAAACTTGGTTTTTTATGTCAATGAAAAACCCAGAAAAGTTAAGTTACTTTGTTGATGGCTTTTCAGTCCTAAGTATTTCATTGTTTTTTTTTTTGAGACAAAATCTCACTATGTCGCCCTCAGTAGAGTGCTGTGGCATTTCAGCTCACAATAACCTCCAACTCTTGGGCTTAAGCGATTCTCTTGCCTCAGCCTCCAAAGGAGCTGGGACTACAGGCTCTGCCACAATGCCCAGCTATTTTCTTGTTGCAGTTGTCATTGTTGTTTAGCTGGCCAGGGCTGGGTTTGAACCCATCAGCCTTGGTGCATATGGCTGGTGCCATAACCACTGTGCTACAGCACCCAGCCAATTTCATTAATTGCTAGTAGACTTATGAGGAATTTAGGCTTAGCAGTTTATTTTCTTCATACTTCCCTGGTTTCTTTCTTGATTCCTTTTCGTATTTTTTTTTTTTCTTTTTCCTTTTTGGATACTAATTCTTGAAACAAGTCATTTACTGGCCACTTACTCTGTGCCAGACACTATTCTGTGTTTTCCTTTTAAACTGACTCCATCCTCATGTTCTTCTCTGAGGTGTTATTATGTCCATTTCATAGATAGGGACTCTGTGAGGCATGGAGAAGTGAGGTAACTTAGTAACATGCCAAGGGCAACACAGCTGAAAAGTAACAGATAAACATAAAATATTACCCTGAAATTTTGGAAAAAATTATGTCTGTAATCATAATTCGTTTGTTCTTCTAATTTTAGCTTATTTTTTGTTTTTTTTTGTTTTTTTTCCTCCCAGGATTTGTTGATGTATCTGTTACAGTTGGTCCAGGCCCTCAAATATGAAAACTTTGATGATATAAAGAATGGATTGGAACCTACTAAGAAGGATAGTCAAGGTTCAATGTCAGAGAGTGTGTCAAGTTCTGGAATAAATTCTGCAGAAATAGATAGGTATGGATATCCAGGGAGGGCATATTTTCAAATTTGATAGTTTTCCTCCCTTTCAAGTTGTTTTCTCCTTTCCTTGCCCCCCAGATACACCAAACCCCACTCCTACTTATTTTGAATTTTTCGCCAGTGAATATGGCTTGGGCACTCACAGTGCAAAAATAACTATATTAGAGACCAGTGTTTGCAGGCTACGGAGTCAGGGTACCTGAGTTAAAAATCTTAACTCTGCTACTGACTAGCTGTGCAAACTGTGTGCATTATGTATTCTCTATGTGTCCCCAGTTTATCTTCTTAAAAAAAAAGGATGGCAATAATAACTGATCTTTAAGAGTTGTTTGATCACTAAATGAGTTGATATTCATAAGAAATTGTCTAATTACATAGTGCTAGATGTGTGTTAGCTACTGTTACTTATTCATCTTAAAATGAAGAAAAGGGCGTATTGGTGAGCTCGAATAGTTTAATGAAAAATTGTATTTCTGGGGCGGCACCTGTGGCTCAAAGGGGTAGGGCGCTGGACCCATATGCCAGAGATGGCAGGTTCAAACCCAGCCCTGGCCAAAAACTGCAAAAAAAAAAAAAAAAAAATTGTATTTTTTTATTAATTGTTTTTACCTCTTTAGTAAGTTACACTCGAAAAATAGCACGTTATTTGAATCGTAAGTTAAATGTTAAAAATAATAACAATTAGGATACCCACCTTTGTATCTGATCCTGTGCAACGTGGCCCACATCCATTATCAGCTATCCTCGAGGTTGGTATGAATCCCTAATTTAGAGATGATGGACTTAAGTAAATTGCTCAAAGTCTTACGCCTTACAAAAGGTAGAGTTGATTCCAAAGTTCATTTTCTTTCTATTTTGCTATTTTGCTTTTCAGAAAATCTTAAAATTTGAAATAAATAGAACTTTTGGGTGAAAATTCTGAGGCTCAGTGATACAAAATGGTTTTTAGGAAATCATGAGGTTTGTTAATAGCAAGCAGGTCTAGATTTCAAATTGCCTAACTCCATCCAGTCACATCAATTATAACATGAGCTGGAGATTGGATTCTTAATTTTTCTTTATGATGATTATTGTTACACTTTATCTTCTGTGTTTAATTTGGAGAACTGAAAAGGGGTAATAATTTTTTTTTGTTTCCTAGGCTACTTTATTTCTTTTCTAAGAAATATTTGATTCTAAGAAAAGAGACCTTTTATGTTTTCCTATTCTAAATCAGAGGTCTTCAATCTCAAGTCATGGTTATTTACCTTCCTTACTTACGTCTTATAGAATGTTTTACTGGGCAAAGTCTATTCAAAATTTTATGATGGGATGAAACTGGAACCTATGATTTCCAATTTATGGTCTACTACACAATAATTTGTCAAGTTTTGGGGGGAGGATTTAAAGCTTTCTTTTGTTTTGGAAAAAAAAAGGTAAAAAAGAGCTGGGGTCTTGTAACTGGATAAGTTTGGGAAATGCTGGTTTAAAGTTAAATGGCTTTAAGAAAAATACAATATTTATCAGAGCCTTTAATGTGCAAAATTGCATATACATTTCCCAAGAAGCTGTAACCCATAATTTTGAACCATAGAGCATAATGTGAGTTTTTCCAGAGAATAATGTGATTCTAATGTTACACAGAAATAGTTTAGGTAGTGATGCATTAACCATACATACATGACTGAGGTGAATTGTGCTAAAAAATTTATGTTTTTTCTTATGTACACAGTATTTTACATTTCAGAGATATCTCCTATTATTCTTTCAGCTCCCAAATTATAACCAGCCCTCTTTCTGCAGTATCTTCCCCTCCTCCTGCATCTAAAACAAAAGAGGTTTCAGATGGTGAAACTCTGGAGGTGAGTACAAAGCTTTCAGGCATCTCATAGGAGAGATCCCACCAGATAAACAAGTTATGTCTTTAAAGCCTTGATTTTGAGTAAATAACCAAATATTACAATTGTATTAAATAACTCATTTTTTGATGCATGTTTATGACTTTCTTCCTCAGCATAAAGTACCAGATAAGCCGCAATTCAAGTCATTTTATTGGTGCTTTGGGCATATAAATGGATTCATATGCAATATGAAAATAAACAGGGCTTAAATATTTTATTAGGGAAACTCAGAATATTTATGAGCATAACGGATTGTTGGTGTTTGTGATTACATTGTAGAAATGTATGCTTTGGTAGTAGGGATAATAAACTAAGCAGCTGCTTTTAACCATACATACAGTAGACTAATTTTTGAAGTAAAACAGACTTATTAGACTAGTCCCACTCTGAAAAGTACATTGGAAGTGAATTGCAAAAGCTCTTTTAGTATGTATTGTTGAATTTATCACCAAGGCTTCTAATTTAAGAAGAATCTTTCATACCTCGATGTTAAATAATACATGTTTTGATATGAAAATTGTTTTAAGGAAGAAAACCTACTAAAACGTGGGCAAAGGTCATGAACAAGGCATTTTTCAAAAAAAAAAAAAAAGACTTACATATGACTAAAAAGCATTTGAAAAAATGTTTAACATCACTAATTATCAGAGAAATGCAAATTAAAGCCATAAAGAGATATTATCTTACACCAGTTAAAATGGCTATTGTTAAAAGGTCAAAAAACAACAGAGGGCTTGGTGCTTGTAGTTCAGCCACTAGGGCGTCAGCCACATACACCAGAGCTGGCAGGTTCGAATTCTGCCTGGGCCTGGCAAACAACAAGGACAACTGCAACCAAAAAAAAAAGAAAAAAAAAAATAGGTGGGCGTTGTGGCGGGCGCCTGTAGTCCCAGCTAATTGGGAGACTGAGGCAAGAGAATTGCTTAAGCCCAAGAGTTTGAGGTTGCTGTGAACTGTGACATGGCACTCTACCCAAGGCGACAGCTTGAGACTCGGTCTAAAAAAAAAAAAACACAAATAAACAGGTTAGCAAGGATACAGAGAAAAGAGAAAGTTTATACAGTGTTGGTAGAAATATAATTTATTACATCCTCTGTGGAAAACAGTATGGAGATTTTTCAGAGAACTGAGAATAAAAGTACCATTCAATCTAGCAGTCCATCTGCTGGCTGTCTACCCAAAGGAACAGAAATCATTATTTCAAAAAGACATCTATACTCATGTTTTTGGCAGCACTATTCATAATAGCAAAGATATGGAATTAACCTAAGTGTCCGTTAAGGGATGACTGGATAAGGAAAATGTGGTATAGGTGGAACACTACTCAGCTAAAGAAAAGGAAATCATGTCTTTTTCAGCAACACGGACGGAGGCAGAGGCCATTATCTTACGTAAAGTAACTCAGAAAGTCAAATATCCTGTGGTCTTATAAATGGAAACTGATAATGTGTCTACATAGAGTATAACAATAGATATTGGAGACTTAGAAGGAAAGGAGGGGGTGAGAAAGTATTTAATGAGTACAGTCTACATTATTCTGTTGATAGTTACACTAAAAACCCAGACTTCACCACTACACATATATGTTCTTATAACAAAACTGTACTTTGCTTCCTAAATCTATAAAAAGGAAAAAAAAGAAAGGTGGGGTGCAATGACTCATGCGTGTAATTGCAGCACTCTGGGAGGCTGAGGTGCCTGGATTGCTTACACTCACAGGTTTGAGACCAGCCTGAGCCAGAGAGAGACCCCACCTCTAAAAATAGCCATGCACTGTGGTGGGCGCCTGTAGTCCCAGCTACTCTGGAGGCTGAGACAAGAGAATCGCTTAAGCCCAAGAGTCTGAGGTTGCTGTGAGCTGTGATGCTATGGCATTCTACCAGGGGCTGCAAAGTGAGATTCTGACCCCCCCTACCAAAAAAAGAGAAAAAGAAAAATATTTAAAAATAAGAGAGATAATAGATAGAAAAAGTTCACTTGCTTTTTTATTCCTTTTAGTCAGATTTTAGTAATGACGGAATGCCTCTTTTTTTAACTATTAAATATTAAACTTTGCATGTTTGCATGCCTCTTGATATAAGAACTATTTTTTTTTAATTTATTTTTTATTGTTGGGGATTCATTGAGGGTACAATAAGCCAGGTTACACTGATTGCATTTTTTAGGTAAAGTCCCTCTTACAATCCTGTCTAGCCCCCAGAAGGTGTGGCACACACCAAGGCCCCACCCCACTCCCTCCTTCCCTCTCTCTGCTTTTCTTTTCCCCACCCCTCCCTCCTTCTTTCTACTCTCCCCTTCCCCCACCCCTACCATGACCTTAATTGTCATTAATTGTCCTCATATCAAAATTGAGTACATAGGATTCATGCTTCTCCATTCTTGTGATGCTTTACTAAGAATAATGTCTTCCACTTCCATCCAGGTTAATACGAAGGATGTAAAGTCTCCATTTTTTTTAATAGCTGAATAGTATTCCATGGTATACATATGCCACAGCTTGTTAATCCATTCCTGGGTTGGTGGGCATTTAGGCTGTTTCCACATTTTGATGATCGTAAATTGAGCTGAAATAAACAGTCTAGTACAAGTGTCCTTGTGATAAAAGGATTTTTTTTCCTTCTGGGTAGATGCCCAGTAATGGGATTGCAGGATCAAATGGAAGGTCTAGCTTGAGTGCCTTGAGGTTTCCCCATACTTCCTTCCAAAAAGGTTGTACTAGTTTGCAGTCCCACTAGCAGTGTAAAAGTGTTGCCTTCCCTCCACATCCACGCCAGCATCTGCAGTTTTGAGGTTTTGTGATGTGGGCCATTCTCGCTGGGGTTAGATGGTATCTCAGGGTGGTTGTTGCGTGACCAGAGACGCGAACGAACAGCAGCTTTGCCGTGGGTGTAAACTCGCTCCTGTGATTATTAAGTCAAGAAACAGACTACACAAAATGAGATGGCGTGTAGCAAAAATCTTTATTCCAGGTTTTGACTTTATACTTTTCTAGTCACGTACACACTTAATCTGTTATCTATTAGTTTCATCATTATCTTATTTTACCTATCTGAAATTAACTTGAAAGGAAATATTTTGTTATCGTATCAATATAATCACCTTTGTAGTAAACCTCTTCTTCTAAACATTGACTAATTCCTGAACAGGTATGTAAAGAAAGATCACAGAGAAGAAAGTAGCCACAGGGGAACAGAGTTAATAGAAAAATATCTTCAAGCATTCACTCAGTTTACTCAGTATAGAGTAATGACTGTGTCTTTCCTTCAGGGCAGAATACCTATAAACCTCTGACAATATGTTATTAACATACGTCAACCCTCTGGCCCGTATTTCTGAGGAAGGACAGCATGCCCTTTGATCTCAAGGCTTCACGGGGTGTACAGCTTCAGTGAAATGGCTTATGGAATGTTTAACTCCAGGCAAGCCAACTCTGCATGTGTCCCGGGGGGTCCAGGTCCCTTAAGCCTCTGGAAGAAAAGCAAGTTATTTTAACTTACACTGAATTTACTTTGTGGGCTTGATGTAGGATATGTTTATTTCTAAATATTATCCTACAGTGCTTTTGATTTGCATTTCTCTAATAGATAGGGATGACGAACATTTTCTCATATGTTTGTTAGCCATTCGTCTGTCTTTTTAGAGAAGGTTCTATTCATGTCTGTTGCCCACTGATATATGGGATTGTTGGCTTTTTTCATGTGGATTAATTTGAGTTCTCTATAGATCCTAGTTATCAAGCTTTTGTCTGATTCAAAATATGCAAATATCCTTTCCCATTGTGTAGGTAGTCTATTTGCATGGGTTGTTGTCTCCTTAGCTGTACAGAAGCTTTTCAGTTTAATGAAGTCCCATTAAACTATTTAACTGAAAAAACGAATTTTTAAATCATAGGATCATAGAATCCTTAGATGAGCCCTTTACACCATCCACTTATAGTTATTTTGCTCTTTCAAAGCTAAGATACTGATTCATTCATTCATACGTATTTTTTGAGCTCTTACTGTGGACCAGAAACTGTCCTAGGTGCTGAGGTTGTTGCAGCAGAAAACAAAACAGTCACAATCTTTGTCTCATGGAGCTTACTTTCTATGATTGGGGTGGGTGATAGTCAATAATATTTATATATAGTAGAAGAGATGATGATACCTATCTTCTATTGGTAAAAATAAATGAGAGAAGGATGATAAAGAAGTTTTGGGTTGGGGATAGTTACAGTCAGGGAAGGCTTTGCTGAAAAAGTAACTTCTGTGTAAAGATGAAGCACGTGAGAGAATAATTCCCATGTGGCTGTCTAGAGGGACGGCACTCAAGCAGAGGGAAGCAAGTGTAGAGGCCCTAAGACCAGAGCTTAAGTGCATGCGTTTGTGAAACATCCGAGACTAGCATGTCTGTTCACAGAGTGAGCAAAAGTGAGCATGGCAGATCTGACTCGAGAGAATTGAGGCCAAAGCCTCTAAGATAAGACAACTGAGGAAAGTTACGTGATTTGTCTGTAGTCGTGCAGGGAGTCTGAAGTAAGATTTCTGCTTGTGAAGAAATGGCTGCCTCTTTTTCATTCTCCTCATCTAGTGGGGTCATAAAGTTCTGGCACCAGGTTTGCTTTCAGTGTCTCAGACCCTGCCCCACCATGGAAAGTCCTCTCCCCCATCCCAAAGGAGCTGGAAAGATGTTAGAAGATGGCTGTTGAGAGATTCCTCTGTGAATCTATTTTCAGCTGTCAAGTGGCATCCACACTGAAACAGGTGAAACATTATCAACAAGGTCCTCGGATAGAAAATTAACTGGTTTGGTAGAAGAGCTGGATTGAGCTGCTGCTGGGTTCATGCCCTTTTCAGGTTGATGATGCTGCTGCCTGGTTACCCCTGATGGCAAGTGCAGAGCCAGCAAGGGTCTTTCTTACAGCTTACACTACCATCCCAAGGGACACAGCTACGTCACTGAATTGTTAATTCACATTTGTACTTGGTTTCTCCTGTCTATCCACAGACGACAAATACTTAAACATATTATTTTGCAGGAAAAATTTTTGTTTATTTTTCAAAAGTGTTGAGAATTAAATAAAGACAGTGTCAGAGAACCAAGAGGTTTAACTGTTAAGAGATATTCATAAAATTTACCCAAGCAAGGTAGGGTATATGCCAGATTTGGAGAACTGAACGCTGTTCATCTGTCATCCATATAGTGCTTAGAAATCATCATCAGTTAAGTCCAAGGTCAGGATCTGTGATTATAAAATGCATTTCTGACCTAAAACAGTTCTTTTTGCAGATGAATATGATTTCAACTCAGGACCTATCCAAATGAGAGATTTTAAAATGTTTAGTTTTTTTCTATTTTTAGACATCTAATTATGTAGATTTTAACTTTTTCTAACCTCTTCTAAACATGCCAAATGCTGGCAAAGAGAATTGGGTTTTGAATGTTCTATCACTTGTAAATATAGCAAAATATTTTTAAACACAGATATCCTGAGTTCATTTTATTGGTGGACTCAAGCAATTTATAGCAAATTAGTCCTTTCAGAGAGCTCAAAAAAAAAAAAAAAAAAAGAAAAGAAAATAGAGACAATTGGATATCATTTTATGCAGGGCTTGTAGACCATTGGACTGAATGAGTTTTACTTGGAAGCTAAGCTACATGGGAATAATTCAGGTGAGATATGTTGGTGGTTAAGTCACTTGGCTTCCATTCTCATTCTGGGAAGCTATGCTGAGGATATTGTTTTGTAAATTGTACATCACCTGTCATTCAAAACTTTTAGGCTAGGGCGGTGCCTATGGCTCATTTGAGTATGGCGCCAGCCCCCTATACTGGAGGTGGCGGGTTCAAACCCGGCCCCAACTAAAAACTGCCAAAAAATCCAAAAAAACCTTTTAGGCTAAAAATAATAATTGTTTTTATATATTTCTGATATTTCTCTTTTGACTGATAAACTATCTTTGTTAAATCACTAATTAAGCCACTTTACTCTCAGAATCAAGTGGAAATCATTTGAGTAGCGTTTCCCTCCTCTCTCTGTTGCTCAAGTAATAATATTGCAGAAGCATTCATCACCTTTAAGTTAATATTCAACCAAGCTAAATTCATTTTCTTCTTATCACGACTGAAGATACTGTCATTCTTGTCTTTTTCCTGACATCTGAGCAGTGTCTTATGTCTTTCCTTATTTCTTTCTTGCAGTTTTAGAAACATTTTACCTGTCCTTGCTAGATATTAAAAAGAAGGCAGGAAGTCAGTTCCATTGTCCAAATAATGGACATATTTTATAAATTCCCATGGGTTATTGACGGTGTATTCTCTAACTATTGGACACAGAAGTCACTAGAGCAAACTTATTAATTGTAATGTTGAAATCTTTTTTACTCTGTCCTAATGTTTTTTCCTGCTTGAGCTGTGCATGAACTAGGTTAAAGTTCCTCTGTATGACGGTGGAATTACAATTTCCCCATATATTTATGTTAATATTTGCTTTAAATATTTCGAAGTTCTTTTATTAAGTACATTCAAGAAAACGGAATCTTTTGTCACTGTTTAGTAACCTTGTTTATATCTAATAATACTTTTTACCCTAACACTTGTTTTTTCTGAAATTAAGAGAGCTTTGTCATGATTAGTATTCACTGGTATACCTTATTGGTCCTTTCCTTTCAATGTTTGTAGCCTTACATTTTAGTTTTAACTCTTGTACACATATAGTTAAATTTTATTTTAATCCAGTTTAACATTATGTTTTTAAATTGAAACTTTTATCCTACTTGTTTTTATTATGATTACAGCTGTCTTTGGATTTATTTTACCATCTTATGTAGTATTTTGTATACTGTTATATATATATATATATTTTTTTTTTTCTTTTTGCCTATCTTTGGCTGAATCTTTCTCCCCTCCCTCCACTTCATCCCATCTTGATATTTAACTCCAAATTACATAATATTACTGTTATTATTGCATACACTCAGTAAATATTTGGAGACACTTATCTCTAAGGATATCCTATCTCTGATTTATAAGATGAGATCATTTTGTTTTTTCATAAAGCACACCTTCTTTAAATTGCCTTAAAATTTTAGAGCATTGCTCATCTAAGTTGAGTGTAAAAATTTACAATACACATTTCCCATTTCATGATTTTTTTTTTTTTTTTTTTTGGCTGAGGCTGGGTTTGAACCCGCCACCTCCGGCATATGGGGCTGGCACCCTACTCCTTTGAGCCACAGGTGCCACCTCCATTTCATGATATTTTTAAAGTTAATTCTTTCCTACTTATGTTCTTTAAATAATCTCTATGAAAACATTTTGGATTAAAATACATACTTCACTATATAAAAGTATAATGTCCTTGTTATATAGGCAGAAGATAAACTTTAGGTCTAAATTCTGCCTGATAAGCTCAGGGATTCAGCGTGACATGCTGCTTTCTTTTTTTTTTTTTTTGGAGATAGAGTCTAAAGCTGTCAGTGTGGGTAGAATGCCGTGCCGTCATCATAGCTCACAGCAACCTCCAACTCTTGGGCTCACACAATCCTCTTGCCTCAGTTTTTCCAATTTTTAGTAGAGACGGGATCTTGCTTTTTGCTCAGGCTGGTCTTGAACTTGTGAGCTCAAGCTATCCACCCACCTCAGCCTCCCAGAGTGCTAGGATTACAAGCGGCAGCCATGGCTCCTGGTCACATGATGGCTTGCTGATTGAGGAGTTTCTTTGTTGGCTTTTGTTGCACATTTAAAATATAGAACTAAACCTTTAGGTCTAAAATTGGAGATAAAATCTTTAGCTGAAAGCATTGGCACATATACTTTGTAATAACAATCTCTTGATTATGTGCTCACTTAAAACTCCTACTCCAATGAAACTTCTAATCCATTGATCTCTGCCCTTTTCTTTGTTCACCAACCTTCTTTAATATTTGCTTTTCTCTAAATACAGCTTTTATCCCATGGCTCATCATTTTAATCATTCTCTTATAGTTCCTCTGGCAAAATCTCAGTTCTTCTTAGTTAATAACCTAGTTCTAACTTAGTTAATAACCTAGTTTCTCTACGCCTGAATATTGCTGAAGAAAAACACATAGCTTGGCATGTTTGTGTCCCTGTAAATTCATGAAGACAAACATCATATAAACACTCAATGCTCTCTGCCAACTTACATTTCCCTAAGTAGGTTAATCTCCCTGCTCTGCAGAGATTTTCTCATACATACTCCACTCTGTTCTTCATACCCTGCCTCCACGTCTTCGGATAATAATTCTGCCTAATACTTAATGGAAATGGAAGAAAATAGAAGTCACTAGGTGAGACTAGTATTAGTTTCCTATCACCAAATTTATAGACGAGAATCCCCTCCCATACTTTCCTTCCGTTTCTTTGCACAGAAGAAACACAACTCCTTTCAAAAATGTGCTGTTTTCCTGATAGGAATATTCAAGTGTTCTTAAGTGCTTTCTATTTTAAAAATTAAAAAAAAAAAAAACAAAACAAAACAGAGAAACAAAACAAAGCTCTCCCTTGACACCACATCCCTCAGAATATCACATTTTCTTACTTTCCTTTTCAAAAGAATTATTTATATGCATTTTTTTCCTTCCTTTCCAGTCTTTACTCCATGTCATTCTGGCTTTTGCTTAAAACTTATTTTGCTAAGTTATTAAATGACTTGTTGTTTTTGATTATGTACTCTTGCAGTTCCTTTTAGAGTACTGAGCAAAGTAACTAACTTTCTTCTTGAAAATGAGCTCATCTCATGGTTCAGGTGATACATATATCTCTTGTGTTCCTCTTCATCTCTCTTGCTTTTCCTTCTTAGTTCCCTTTATCAGCACTTTCTCCTCTGCTTGATATCTTAATATTCTTCAGGGTCCTCTTCTCTTCTCAATTTATACTCTTGCCCTAGACTATACTAATAAAATCAAATTTATATTTCTAACTCAGATCTCTTAGATATGAGTTTCATATTCATATATTCAAATACCTACTTATCTCCATTGTATATCTTGCAGGTATTTCAAACTTATTATTTCAAAATATAACTCAATCCATAACCAGCTCCTTGTCTAAAATTTCCATCTGTGAAATAACAAATCAACCTATTTGCTAAATCCAGAAATTTGAGAATTATTGTCCGTTCCTTTCGCTCCTGTTTCCTATCCATCTGCAGATCTTGTTCATTATGCTTCAGTGTATTTCTTTAATTTGTCTCCTCTCCATCTGAACTCTCATTGTTCACTCTTCTAGACTGCTATAAATAGCATCCTTACTGATCTCAGGTCCGTACTCCTCAGACCAGCCAGAGTCATTTTCATAAAACGTAAATCAGATCATCTCACCCTCCACTTAGGATCTTTTGTTGGGTATCTTTAGCTTTTAAAATCAAATCCATACCCAATAATAAGTGTGTGTTAATTTAAAGGTCACATCATTTGACCCTTTCCTACCTTAATAACCTCTTTTACTTTAGTATTCACTGTATTTTAGCTATATTTAAAGTTCCTCATACAAGCTAAGCTCAGGCCTCGGCCTGAATATCCTGTCCTCATTGCTGCCTTTTCTAACCTCCAAACCTAAATTATTTCTATGACCATTTCTTTAATGTCTCTCTTCTCCCCAACAACTACTAAGCTCCAGGGAGACTAGGAGCTCTGCAAGGAGCTGTGGCATTTTAACCTCTTATATATTGTCTGGTTTAGAATAAATATTGGATGGACGGATGGATGGATGAAATCCTGATCTATGACATAAGGTATACAGATAAAAACTGTATAGTAACATACTGACTTGCTTACCTCACCCCTGTTAATAGTAGATGGTAACACATACACATTTCTTTTCATTCTTTCAGCAAGATCTCTGTACCTTCTTGATATCAAGAGCCTGCAAAAACTCAACATTGGCTAATTATTTATACTGGTATGTGGAAATAATTTTCTTTTTTTTTTTTCTCATTGCTCCTAAGGACTTTTCTTTATGCTGTAAATGTAAAGATAGTTTAAGATGTGAACAATCATCAAAAGTCTAGATACAGTATTTATATCTAGCTGTATTCATTTATAGCTGGGCTTATAGAAGTGTTTGTTTCCACCCCTGTTCTCTTCCCTATGCTAACTTTCCAGGAGCCAGGATGTATGTAGGCAAAGTAATGAGTATTTTCAGTTTGGTATCTGGTGTCCTTTTATGCTATTTAAGTAGTGTGAGTGTTGTACTTCACAGTCCATCAGGAGTATCTATTTTCATATTATTTACCCAAACATTGGAATCATTTAAAAATAGGAAGTAGGAATTCAGAGTTACCTTATCTCATTTTAAACATGAGGACACTGAAGCTGAGGCTTTCTTTAAATAAACTTGTTAGGACCTGACTTACAAATACATCATTTTTCTACCATTTTGCCATCTGCAGAGAATTTCAGGGACCTCTTTTCATTTGTCCCTGTGCGGTTAAATGAGGTGAGCGTAAGTATCTTTATTTTACATGAGAACAATGTCCTGAATGAGTTGGTGAAAAGAGGAACTGAGGCATAGAATGTTTGACGCCCTGAGCCAGTCATATAGTAATATGAAGAATGGCTTGCTGTATCTGTCACAGAATTCTAAAGGGTGAATGACAAATAATTTAAGCCAATCAGAAATATTTTAGTTCAAGAAATGCAACCACTAGGATTAAACACTAGTTAAGAGAGACTTATCCAGTTTTACAGAATAAACAAAGGGCAGAACCATCTGGGTAAGCCCTAAGCTTTACCTGAGGCCTTCTTTACATTTGACAGAATACTTAAAACGAAATATTATTTTTTAAACTTCTGGACATATTTGCAGTTTTTTAACTGTAGAAATGATCTTTGATCTAGTATTGCTATTCTGTTTGCAGCCTTAACTTAAATGATACAAATTAATAGATGACCATTCTAAAAGCAAGTTGAGTATCCAAATCCAAAAATCTAAAACATGAAATGCCCCCAAATCGGAAACTTCTTAAATGCTTACCTGGTGTTCAATAAAAATTACTTATTGATTGGAGCATTTTGGTTTTTGGAGTTTCAGATTTGAGATGCTAACTATATAATGTAAATATTTCAAAATTTGAAATCCAAAACCCTTCTCCTCACATGATTTCAGATAAGGGATGCTCAACTTGTATTTTTGAAGAATAATGAGGCATTTTGCTTTACATGAAATTAGGCAAAATACTTTCATGCTTTAAACTGGGCTTAGAGAAACTCTTCTGTGGGTCAAATCAATCTTTAATTTCCTTCTCTCTCTAAAGATATTATTCTAAATATTGCCACTGTGGCCAAGAAATAAGTAGTACACCAGACTAAACCAAAATAGTCTTTTAACACACATGTTCCTTATTTACATAAGCAATAATTATTTATTTAATCTTTTATATTTCTCTTTATAGAAAAGAAAAACTGTTATCAGCCATCTTAACTAAATCAGTCATTTTGTTTTTCCCTTTTAGAGCCTGTAACTCCCTCCAATCCCCATTGGCCTCAATAGTGAGAAGAAAAATAGTTCCTTGGTTTTACTTTAGCAGTTTAATATATAATATTCATAAAACTACATTTCCCTCACATTCAATTTCAGTACGTTCTTGAGAATACACCCTCAGAATGTTTTGGCTAGTATTAATCACTATTTTTTTTATTAAGTTTACTTTGAAATTCTCATATTACCAAATTGCTGCTTTCTCTTTTTAATGTAACCTGTTGCTTCCTGATGTTCTCTATATACCATTGTTACTGTGTATGTCTGTTCACTGTATTATGGAAAAATATTTTTCACAAAAATATAAATATTTAAAAGAGAATAAAGAGAAAAAATGTTTGGGGTGTATTGCTTTATATTTGAGTTTTTCTAAAGTTCTTAGGTATTTTCAAAATTGAGATTTTAAGAATTCCTTTATAGATATTTTCGTTTCCTTGCAATATTCATAGAAACTTTTCTCTGGCTCAGAACTTAGTAGAGAGTAGTCACTATTGTGAGTTTAAGGGCTTGTATGTGTGTATATTGACTGTTTGGAACTTTGAAATTATGTATTTTTTGGATTTGACTGTAGACCAGGTTTCATTATAAAATTCGAAATTAGTTTTGATAGAATTTTTCTTTGATCTCTTATTGTAAGTAGGAAGAATTTACAAATCATTCTGAAAGCTGACACACAGGAAATCTATTGGATGAACAGTTTCCAACACGGCAGCTATTTCTGTTCAGAAACACCACTTTGTTAAAAAAACATAGACAGTAAAGTACAGCCTGAGTTCCTAGTCTTATAAGCATTCTATCAAATTTAGATATGATTTGTGTTTTCCTACTATATCTCTGATTCACTGAAGCAATAGCACATGCTGTATCTGCTTAGTCTCTAAGGAGTAATTGTTTTTCCCATATTTACAGTCTGCCTACTACATATTCAGAAAAACTCATGGGGAGAAAAGTTATGGATGTGGACTCTTGACTTTTATAGACTTTTTTTGGTTTAAAATGATCCTTCTTTTCCTTTGAACATGGACAGAATTGTATAAAAATAATCAAATGTAGGAATTTAAATGCCCTCTCATTCTAAACTTATTCTAATATAATGTTTTACAATATAAATTTTAATTGTATCATTTCCTTTTGAACATTTGAACTTCTTTTTTTCACTTATTTCCTTTTTAGTGATTTAAACAGGATTCTTGCTATAGATAAATCCTGAGGGGCTTACAGATATGCCAACAGTCCCTTTAAAATGAATAGTGTCAACCTTTTAAGCCACAGAGGGGACTTATAGTCTCCAAACTGTAAAATGTTTGACATCAGTATCTATAAATTGTTGCAGTTTTTTATAGCCATTCCAGTGTCCTGAAATTGAACGTAAACTTTGGATGCTTTGACATGTTTTCTATAATTTTTAAGACCTCTCAAGGTAATAAAGGTTATTTACTCCACAAAATTAAATAGCCAGGAAACAGGTAGCCCACTGATGTTATCTTACAACGGGTAACTGGACAATTTGTCTGCATTTCTACTTTAAGATGACAGTTTTCCAAGGAATGCCTTAGAGTACTTTGTCGAACCTAATTTATTGGTGTGAACAAAAAACTCAGAAATGATTCAAATCTAGGTCTCCTAGTCTTGATATCTAACCTTGTCTTTCCTATTTGAAGATAAGATTGTCATTTTTATTTTAGATAGACTTTTTCTTTGTGACAGAAATTTGGCTTGAATGACTTTTGAGAGGTGTTGACCCTTACCATGAACATCAATGTAACCAGAAATCACTCAGCCATAATAGTGCTTGGTGGTCAGAAAGACCTGAACACAGCAATGGGCCTGACTATGGTGGTCATCTGTATGTTTATTTAGGAATGAGTTTGCCATATAAACATACAGGAAAAGATAACTGAATATACTAAAATAACCGAATATACTAAGATACTAAAAGATAACTGAATATACTAGACCAAGCAAGGACTTTAACTAAAGGTTATGGATCGGATTTGAATAATACTATATTGACAGTTACACAGTTTAGAACCACTGCCTTTTTGACATTCTTTTTTTTTTTTTTTCTTTTTGACATTCTTAAGCGCTGTCCCGAAATGACCAAACATTCTGGAATGCCATGAATAGGAAATATGAGCTTATTTCTTAACTGTTCTTAGCTTAATCATCTATGCAGTGATGGAAGTGATCTTCTGTGGTGTGTATAGCTACTGAGCACTTGAAATGTTGATAATGTGACTGAAACTGAATTTTGAAATTTATTTTAATTTAAATAATTAATTTAAATTAATTTAAACAGGTGTGGTTCTAAGCACTAAAAGACATTCTTTTTTTTTTTTCTTTTTTTTTTTTTTTTTTATTGTTGGGGATTCATTGAGAGTACAATAAGCCAGTTACACTGATTGCAATTGTTAGGTAAAGTCCCTCTTGCAATCATGTCTTGCCCCCATAAAATGTGACACACACTAAGGCCCCACCCTCCTCCCTCCATCCCTCTTTCTGTTTCCCCCCCCATAACCTTAATTGTCATTAATTGTCCTCATATCAAGATTGAGTACATAGGATTCATGCTTCTCCATTTTTGTGATGCTTTACTAAGAATAATGTCTTCCACTTCCATCCAGGTTAATACGAAGGATGTAAAGTCTCCATTTTTTTTAATGGCTGAATAGTATTCCATGGTATACATATACCACAGCTTGTTAATCCATTCCTGGGTTGGTGGGCATTTAGGCTGTTTCCACATTTTGGCAATGGTAAATTGAGCTGCAATAAACAGTCTAGTACAAGTGTCCTTATGATAAAAGGATTTTTTTCCTTCTGGGTAGATGCCCAGTAATGGGATTGCAGGATCGAATGGGAGGTCTAGGTTGAGTGCTTTGAGGTTTCTCCATACTTCCTTCCAGAAAGGTTGTACTAGTTTGCAGTCCCACCAGCAGTGTAAAAGTGTTCCCTTCTCTCCACATCCACGCCAGCATCTGCAGTTTTGAGATTTTGTGATGTGGGCCATTCTCACTGGGGTTAGATGATATCTCAGGGTTGTTTTGATTTGCATTTCTCTAATATATAGAGATGATGAACATTTTTTCATGTGTTTGTTAGCCATTCGTCTGTCGTCTTTAGAGAAAGTTCTATTCATGTCTCTTGCCCATTGATATAAGGGATTGTTGGCTTTTTTCATGTGGATTAATTTGAGTTCTCTATAGATCCTGGTTATCAAGCTTTTGTCTGATTGAAAATATGCAAATATCCTTTCCCATTGTGTAGGTTGTCTCTTTGCTTTGGTTATTGTCTCCTTAGCTGTACAGAAGCTTTTCAGTTTAATGAAGTCCCATTTGTTTATTTTTGTTGTTGTTGCCATTGTCATGGCAGTCTTCTTCATGAAGTCTTCCCCCAGGCCAATATCTTCCAGTGTTTTTCCTATGCTTTCTTTGAGGATTTTTATTGTTTCATGCCTTAAATTTAAGTCCTTTATCCATCTTGAATCAATTTTTGTGAGTGGGGAAAGGTGTGGGTCCAGTTTCAGTCTTTTACATGTAGACATCCAGTTCTCCCAACACCATTTATTGAATAGGGAGTCTTTCCCCCAAGGTAAGTTCTTGTTTGGTTTATCAAAGATTAGGTGGTTGTAAGATGTTAGTTTCATTTCTTGGTGTTCAATTCGATTCCAAGTGTCTATGTCTCTGTTTTTGTGCCAGTACCATGCTGTCTTGAGCACTATGGCTTTGTAGTACAGACTAAAACTAAAAGACATTCTTAATTCACGATTTGGGAATGCCTTCTTAACTTTTGGTTTGGAATTCTTGGGAATATGATCTAGTAGATATAGTGTCATGGCTCAGTTTCTAATGTCACTTTATAGAAAAGTCTGGGTTACGTGACTCAGGACTGCTTCAACATCTTTTATTCTCCTGGTAAAGCATTGCACTGGGAAGTAGGAAAGGGAAAGCTCTTACCTTTATCAACCTTTAAAAAACTTTTCTTTGTATAAGACTTTATCAGATATTCATGGGATACTGAAAAGCTTTTAAGATTGACACCTGGTTATCGATTTCTTTATTACCTATGAAGGGTTCTAAGTAAGAGTTAAACATGTGAAACAGTGACAAGCAGGGAATGTTTTCAGCACTAATTGTGTGAGATGTTATGCCTATTCTACCAAGTCAAGAGAAAGAAGTTGTGAGGGTCCATGAGACCTCCTGGAAGAGAAAATGTCAGCTAAGCTTGAAGGATGGGTAGAATATGGAAAGAGAATAGAAAGGGAAGGTATTTCTGGATAATACTACAATATGAACAGAGCACAAAGTGGGTACCTATTGAGGGGTATTATAGCATTGACCTGACTGGAGTGAGAGCATAAATTGGGGACAGTGGAAGTTTGAAACAGAAACTTGGAGCCATAGAAACTGTTTTAAAACTGTAGAAAAGAGGTAATCATTGATGCTTTTGTCAATACAGAGGAGAAATGAAAGTATTTAAAAGATTGCATAATATGTAGTTTCTTTTTAGAGTTAGAGAGGCTAGAATGTATGTCGTATCTGCTATTTGGTCCCAGATTGGACTGCATATAGTACAGAACCATTGTAAGAGGCATTTAATAGGAAAAATCAATAAGGTCTGGTGATTAATTGAGTATAGTTTTCTGAGGCAGGGAAATATGAGCTAAGTTTGACTCTAGATGAGTGGGCAACAAATTGAACACAATGCCATGAAAAGTTTTAGATAGGGTTTGTGTTCTCTGATTTGGTAGCAGCCCCACCTCTTCCCTCTTTTCTTATATTCAAATGATTGAAACATTTGTTTCTCGCCTGACTTTTGAGAAAACTTGTGTTTGTGAGCCCTGCCACATGAGAATTTCTAGCCCAAGTCCCTGGAATAAATATTGATAGTACCTTCAGTGAAGGTAGAAAGAAAAATCTCTTGTGTGATAAGATCAGTTTTACGCATACTCAGTTAAAAATGACAAGCAATATCTTGAAAAAGGGATCTGACACACAAACATTACGGTGGATAAGTGTGAAAGCAAACCACATAGTATATGCAAAATTAGACCTTAGATGTTAAAAAAAGAAATATACATATTTGAGAATTATCAATATTGAGCTAATTAGCTAAATCCATGAAAGTAGAGTTTTCACTCGTTCCAACAATAATATATTGAGCATCTGTTATGAACCATGCATGAAAGTATTTAGGGTATATAGTGGAGAACAAGAACAGGTAAGCTCTGTGCTTCCATGAAGTTTACCTTCTAGGTGGCTGAATAGCATAAAGGATAATAAGCATCTGTGAGTTGAAATTTGGGAAATGCTTTCAGTTAAGCAGGCTGAAAAAGTGTTTTGTAAAGATAAAACAGTGAGATCTAAGGTCCTATGGGGCAGCGCCTGTGGCTCAAAGAGGTAGAGCGCCGGTCCTGTATGTCGAAGGTGGCGGGTTCAAACCCAGCCCCGGCCAAAAAAAAAAGTCCTAGGTTCCAATCTCAGTTCTGTAATCAATTAATTGTGTGCCGTGGGCAAGACACAACCCCTCTACTCTCAAGCTTCACTGGTAATAAAGCAAGCAAGTTGATCTAAATTTGTGTTTTTCAAACTATACATCATGATCCCTTGAAAGTAACTTAAAGCTTCACAGGAAAGTATTTGTTATTTAAAGAAAAATGAAATGGAACAGAGCGGCAGATATTAACACATTATTCATAGCATATTGGTTTGTGAAATTTTTAGGTTTATGCATCTGTGTGCATGTATATGGCTTTGTTTACCAAATTGTGATATAAATGTTACTTGTTATTATGGTTTGTTCCCATTGGAACATTTAGAAACACTGGATTAGATGACCCCTAAAATCTTATGCAGATGATTGTTTATATGATTTCTGTAATTCTATGAGCAGATTAAGTTTAGGAAAACATTGAAAATTTCTTTAACTCTCTAAAACAACAGTTTTATAATAGAAAGTTGAAGATTATACATAGATTTTTTTTTTCTATCTATATAGAGAGTGAATTGACATCTGATGGGAAAGAAAAGCTCAATTTAAACATTTTATTCATCTTTAACACTGTGTTACAGAAGTAGCCTCAGTGTAGTTTTCGGAATAAGAGAACATTTGTAATACCAAAGTATTACATAGACTATGAAAATTATAGTTCTTATACTTGAGTTACTTGACGTACACACACACACACATATATGAGGTTAGATATGTTTAAGGATGTAATTATTCTAAGTACCTTATAAATTAGTAAAAGAAAATGCTTTTTTGGTGGCATTTAATTTGGAGATCCTTTTAATTTAGGATGTTGCACAAGTTAAGGCATTACTACTGTTAGTTTACCTACTACTAATGATTGTATATGTTGCTCCTTCATTTTTCACTTTTAGGAGTAGTGATAAAATGTGTTTATTATTCCAATTTAATTATTTTTGTAAATGTGAATTTATCTGTTTTAATGAAAAAGTATTAATATTTTCAAAATGAATCTCAGTTCGATTTTTTATCACTTGAGTAATTTAAACATATATTTAAGGTATGTGATAGTGGAATGTGAAGATCAGGATACTCAGCAGAGGGATCCAAAGACCCATGAAATGTACTTGAATGTAATGAGAAGATTCAGCCAAGCATTGTTAAAGGTAACATTTAAAGTGGGGGCTGACAAACTGCATTACATGGGCCAAATTTGGCCTCTTCCCTGTTTTGCTACATCCCATGAGCTAAGAACGATTCTTACATTTTTAAATGGTTGAAAACAAATCAAAAGAATATTTTGTAACGCCTAAAATTATGTGAAATTTTTCAGCGTTTATTAAAAAATTATTGGAACATGTAGTCATACTCAGTTGTTCTCATATGGTCTCTTACTACTTTTGCACTACGATAATAGTTTAATGGTTGGAATAGAAACTGTATGGCCAAGAATCCCTAAAGTATTTACTTGTTTGGTCTTTTACAGAAAGTTTGTTAATCCCTGATTTAATGAAATAAATGAATTTAATGAAATAATCCTATACATGGAATTAAAAAAAAAGAAAGCTTTGCTTTTTTTTACTTCCTTTTCTAGTTTATATTCTTCTTATCAAAACTATATACATTCCCAGAAATATGTCAGTAGTTATATTGCAGATACTTTATATAACTTATATATTCCTAAAATACCTTTGCTTCTTTAACAGTTTTTAGGGACTTGTGAAGCTATTTTACTCCTTTATTCTTCTAATTCCTAAAGCAATGTCACAGGTCAGCCAATAGAGGGTGCAAGGGCAGTGAGAAGAATACTCGCAGAAACATTTTACTTCATAGTGTCTTTTATTTTTTATTTATTTATTTTTTTTACTTTCCTAGTGTCTTTTAAATCTGCTGTTTCATGTTTCATGTTCTTAAAATTTTAAATCACATCTTATTAAACGTGTTGAGACTAAGCTTTTATATAGTTCTCACAGCTCAAGGCTTCTCAACATCAAACTTACTGACTAATAACCCTTGGTCTTTTCTTCTAATCTCACTTTTGTCAGTTATATTGTCTGTCATCCCATGAAGACATTTCAGTTTCTCTAAGCTTAAATTTCCTCATCTTTGAAACGGGGATAATAGCATTTGCCCAGCTGCCCTTCCTGGGGTAATTGGGAAGATTAAATGAGAAAATGTATTTTACATTATTTTATGAACTGATTATCACTATATAGCATTTAGTTTTTATGGCTTATATTTTTCTAAGTAAGCACATATTGTGGTGCTATATGATTATTTTTCTTTTTTTTAGTAGATTTTTAGTTCCTTAAAGATAATCTGTTTGTTTTCGCCATATATATATGTATACCCAGCATATTTATAAAGACATCATAGGCTTCCAGATACTCATTGAATTAAATAATGAATGAATTTTATTTTATCACATGGTTGTTTGGGGGGGGGGGAAGTGCTGTTGTAGTTAAACCAGTATTTGCTGAAGACTCATATAATTTTCAGTTGTGAATGCACTGGTGATGTTTAGCTAATACAGCAGTTTACTCATTATCTCTAAGTCAAGATAGTTAATCTTTTGCAGTTTTGTTTTGTATTAAAGTCTATAGTTTTTAGTAGTGCAAATAAAGATCACCCATGCTATTAAAGAAACCCTGATCGTTATGCTACATAGAACTCATTCTCCTTTACTTTGATTCCCTTCAGGGTGATAAGTCTGTCAGAGTAATGCGTTCTTTGTTAGCTGCACAGCAGACATTTGTAGATCGGTTGGTGCATCTAATGAAAGCAGTGCAGCGTGAAAGTGGAAATCGTAAGAAAAAGGTAAGCCTGTGGTGTTTGCTTTTGTTTATGACTACTAGTGGTATGGCATTATAAAATACTGAGTTTTGGCTATTATCTCTTTGAATTGATATATTATGTGAACTTCTTTTCATGCAGTTATAGGAACACTTACTTATAAGCACTGATTATTCAATTTACATACATCAATACAGGAAGTCCCCAAGTTACAAACATCCAGCTCTTATGTAGCTCACACATATGAATGGAGGCTATTACAGTAAGTCCCCAAGTTACAAACATCCAACCGACGTCTGACTCACATTTACGAACAGAGACTTACAGGTAATAGGCAAATGTACCTGTTCCAACTTACAAATTCAACTTAAAAAGAAACCCATATAGTACTTAATCTTCACAACAACCCTGTAAGTTAGGAACTGTTCTGATTGTGAGAGAAAACAGGCAAAGAGAGGTTAAATAATTTGTCCAGCGTCACATAGCTAGTAAGTATTAGAATTGGGATTTGTGCTTACACATTTTGAGTTCATATTTTTACCTACAGTGCTGTACCATCTCTCATTTTAGAATCTTAGTATATTTTACAATATAATAGATAGAACATGGAAAGAATCTCTAGAGATCATTTAGATTAGAAATCTTCTAAGAAAATTAAGGTTCAGACTTTCCTGAGGTTACAGAGCTGGTTGTGTTCTGCTGGCTAGAACATTGATCTTTCTCCCAACTCTGAGGCTTCCACTTGATGAGTATGTTTCGTCCTCATATGTCATTTTTTTCTGAGCATCATGCTAAATGATATGAAGGATTTTCTTGGTATCTTCTCTTTTTCTTATCCCATTAGATAATAGGCAGATCTTTCTTAGTGACTTTTATAAACAATACAACATGTTTTACTGTTATTCTTTGGACCTGTGAGAGGAAAGCAGAGAGAGGAAAACATGAAGAATTGAGTCAGAAGTTCCAAAGAATCAGGTTTAATGAGAAACACTAGCAGAGATATCTACAAAAAATAATGTTCATCTGGTTAGAGAAGGGAAAATAGGCTGAGGAGAAACATGTTTAATTGAGTTGGCATTTGATTTGTTGTTGAGCAAAATCACAAATCACTGTCAAATAAATAAATCCCTACTGCTCTTCCCCGTGGAGGACTTCTCCCCACAGGTGCCTGTGTGAGAAGCAGTGTAATTCGAATTCTACCAGCAGAGGGAGTGTCTACTCTTCTGAGATGCAATTTGTGGCTTACATTTGGAAACCACTGTTTTTTTAAGTCCCAAGCTCTTCTATTCAGCAGACATGTGCAGTTTTAGCTGTCCTGGAGGACTACTACCTATTTGAGACATCGTTTAGACACACTCCCACAAAATAAATTTGTGTTTGCCACATAGCCTATTTTTTAAGTCAGACCAGCTAAAATCTTCTAAAGCATTTTATAATATGACACGATAAAAGACAACTTTGATTTTATTTACATGGATTTACTAGAATCAAGTCCTGGTACCTGGAGAAATACAAAAGTGGCTTTTTACTACCATTATTTGTGTTAATACTGGTAATGATAAAATAACCACAAATAATTTAACATCATAGATAGTACTTTTTCATCCCTCATAATTAATTTGGTAAAACTATATCAGGGTGAGTGTAAGCACCGAAATTTTAGACTTGTAGTAGGGTGTATTAGTCTGTTTTATGTTAATGTTTTGGAAATAACCTGAGCCTGGGTAATTTATAAAGAAAAGAGATTTATCCGACTTATGATTCTACAGACTGGACAGGAAGCATCTTTTTCTGGTAAGGGTTT